>NW_027530213.1:3251397-3280760 GCF_008692635.1 Crocuta crocuta | reverse complement strand
GCTTTTTAAAATAGTATTGTAATCATAAGTACCTGTGAGCCCTGTTGCCCAGCTCAAGAGCTGCACTCCCCCTACGAGAGGACTGCAGACAGACGACGTGTTTGTGCTGAGCCATTGGACCGTCTGGCTTCAGTTCGGCGAGCGAGAATTGGGGTCCTGGCAAGAAGGACTCGTCGCCCATTGTCAGCTTGAGGAGGCCCAGCGAACAGTATAGACGGCTGCTGCCGCCCGGCTCGCCCTGCCCGGGCACGGCGCTGGGTATCCTCGCAGGGCCTTCCTTTGGCCTCAGCCTGGGAGCGACTGTGTTTCAGTGGCCGGGACTCCGTGTGTTGACCAGTGGGTACTGAGAGCCACCAGGAGGGGAGTGACTGTGCGGCGGATGGTTGTCTGGTAGATCAAGCCAACTTCCGCCCTCCTCCTCCTCCAGTTTGCCTTTCACCTAGGGCGGCCCCTGCCCCTTCTTCTGTGGTTTCCGGGCCAGCTTTCAGCGGCAGGGCTGACATTCCTATGGTCGCTGATCACTTGATCATTGGGATAATCAATCGATTGTATTTTTGTGACTCCCTGCTGCTATTTTCATAGATATTATGGATGATATGAACAAGTATGCTCAGCCTAGCTAGTGCCTAGATTTTCTTCTTTAGAAGCACCCTCTTCTCCCAGACTGAAGTTCAGGAAACTGAACTTCTAGGTATGATGTTGATTCCTTTTCTTGCTGGTAGCCTGAGCGGATTTGTTAAAGCACTGTCCCAGTTATGGCTATCCTTGGTTCCCTGTTTACTAGTGAATTTTGCTAGCACAGTTGACCCTTGAATGATGCAGTCAAAAATCCAAGTATAACTTTTGACTCCCCAAGAACTAAACTACTACTGTTAACTACTCCTGTTAACTACCTAATTACTACTGTTGACCAGAATCATTACAGATAACGTAAACAATTATCATGTTTCCTATGTTGTATGTATTGTATACTGTGTTCTTTCAGCTAGAGAAAAGACCATGTTGTTAAGAAAATCCTAAGAGAAAATACAGTTACAGTGCTCTTTACAAAAAAACAAAAAACAAAAAACCATTGCGTGGGGCGCCTGGGTGGCTTAGTCGGTTGGGTGGCCGACTTCGAATCAGGTCGTGATCTCACAGTTTGTGGGTTCAAGCCCCACGTCGGGCTCTGTGCTGACAGCTCAGAGCCTGCAGCCTGCTTCAGATTCTGTATCTCCCTCTCTCTCTGACCCTCCCCTGCTCACACTGTCTCTCTCTCTCAGAAATAAATAAAATGTTAAAACAAACAAAAAAGCATTGTGTAAAAGTGGACTTGTGCAGTCAACCCTTGTTGTCCAGAGGTCAACTGTGTATGTCAGCTGTATAGATTAAGAAGTAGGTGGCCTTGTTGGTCTCAGTAAAACGTCCCTGCTTTAAGCGGTACCCTCCAAGTGTAGCACTTACAGGTGCCTGTGCGAGAAGCAGCTGTGTTGAAAGTCAGTGCCTGTACTTCATTTTCTGCCTTCGTGACTTTTGGTTTGGGTTCTGTTTGGAAGCACTTTTTCCTCTGTCCCTTACCTGCCCCCATGTTTTACCTCTCCATGGACAGATACATGGACCCTCTCTATTATATTACCTTGAGTTTTGGAGCATGGCTGCTTCTCTCTTTCAGGTGCTTCCCATCCAAGGCTCTTGAAACTGAAATTTTCAGGGGTGCCTGGCTGGCCTGGAAGAGCATGCAACACTTTAAAAATTTTTTTTTATTTACTTTGGAGAGAGGAGGAGAGCAGGGAACAGAGGATTTGAAACAGGCTCCACACGGACAGCAGAGAGCCTCATGTGGGGCTCGAACCCAGAAGCCATGAAATCATGACCTGAGGTGAAATCGGCTGCTCAATCGACTGAGCCACCCAGATGCCCCAAGTATGCAACTCTTGATCTTGAGGTCATGCATTTGAGCCCCGTGTTGGGTGTAGAGATTACTTAAAAAAAAAAAAAAAAAAAAAAAAAGCGTAAAAATTTTTCATATTGTTCATTAAAAACTTTTTTTTCCTTAAATGCTTTAATTTTTTGAGGGAGAGAGAGAGACAGAGCATCAGCTGGGGAGGGGCAGAGAGGGAGTCATACAGTCTGAAGCAGGCTCCAGGCTCTGAGCTGTCAGCACAGAGCCCGATGCGGAGATAAAGACTTGATCCGAAGTTGGACCTTTAATGGACTGAGCTACCCAGGCATCCCTATGTTACTCATTTTTAAAATAAGACTGAATATAAATCTGTCCTCTTGTTTTCACATGACATGGAGATTGACAAGTAAATATTTAATGCAGTTTAAGGTGAAGACACTTAACAAAGATGAAGCTGTTTTACCGCCTTGATAAGCACAAGACAAAATAGGTTTTTAACCCTTAACTTAATTTGTGAGAATCTTTTTTTGCTATATCCATATGCATTAATGATGATAATAGTTAAACAAAGGCTTGATCAGTCAACTTTTATATTTCCACAATATCTGGATGATAGAAAAAATACATTTAGTATGAAACGGCAAGTACTGATAATATTTTAGGAGGTTTTTTTGTTTTGTCAGGGGAAGGAGGAAGAAGATAAAACCATACCCCACATTGAATGAGTTGATCCACAAGAGTATAAACTAGTCCAAGATTTAAAAATTTATGTCCTTGATACAGATTTAAATGACAGTTTACCTTCTGTTGTTTTTTTTTTTTTAATATTTTTATTTATTTCTAGGAGAAAGAGAGAGACAGCGTGAGCAGGGGAGGGTCAGAGAGAGAGGGAGACACAGACTCTGAAGCAGGCTCCAGGCTCTGAGCTGGCAGTCAGCACAGAGCCCGACGCGGGGCTCGAACCCACAAACCGCGAGATCATGACCTAAGCGAAAGCTGGAAGCTTAACCGACTAAGCCATCCAGGCGCCCCTACCTTCTGTTTTTATAGGCAGACTTATGAGAAGGAGGGGGTAAAAGCATCAAGATTGCTCTTAAGTTGGGGAGTACAGATACTTATGGCACTCAGTCTTTTGTAAAAGATGGTTAGCAAAACAAAATGATGGCAGTCTCATTTTATGGAATGAGGTTTTTACAAACTGAATCAAAGTAGTTGCCCAAAAATTTTTGAATATTTTTCCAGATTAGATGGCTTCAAATTAAAAAATGAAAACACATTTCTCTTTACTTGCCATTTTTCATAATTATGAAGCTACATTGTATGTCTCCCTAAAATACAAAATCGGTATGGTATGATTTGTCATTTCAGATAATCATGGATGATTTATTACTTGGCATAATAATGGCCTGTTCAGACATTGCAAGGTTAGAGGCTGTTTATATATATTGAGCATCGTTAACTATAGGTGAGAAGTTATCAGTTATTTAAATATATTTCTTTTTATAATATAGAGGAGAATGTAGTTGGGATACTGTATTTAAAAAATTCATGATTCTTAGAAAACTAACTTTAGTAGGTATTCTAAAATCTGTTTTAGTAATGAAGGTTTATTTAGCCAGTTAACTATTATTAAACATTTTAAGAGTTAAATTTTGGAATCTGATAATAGTATTCCTTGACACTGTCCTAACCTAAACTCCACAACTTAAGTAGCTTAAAAAAAAATGATAAACATTTTAAATTTAGGATGTTTTATCTTGGAGCACCTGTAACCGGGCAGAGGCTTTCTCCTTGTGTGTCTAGGCCCCTGAAGAAAACAAAAGTGCCAAGGTTTTAATTTTTCTCCCTTCAAGGACAGGAGAATTTTTTTGATATGAAGAATGTGGAAAATGCCTTGTTCACTGCTGTTGATTGGGAGATAGTCTTAAGCTTGCTTTGTCAGTGTGGGGGGAATAAGAGAAGCCTGAACCTGGGAGAACTAGCCAGAATATTAAAGACTCATGGTCAAAAGTGTGAAATAAATTGATTTAAAAATCTTTCCTTTTTATATTTCTCTTCTTGCCTTTATCCTTCCTATTAAAGGAGGTTTGTAAGCATTCCAAGTCATTACACACACCAAATGGTATCTAAAGTTTGAAGTTGAAATTGAGTCTTTTCAGGGAATGGATTAAATGCTTTGGGTTTGAGAGTGATTTTCAAACCTTTCTTTCTTAAGCCTTCATTAGTAGATGCTGTAGGTGATGGCACGGGAATGATTCTGAGCTCTTTTTTGAAAGCTTATATTTAAATATAATCACATGTACAGTAAACCAAGTAGCTTATTGATACCTGATTGATGTGTTGATTATTCATAGATACTGTTTGAAGATGGTATGAGAGGGCTTCTGATTTTCATCTACAGATAAGATCTTTCTCTTATGCACTGTTTTTCTAAAAAGTATAGTTTCTTTTTTAATAGAACTGAGAGGTTAGTATTAGATAATCTTTAAGCTTTCTTCCACCTTTAAAGTTCAGTGATTGATCTCTCTCCTCCCTCTAAGAAGCGGACTCTGGTTTGGTTTTATTGGACTTTAAGTGGTTTTCATCCAGAATCTCTAAGTGGAGAGAACATGAGAACAAATTAGGAGAAAATTGTGGGTGGTGGGTGCTTGAAGGTGGTGAAGTGGCTTCAGTTTTCTTAAAGGGGAAGATAAGATGCAGTGAGATAGGACCGTCATGCTGTTTTCTTTCAGTCTCGTGCTCAAAATCTGCTCTGTGTCTTAATTCAAGATATTTTACAAATGCTGAAAGTCGTTCTGGAGACATTTACAGACATTGTATGGAAAAACATTTTAAAATCACTAACTTCCTTGGTGTGGGAAGAATCTGTACTCCATTTAGGAGGAGATAATTGCTAGGATAGGTGGGACAAGTTGATCTATTTTAAAATAAAATTGTATCTTTTATGAAGATAGAATTATAAGGCACAAATGGGAACTGTGTCTCCTTGACATGTTTCAAAGCATTTCTCTGAATATGTGAAATTGAAGAAATTCTCTCAACCACTAAGAATTGTCTGAACCCTGATGTTCTTTAAAATCACCTTTGTAGTTGTTAGTGTGTACTGACAGAGGTTTTCTTTTACATGTGAATATAATGTGTTTATATTGTGCTATATCTTAGTTGAACTTGGTTCCAAAGAGAGTCTTATTTACTTGGACCCAGTTTGCATATTCTAAGCCCTGTAGGTGAATACTTAATTTGGGTTTTATTGTTTTTAAGTTATTTTTGAAATTATATGGTAACATGTGATAATCAGAAGCAAAATATTACTTCTCTTCCATCTGATAAAACTTAAGACTTCTAGCAAGCCATGTGTTGTTATACCCACCTTTTATTTAGCTTTTCCATAATAAAATAAATATGCTTTGATCCCTGAAAAATGTAATGTTTGAGAATCTATTTGAATGTATAGAAAGATATTTACATAATGCTTGCTTTGGAGTAGGTGGGGGAAAAGTTGAAATGTTGATTGCAGCTTCTGTTAGAAAAACTCATCTATGTAGTGAAAAGTTAAAATTATAACAAATGTACTACTTTGTATTCTGTGTGTATTACCATTGGTTTGCTTTTGGAGTAGAAGGTAAAATATGATTCTAATCCTTTACAGTTCCTGTTAATTTTGCTCTAAACCTGAAAGTGTTAACAGCAACTTGAAAATGTGACAAAGCTCAATTTCATTTCTTGTTTATTGCTTGTTTTCCTATTGGACAATTGGAAGTAGCTCTGCCCTGGCAACTAAAATAGGCTATTTGCATAACCTAGTTTGATTGGCTAGCATTCCGGCTAACCGTTCCAATCATACGGTGTCGGTTTAGTGGTAGGCTATGCTAATTAGCCGCTGTTGCTGGGGTTCAGGATGGTTTCTGTGTGCTGTTCTGCTGCATTGTGTTGCCTGGTGAGAGACATTGATAAATGAGTGTTTAATGATCTGCAGCAGTTCCCACTCACTGCGGGCAGGCGGATTTTAGAACAGAAGTGGAAATAAGGATTTAATTGCTCTGTTAAATACCTGTAACCAAAATATGTGTATTATATCACAGAAGTTAAGTTGTATAAAATCTTCATCTAATTAAATACTTTAGAACATGAAAGGGAAATACTTAGCTTTGTCTCAAAATATAACTCAGGTAGCAGCGCTATGCACAGGTTTTCTAAAACCCTGTTAAGAAAATTGATAATTTTTTATTCCAGATTAGAAATAGTACCATTGCAGTAAGTGACATATTTGATTTTTCTCATGATGTTGACCTTTTATAAAGGTACATGTTTGTTTTTAATAAATTGGTGCAAGCTTTTGGGCAGAATTTATCTTGTACTGCCCATGTAATGTAGCAAATAGGAGCATAAACTCGAACTCCTGGTTCATGTTTTTCTGTTCAGTTGGAAGATCAGGTGTTATTCACCACCTCCTGCTCTTACTACCTTTCTGATTTAAGTCAGATGTTTTAACTGCTGCTTGTACCATATATTTTTTGGTTTACATTAAGTTTTTATCGAGTGCTGTTAGGTGGCAGATTCTGTAGGAAATACAAAACTCAGTGCTTTGTTCAAGGAACACAAGAGGTAAAGAATAAATACTTGATAAATGCTTGCAAAGTTAGATAAAATTTAAAACACTCATACAGAAAGTGCCATAAGGATTTATCTAAAAGAGTACATGGAAAAGATCAGGCGTTTTAAGAATAGGGACATGGGAAATGGGTTGAGTGGTTGGGGGAGACTTAAAGAGGAAACCCATAGAGCTTGTGTTAAGGTTTTAATTTTTTAAAATGTTTTATTTATTTTTGAGAGAGAGAAAGAGAGAGGTCAAGTAGGGGAGGGGCAGAGAGAGAGGGAGACACAGAATCGGAAGCAGGTCCAGGCTCCAAGCTGTCAGCACAGAGCCCAACACGGGGCTCTAACTGAAGAACCATGAGATCATGACCTGAGCCGAAATCGACTGAGCCACCCAGGTGCCCCAGTGTTAAGGTTTTAAATATGGCTTGGGATTACAAATAGCTGGAGAGTAATAGGAAAGGAGAACAGTTTAGTGTGAAGAATAGATAGCAGTTGAATAAAAGTAATCTTTCTGGTATTTTTCATTTGTCCAATATAAATGGTCACACTGATTGATCAAGGCCCCCAGTGTGTCAGATAGGTCAGTGCCTGTGCTTTCCGGTAGGCTGGGTGTCCTTCTCTTAGAATCAGAGCTGCTGCTGTACTGCTCTAGCTCTCCTGTTCTTTGGCTTTTCTTCACTTTGTTTTGTGGCAACAAGTGATTTTCCCTTTTGTGTCTTTGGTTAAAGCATAGGACTTTTTAACTTTCTTTCATCCTTCATTTTTTGCCCTAAAGCAGTGAAACACAAAATGGCACCAAAAATAATTCACGTGAATTTAGATGTCTGTGTCAAGTCCGTGAACTTTATCCCTTTAATTGTTCTGTCTTTCAGAGCCTAGTTAAATTAGATGGATACACTAATTGGACAATCTTATAGCCTTGCAAAGAATAAAAACAATTAAACATTAACATTTGATTTTTAAAATACTTCCCTAGGCACATACACTTTATTCACCTACATAGTCAACAGAGCAGAGACTCTTGGACTCGGAATTTATAATCTAACGGAGGTGGTTGAGGTATGTCTTTATACAGCTTTATCCTACCGTAGGAGAAGGGGAAATCCAGAAGTGGAAGTACTCCTTTCTGGATAAGAACTAGGAAAAGATTCATGGCGGAAGTGGTATTTTGCATGGTATTGGGTAATGAATAGGATTTTAGCAAGTGACACTGTATGTCAGTAGGGTGTGGGATGATGCCATCTAGTTGAAGGTGGAGGCCTGTTCAGAACATTTTGTTGACTAAAGTTGATGGTGAAGAGACTGTTGTTGAGGGCCATGAAGGATGGATAGCATTGACTTTCAAGTTTCTCTTGTAAGGAAAGTGGATTCTTAAATTCTTTCAAGCAGTATTTCAGTTTTATGAAAACATGTCTTCTGTGAATGTTTACAAATTTCAAAATAGACATTTCTTTGATTTTAAAGTACTAAAACACAACATTGAATAATTTCAAGGTGTTTGATCTACCTGACTGGAAAGTTTGAGTTGCCATCACATGAGATGGGAAATGGTATAGAAGAAGCAGGTTTGAGGGGGGCATTCCTGTAAAAAGTCATGTTTTGGATGAGCTACGACTTTTTTTTGTAACAACTTTATTGTATTACTGTATTATAATTTGTCATACAATAAACTTTCTCCTATTTAAATACATGATTTGATGGATTAAATCCACATGTATCACCCGTGAAACTTTACCACAACCAAGATAACAAACATACCCGTTCCTCCCTCAAAAGTTTCCTTGTACTTTTTTGTAATTCGGCTTCTTGTTCGTCTTCCCCTCTCCCCAATCTCTAGGTGACTACTAGTCTGTTTTCTGTCAGTATACATTACTTTTTGTAGAATTCTGTATAAATGGAGTCATTTTGTCTGGTTGTCCTTTTTTGTCTGGTTTTTACTGAGCACAGCCATTTTGAGGTTCATCCGTGAGGTGGTACATATCGGTAGTTCATTTCTTTTATTACTGCGGAGGCGTTGTGTAGATATATCACAAAAATTTATCCATTCACTTGTTGAAAGGACATTGGGTTTGTTTCACAGTTTTTGGTTGTTAGAAATAAAGTTGCTGTGAATATTAGCGTACAAGTCTTTGCATGGTCATGTTTTTATTTGTTGTGGAGAAAAACACCTGATGATGGAATGACCAGATCATGGGGCAGGTGTATGTTTCATTTTTTAAGAAACTGGGAAACTGTTTTCCAAAGTGATTGTGCCATTTTGCATTCCCACCAGCATTGTAGAGGGGCTTCGATTCCTCCACATCTTGCATTTTTGGTGTGGTCATTCTTTTTAATTTTAGTCCTTCTAATAGGTGTGTAGTGATACCTCACCCAGTGTGTTTCCCAGTGATTAATGATGTTGAACACCTTTGCACGTGCTTATTTGCACGTGCTGTATGTCGTCTTTGGTGAAGTGTTTGTACAACTCTTTGACTTTTCTTCCTACTATGGAGCTTTGAGAATTCTTGATGTAGTTTGGATACAGGTCCTTTATTGGTTATGTGATTTACAAAGATTTTCACATAGTCCATGGCTTACCTTTCCATTTTCTTAAAAAAAAAGTGTCTTGAAAAACATTTAACATTTTTATGAAGTATAATTTATTTTTTTTTTAATTTTTAATGTTTATTTTTGAGAGAGACAGAGCGTGTACAGTGGAGGGAGAGAGAGAGACAGACAGACAGAGACAGAACTGGAAGTGGGCTCTAGCCTCCGGGCTGTCAGCACAGAGCCCGACCCGGGGCTCCAACTTGAACTATGAGATCAATGACCTGAGCCGAAGTCGGAGGCTTAACTGACCAAGCCACCCAAGCACCCCTGAAATATAATTATTGATTTGATCTTTTATGGGTCCTGCTTTGGAAAATGTTTGTCTCATTGTCCCAAGATCTAAAAGGTTTTCTATTTTTTCCTCCTTAACCTACAGATTTTACAGTTTTGAGTTTTCCATTTAAGTCTGTGATCCATTTGAAGTTAATATTTGTGTATGGTTCTGCAAGGGGTAGCTAAAAGATCACTTTTTTTTTTTTTTTTTGGCAAATGGATATCCAGTTATTCTAGAACCATGTGGTGGCAAAGGACTGTTCTCTCTCCACAGAAGTGCCTTGGTATCTTTGTTGAAAATCACTCGTGGGTCTGCTTCTACTGTGTTCCTTTCATTAATCTGTTGGTGTATCTTGATGCCAATACTGTACTGATTTTATTACTATAGCCTTATAATAAATATTGACATAAGTGTTAATCTGACAGTTTTCTTCTTTTTTTAAATTGTGACTGCTCTGTGTCCTTTGCATTTCCATCTGAACTGTCAAAATCCTTTTGTAAATTTTTATAAAAAACCTACTAGGGTGTTGATTGGGATTGTGTTGAATACCTAAGTATTTCATGTTTTTGATATTATTATAAGTGGTTTTTAATTTTTAGTTTCTGATTGTAGTTGCTAATACACAGGAATACAACTGATTTTTGTATATGGATCTTGTTTTCTGCGGCCTTGCTAAATCACTTTAAAACATTTTTTTTTTTTTTTAATGTTTATTCTTGAGAGAGAGAGACAGAGCGTGATCAGGGCAAGGCAGAGAGAAAGGGAGACATGGAATCTAAAGTAGGCTCCAGGGTCTGAGGTATCCACACAGAGCCCAACACAGGGCTCAAACTCACAAACAGTGAGATCATGACCTGAGCTGAAGTGGAATGCTTAATGGACAGAGCCACCCAGGCACCCCTGCCTTGCTGAATCACTTATTAACTTTAACAACTGGTAGGTAGATTCCATCAGATTTTCTACATGATTCTGTTGTCTGTGTTGAGAGACAGCTTTGCTTCTCCCTTTCCATTCTTCTCCATCCTTCTCCCTTTGATTACCTTGTATTTCTTTTTCTTGCCTCTCTGCACTGGCTGGGACCTCCATGGAATGCAGAATACATAAAGAACATAGAACACAGTGTTGAACTGAAGTGATGAAACAGGACTTGTCTTTTTCCTTATTTTAATGGAGAGAGAGAAACATTCAGTCACCACCACTGAGTATGATGCTAGTCTTTGTTGTGGTCCTGTATCAGATTGAGGAAGATGCCTTCAAGTCCTAGGTCAGATTTTTTTTGGCATCTATTGAGATTCACCAGTGTGTGTGTGTGTGTGTGTGTGTGTGTGTGTGTGTGTGTGTGTGTGTGTGTGTGTTTTAAGTTAATTAGGTGAGAAACATTGATTTCTGAATGCTAAACTGATTGTTTCTGAAATAATGGCCACTTGGTAATGATATAATGTCCCTTTTAAAATGTATTTTTATTTTTTGAGAGAGAGAGAGAGCTGGTGTGCTTCTGCAGGTGCGAGCAGGGGATGGGCAGTGGGAGAGAGAGAGAGAATTTTTTTTTTTACGCTTATTTATTTTTGAGAGAGCATGGGCGAGGTAGGGGCAGGGTGGGAGTGGGACAGAAGATCCTAAGCGGACTCTGCACGGAGAACAGTGAACTGGATTGCAGGACTCGAACTCACGAAGCCTGAGATTATGATGTGAGCTAAAGTTGGACACTAATGGACTGAACCACCCAAGCGCCCAGGAGAGAGAGAGAATCTTTTTTTTAAATTTATTTTTATTTATTTTTAAATATTTTTATTTATTTCTAGGCGAGAGAGAGAGACAGCGTGAGCAGGGGAGGGTCAGAGAGAGAGGGAGACAGAGACTCTGAAATAGGCTCCAGGCTCTGAGCTGGCAGTCAGCACAGAGCCCGATGCAGGGCTCGAACCTACGAACCGCGAGATCATGACCTAAGCGAAAGTCGGACGCTTAACCGACTAAGCCACCCAGGTGCCCCGAGATAGAGAATCTTAATCAGGGGATTGATCTCATGAGAGATCATGACCTGAGCTGAAATCAAGAGTCAGATGCTCAACCGACTGAGCCACCCAGGAGCCCCATATTGTCCCATTTTTAGATTCTAGGATTCAGTTTACTATAATTTTGTTTACTAGTTTTACATCTTATGTTCATGGAAGTTATTGGGGTTTCATTGATTTTTCTGTGTTTTCTGTTTCATTGAATTCTACTCTGGATGTCCATTATTTTTTTTATTCTTTCACTTTGGATTTCACTTGCATTGTTTCTGTTAAGGTAGAAGACAAGTCATTGATGTGCTGTGTTTTGGTTTAAACGACACTGCTGTGTATTTTCTATTTGTCCTGTCTGTTCTTTAGTCCCCTTCCTCTTTCTGCCTTCTTTGGATTAATTGAAATTTTTTTGTGTTTTGATTTTTTTTTTTTTTTATGATTTGATGTTGGCTTGTTTTAACTCTTTTTTTTTTAATTTAATGATTGTCTTTTATCATAGTTTATTTTCAAATAATACTACATCACCTCACATGTAATATATTGACTCTACCGTTGGTGTGTTTTCATTTCGTTTTTACTGGTCTTTTACCTGTTTTTAACTAGATTTTATTTGTACGTATGTTATAAACCCATACTACATTATTTTTAATTTTGTTTAAATAGTTCTCTTTTAACGAGACTTAACTAATTAGAAAAATTACTACACATTTACCCATGTACATACCTCTCCCTTCTTTCTTCATTCTTTTTATTTAGCTACTCTCTCTATCTGAACTCCCTTTCCTTTGTCGTATGTGCTTCCTATAACATATTTTGTAGTGCAGGTCTACTAGGGACAGATTCTTTCACCTTTTGTATATCTGAAGATGTTTTTATTTCACTTTTGTTTTTGATAGATGTTTTCAGTGGGTATAAAAATTCTAGGTGATAACTTTTTTTCTTCAAGGAATTTAAAAGTATTGCTCTATTTGCATTGTTTCTTATAAGAATTCTTTCTTCTTTATTTTTGTTCCTTTCTATATATTTGTCCCTTTTTCCCCTGCTGCTTTTAAGATTTTCTTTTTATCATCAGTTTTAAGCAGAGCAATTTGGTTATGATGTACACCTTGATGTAGCTTTCTTTGTTTCTGGATCTTGGGTTTGTTGAATTTCTGATCTGTAGATTTGTAATTTTTTTTTTCAAAATTGGGATATTTTGGCTGTGATTCATTTAACATTTTTTCTGCTTATCTTCTTTTATGAGGAAATTGAGTTACATACTTGTTGGGGTATTTGAGATTGTCCCAGAACTTGAGGAATATCTCCGATTTATTTTAGTCCTTTTTTCTGTTTTGATAGCTGTTTCAGGTGTTGAGTAGTCAATTGAAATTCTGCAATACTTTTTATTGCTATGTCTTCAAGTTTACTAATCTTTTCTTTAGCAGTGTCTAATATATTAGTCTTGTCCAGTGTTTTTAATTCTACAATTTTAGTTTTCATTTGTATGGTTCAGTTTGTGTCTTTTAAAAAATGTTTTCTGATTCCCCTTTATCTATCTGAATATGTGGAATATGGTTGTAATACTTGTTTTAATGTCTTTACCTGCTAATTGTTAAGAGCTGTGTCGATTCCAGATGAATTTCTTTTCTCTCAGTATTGGTTGCATTTTCCTGTTTTTTTTGGTTTTTTTTGCATGCCTGTTAATTTTGATTGTGTGCCAAACATTTGTGAATTTTTACTTTGTTGAGTGCTGAGTGTTTTTACATTCTTAAAGATTTTCTTGACCCTTTTTTCTAGGATAGGTTATTTGAAATGAATTGGATCTTTTGAGTCACACTTCTGAGATTTTGTAGGTGAGACCAAGAAGTACTTAATCTAATTATCCCTCACTCCTGTGAAGATACTACCCTGTGTAATTTATCTTGATGCTTTCTAGTGTGGTGGTTGTGTTTGTTTCCAAGCTTCTCAGAGTTTGCTGGCAATCTTTGGCATTCTTTGGCTTGTCCTGCGTTATCCAGATGTCTGCCTTCATCTTCACGTGATGTACTGCCCTATATGTGCCTGTCTATGTCCAAATTTCTTCTTCTTATAAGGGCACCAGTCATATTAGATGAAGGCCCTCCCTAATGACCTTGTCTTAACCGGTTATATCTGCAGTGACCCTATTTCCAAATACAGTCACATTCTGAAGTACTTGGGGTTAGCACTTCAACATGTATTTTGAGGGGATGCAATTGAACCTGTACCTCCTACCCTAAACATACCACTTTTATGCTTTTGGGAGTCTTTTGTTCTTCACACCTCTTGGGCTTCCCACTTTCCTTTCCTCTGCTTATCTTACTTCAAAAGACTACTAATTTTATTTTTTTAATGTTTTTTAAAAAAATTTATTTCTAAGAGAGAGAGAGACCGTGTGAGCAGGGGAGAGTCAGAGAGAGAGGGAGACACAGAATCTGAAACAGGCTCCAGGCTCTGAGCTGGCGGTCAGCACAGAGCCCGACGTGGGTCTCAAACCCATGAACTGTGAGATCATTACCTGAGCTGAAGTTGGAGGCTTAACTGACTGAGCCACTCAGGCGCCCCAAGACCCTACTAATTTTAATTAATCATGTTTAGAAGGCATTTTTATTATGTCTTTTATTATAAGTATTTACATGGCTGTTTCTTGCACAGACTTGTAATATTGTTGAACAACTGGAGAGGACTCATTTTTGGACTTGGATCCCAGTTCTTTGCTCCCATCCCAGTACCACCTGTAGTAGTTTAGAACTAGTGGTTACTTGAGCTGAATATGTTAAGAAGTGTGTCTCAGCAAGACAAGTTGTAGGAGTGAAGCATTTTAAGAAACATTTAGGAAGGATTGGGGACTTAGGAATCTGGAGTTAGGGAACCACTTAAGAGGTGATCACAGTAAGCCAGGAGTGCATCAATTTATTATACAAGTACCCATTGAGCTTGCTCAGTACAGAATCCTTTAGTAGGTGTTAGGTAGACCTGTTGAAAATATCAGAATCTGCCTCCTGTCTGTCCTTAAGGAATTCACTGTCTGTAGAGAGGTATGAGATAGGAGAACAGAGAAGATGGAGACAAAGCAGCTTCCTAAGGAAACCTAGACAGAACTTGAGGAATGATTAGTCCTTAAGAGTGGGGAATGAAGAAGAGTTATAAAGGCATGATAGGAAGCCTGGCCGCCTGGCCCAGTGGGAGTGTATTGTTAGTAGAAATGGGAAGTGTCAGGTAAAGGCATTCTCCTTCAGGGCTGGGGTGGTGGTGAAGATAGATAAGGCGCAACTCCTTATGTTCACGTTGCAGACAGTTCAGAAATGGATAGTGAATTGAAAAGGGTTGGTCTTCCTTTACCATGAAAGAGAGAGGGCCCGAGCCGTTAATTAGGTCAAGGGGTGGACATGGAGTCAGGAGCAGGGCTTGCTGGGTGGGTGAGACCCTGACAGTGTTCTAAACAGCATTGAAAGGGCTAGAGAACCAGCACGTGATACTGGGAGGGTCATTTTTGTTTTGCTGATGAGGAAACGGGAGCACAGAAAACTAAGAAAGGGAGGGGGGTGGGGTGGGGGGGGAACCCAAGGACGTAGGTAGTAGGTGGTAGAGCTAGAATTCAAATGTGAGCAATAATCTGTGTGCTTTTAGGCAGTAATCTATGCTTGCCTCTGGTATTTTTCTTTCAGTCTGCTCATTTACTTAATATGTTGAGTTTCTTTCATAAATTGTAATACTATTATTAGACAATCAGACTACCAGCCTCACACTTGTCACTTACAGAAGACAGCAATAAAAGTAAGAAAACCAGAGATATCGCGAGAGGGCGGGTCCGCTTGGCTTCGGCGTCGGGGCCGGCTTCTCTCCGCGGTCGCGGTTGAGTGTCGGTGGCGAGGGGCGCGCGAGGGGCTGCCGGGCGCGCGGCGTCGGCCCTGGCGTCGGGGTCGTTGTGTCCTGACAACGACTCCGGCAGTCGTCTCCGCGACAGCAGGTGCTTCAGCCCCAGGCGGGCTCCGCGGCTGCCTGGCGAGTCTGTGCTCGCGCCCAGCCTTTTCCTTCCTGGACCCGGCGCCCAGCAGCGACGCTGAGCCGACCGCCAGAGCGGCGGGCAGCGGCGGCCTCGACGGCCTCGCATCGGCCCATCAAGGGGATCCTGAAGAACAAGAGTTCTACGACTTCCTCTGTGGTGTCCTCGGCCGAACAGCCCGGCCGGAGTATCGACGAAGAGCTGAGTAAAAAATCCCAGAAGTGGGATGAAATGAACATCCTGGCGACATACCATCCAGCAGACAAAGACTATGGTTTAATGAAAATAGATGAACCTAGCACTCCTTACCATAGTATGGTAGGTGATGATGAAGATGCATTGAGTGATTCAGAAACCACTGAAGCCTTGACCCCAGATATCTTCGCTAAGAAATTAGCTGCTGCTGAAGGCTCAGAGCCAAAGTATCGGGTTCATGAACAAGAAAGCAGTGAAGATGAGGATAGTGACCTCTCACCTGAAGAACAAGAAAAAAAGCGACAGTTTGAAATGAAAAGGAAGCTTCACTACAATGAAGGACTGAATATTAAATTAGCTAGACAATTTCAAAAGACCTGCATGATGATGAGGAAGATGAAGAAATGTCGGAGACAGCAGCTGAAGAAAGCATGAACACAGAACAATCAAATCAAGGATCTACTACAAGTGACCAACTGCAAAACAAATCACAGAGTTCATAGAACAGATTTGTTCAACACTGTAATTGTCAGATACAAACCCTGTTACTATAATACACTGCTTCTTGTTCTCAACAATTCATGACTTAAGTACCAAAATGCATACCAATTATTATATATTGCCAAGAATTAAATAACTTTAGAGACTAATTAGACTGAAATGCCTACTTGATACATATATTCTTGTGCCTAGTACTTCACCACAAATACAGCATAATGTCATCAGTCCAAAACTGATGTTTTATAAGAACACTGGTTAATTTGTATAAGATATTATATAGCTTTTTATGCTTTAGACGTTAAATAATATCTCATGGGGGGGATCAAATCTATTTTCTTCACTTTTAGATGTTATAGCTCTTATAAAAAAATTTTTTTTTTTTTTAATTCAAATCCAGTTGGAACAACCAATTATATAGGCTGGTAAATACTCAGTCTGAAAAGTCTTTTAACATGTGTCTTCAACTTGATTTGTCTGTTTAATTGAAAAGGATTATAAGAGTAATTGTTGCATTTCTGGCCTATTATCTTTAAAATTCCCCTTGAGTTTCTTTATGTTTACAAGGACAGGATTGAATTTTTTCTCATCAAAACTAGCTTTTTTCACAAATAAATTATCAGGTTAAACTTGAAAGAAAAAAAAAGTAAGAAAACCAAAGCAATTCTATTGAATTTATACAACATACAGAATGTACACCTGAAAATAATGAAACTGTTTTTGATCAGTCAGTAACTAGGGAATGTTCTGCTAGATGTCAGGTGATTTAAAATAAAGAAATGGTATGTGGTAGAAGCAACAAATATTTATTGAGCGTTTATTGTGTCAAGCATTCCTCTTGGCGCTGGCTAGATACTAGGAGACAAGACCTAGTCTTTGCTTTCGTGGAACTTCCATGCTAATGGATAGAGATACCTGGGAAACAGCGAAACAGGTAGGTGCAGAGTTTTACAAGGAAGGTCAGGGGTGTTCTCTCCAAGGGAGTGCTTGGCTTCTGGTTCATTTGATTTGTGTCAGAGGAATACATTTATCTGTGGGTTATTCCATTTTATAGTGACAATCACAGTCATGCGTAAGATCTTGAAAATCTATTTTTGTATCCCGAACCACTTACACATTTTTCCCACTAGTTGTAGAGGAATGACAGCTGTCCATATGAAAGCCCCGGAAGCTCCAGATAAGAAACTAGTGATTTGTAATCTCTGTCCACTTTGTCACAAAGCCAAGNACACAGAGTCCAAAGCAGGCTCCAGGCTCCAAGCTGTCAGCACAGAGCCTGACGCAGCGCTCAGACTCACAAACTATGAGATTATGACCTGAGCCCAAGTCAAGACGCTTCACTGATTGAGCCCCCCAGGCGCCTCTATTTATGCTTCTTACTACAGTATTTGCCCGTGCCTGTTGTATGCTGTAGGCACTGTGGCCATTAGAACTGGCAGGTCCTGGTTGGCGCCCCTACTTCCTGCTCTTGAAGCACAGTACCCAGGGCAGTGGGAGGTTGCTGCCCCGTGGGGGTTCCATCTGTAATTTGGGGCATGCGGTTTTTGATGAGATCCACTACTCCAGCAGTAGGTGCTAGTCTTGGTGACCATCCCTCATTGTTAGCACCTGTCCTCCTCCTCATCCCTGACAGTGATGGCGTGGGAGGAGAGGAGAGGGCCCAGCTTTACATAAAATAGTCTCTCTACTCTTCTAATAGGAGGAATTAGTTCCTTTGTATCCCCCTCCTCAATCTATCTTGGAGTCTCATGAGTTGAGCCAGGCAGTAATGGTTTTTGAGTGTTCTATGCTCGTTCACCAAAGATTTGTCGGTGAATGAAGCAGCAGTTCCATCCTTAGGGACTCTGTATTATAGATGGGGTGAAAGACACACTAACACAAGCACGTGTTGTGTCTGTACAGTATTTCCTGGTGTGTAACCATGTAGTGTATAAGTATATACACGTGTGTATGAATGATAACTTCAGGGTGCCTCCTCCTAGCTTTGCTGCTTCTGATGCCTCAAGACCCCAAAGCCAGCCTGCTGCCTCTTCTTTTAAATATACAGCCACACTCACTGGGTTAGGTATTGTCTGACTACCTTTGTGCTGCAAGGGCAGAGTTGATTAATTGCATCAGAGACTTTATGCTTCACAGAGTCTAAAATATTCATACTTTGGCTTTAAGAAAATTGGCTGACCCCTGCTCAAGACCTTGACAGCCATTGTTCTTGAAGGTATGGTTCAGCTTCAAAGCTAGACAATAAAGATTGACCTGAGTAGCCAGCATTGATGGCAGACGGTTGGAACTTGGGGTGGAGGGGTAGTTTCCATCCACTGGGCTGGGGGGTGGATCATTGTGGTAAATTGAGAGGTGGAGGTGACTAATTTCTGCTTTGAGGTGGGAGTCTCTTATGTTTGTTTTTTTTTAATATTTTATTTATTTTTGAGAGAGAGAGAGACAGCATGAGCAGGGGAGGGTCAGAGAGAGAGGGAGGCACAGAATGTGAAACAGGCTCCAGGCTCTGAGCTAGCTTTCAGCACAGAGCCCGATGCGGGGCTCGAACCCACGAACCTCGAGATCATGACCTGAGCCGAAGTCGGACGCTCAACCGACTGAGCCACCCAGGCGCCCCAGGGAGTCTCTTATGTTTTCTGAGAGCATTTATTGTTGTAGTTTTCTAGAAAGTGTGAGTTGTGTATGGTGATTTAAAAGCTGTGCATTAAAATGATAAAGTAATAAAAGCATGTAAAAAGTAGGTAATGAAAGTTTTTCTTGTGTCCCTGGGGTCCCACTTTTCAGAAGTATTAGTTATTAAGAACTGTTAAGAGATGGATTTTTCTGTCTCCTTATTACATTCTTCCAAATAATTCAAAAAAAGTCTGTATTTCTGATCTTCACATTATGACTTCTTCATTGACTTGGTTCCTCAAAATGCAAAGAATAATGGTTGTACAGGTGAATATTTGTTACTTATTCATGTAAAATATTTCAGGAAGGATTTTAATAGAAACTTCTCTGTTGATGAGTAGACACTGTAGATTTGTAAAAGTATCCCTTATATCAAATATTAATCATCACTATTTTATTATTTATTTTTTTATTTTGAGAGAAAGCATGCGAGCAGGGGAGAGAGGGGCTGGGGGAGAATTTTTTAAGGAGGCTCTACACACAGCTTGGAGCCTGATGCCAGGCTCGATCTCATGACCCTGGGATCATAACTTGAGCCAAAATCAGGAGTCAGAGAATCAACCAACTGAGCCACCCAGGTGTCCCATAGTCATCTCTATTTTAAATCTTACAAATTAGACTCAGAATTCTTGTCTTAATGGAGGGGCCCTGTAACCAGATCACCTGGGAAGTATTTGAAAACTATTGATGTCTGGTCTCTTTTCAGACCTAAGAAAGTCCCAAATCTTTAGAGATTGGGGTGTCTTCTGTATTTTGAAAACTCCCCAAGTAAGCAATTGAGTAAGTAGCACTTTTTATACTGTTTTCATTATGAAAATTTATAGGAAAGTAAGAACATGCTTCTAGTATAGGTCATGATTTCTTCTGGAAAAAAAAAAATTGTATACAGAGTTTTTTTTAATTCAGATGCTGAACAGAGGAGACACGCATCCGCGCGTACACACACACACACACACACACACACACAGTCTTAATAACAAGGGTTATTTAATTTGGTTTGAAGGTTCATGTCAGTCTTTTCCTCTCACCGTCTGCTTTTGTACCTGTTCTCTAAGAAAAAAGTCTCCCCTCAAAAAAAAAATTTCTTGACTTTTGGGAAGCTAACTTTGTGTTAGTGCAGACCCTTACTAATGGTAGATGGCATACGTGTGATTGGTGTTTTCAAACTTGGAAATAATATTTAAGTATTTACTGGCCCTTCTAGGTAGATGTTAATATCTGTATTCCTTTTGGTAGGTTATCAGGTATAATAAACATACCCAACATAACAGTGGTTTAAATCCGTACATTATTTCTTGCTTATGTAACAGCCCCCTGACTGGGAAATTGTCCTGCTCCCTGCAGTCATTCAGGGTGGTAGATGTTCTTCCTGTGTTATATATACATACAGCGTCCAGAGGTCATCACCCTGGGGTTTAGCTCCCAGTCATTGGGTTGGGAAGCAGCATGTGTGCCAGGGATATTTTTATGGGTTAGGCCTGGTTGCACCACACATTACTTACGTCGATCTTCCGGTCTTCCGTTGGCTGGCTCTTAGTCACGGGGCCACGTTAGCTGCGGGGGAGGCTAGCCGCAGGGGAGCTGGGTAAAGCGAGGTGCATCAGTCAGGAAAAAGAAACGCCTTTGGTTATTGATGAGCAGTCTAGTCCATGTGGCAAATGACTAAACATAGTTAGACACTGATTTATGCTATGTAGTTACTACTTTCGTTGTTCCTTTGCTCGTTCTCCCATGTTTCTGCTAAATAACATTGGCCCCCTTCTGCACCATGCTCTTTCTCGGGGGGTGGGAGAGATGGTCCCTCATTGTTCATTTATATGTGGTAGGGTTCTTGGGTGTAGACAACAGAAATTCATCCTCGGTCAGACTTGGGTAGAAGAATGTGAATTTAATGGAGGGCTGTAAGTTTGCCACAGAACTGATGAGAAAGCTGGGTCTTATGCTAGAAAAAGGTGCAGGAACCCAAGAGCCAGGCAGCAGAAGACATGGCCAGGGTTGAGCCAGAGACCCGTCGCTTGGGCAGGGGTGGTGGTGAGGGGCACTCCTGGCGCTTCCCAGTGAGTGTCTGTGTATTATGCTCTCAGTGTCCCTGCGTCTTGCAGGAGTGAGCCCTCAACTGTCTGAACTCTGACCGAGCGGGAACATTTGACTGTTCAAACTCTGGCTACCAGGGAGTAAGGAAGAGTGAATTTTTGTTGCTGTTTGCCTTTTATAGTCGAAGGTGTGGTTTTTGGTTTTTCCCCTCTTTCTTGAGACCCACAAACTGTAATGAGTGCCCAGATAATGAGTGACCAGGGAATGACAAACACTTCAGGACCTTTATATCAGGAGAAAAGGTCCCACGTTATGATATAAGATGAGAGACTGTATTCCAGTCTAGATTTTGCCACTGGCCTTTTTGGACAAGTCATTAAACCTCCCTGGGTAGCAAGTACCCCCTCTGCATGTAAATTGAGGTGGGGAAGTTGATACCTAATAATACCTATCCGCTTATTAAATAAATATTTATTGAGTGCCTTTATGTGCTGGCCAAGTAGAGATGAGTAAGATATCCCAGCCTCCCCATAGTTCAGTGGGTGAGCAGAGAAGTCACTGGAATGGAGCTGGGATGAAGTAGTCAGTAGTTTAGCCCAGAGTAGGGGGGCAGCCGTGACGAGTGCCTCTTCCAGACGGGGGGCCGAGAGTGCTGTGCGCAGGGGATTCAGAGGCACCCGTTCGTTGACCATGTGTCTGCAGAAGCGTCTGTGTTGTCGTCGTTAGGAGAACACCCCGTTAAGGCCAGCCCTTCCCTGTGTGTGATGGCCCGGGCTCCGGACAGTCACTGCCCACCTGCTGGCTTTGCACTTGACAGACAGGAAGCCTGGCTGCCTTCTCTGCTGTAGGGGAGGGAGGCGGAGAGGCCTGTGCCGCTGTGTGGTCCCCTCCCCCCTCCACTTTATCTTTCTGTCTTTTACTGTCTTCAGAACCCCAGTCGTTTTCTGAAATTCTCGCATTCACTTGTTTATTGTCTGAGGGTTCCCCTGTCACTGGCAATAAAATACCTAAAAGACGAGGCTAGAGGCTTTGCTCCTCGTCTTCGTATGTACACCCTTAATGCTACAGGCTTTGTCTGGAACTGGACTGTCCGGTAGAAATACATAAACCACTTCGGTAATTAAAAAGTGTCTGGGTCGCTCAGTAATTTGGACGACCGGCCTGATTTCAGCTCAGGTCACGATCTCCTGGTTTGTGGGATCAGGCCCCGCCTTGGGCTCTGTGCTGACAGTGTGGAGCCTGCTTGGGATTCATATTCTCTCCCTCTCCCTCTCCCTCTCTGTCTCTACTCCCCTCCTCCACATGCACGCACTCTCTCTGTCTCTCTCTCTCTGAAATAAGTATTAAAAAATAGTTCCTAGGAGTCACAGTTTAAAAAACAGTAAATACAAATAGTAACATTAACCTTCGTAATGTGTTTTATTTCACCTAATATATTTATAGTAGTATTTCAGAATTAAAAATTATTAATAAGATATTTTACATTTTCTTTCTTTTCATTTCTTTTTTGTACCAAGTCCTTGAAATCCTATGTGTGTTGCCTTTGCAGCACATCTCAGTTCCTCCTCGCCTCCTTTCAAGTGCTCCCTTAGCCCTCTGTGACCAGTGGCTACCGTGTTGGACAGCTCGGGTCTAGAGCATAGCAGGGGCTCGGTAAATATTTGTTGAGTGAACGAGTGAGTAAATGAATTAGAAGAAGGTAGATTGGTTGTTAAAGGAGCATGTAGAATCCAGGAAGGGTTGTACTTGTACCGTGAGGACATGGAGCGTGCCTCTGTGTTTGACGGGACTGGAGAGAGAGGTGGGCGGTGGTGGGAGACAGGGGTGACTTGGTGGAGGAGGTGAGGCGTCTGAGGAGCCGGGGCGGCTTCTGTAGCCCAGGTAGTGGATGCGAGTTGTCTTGCTGTCTCCTCTCCTTTGAAGAGGTATGTTCTTGGATGACATTTCAAGAGCCCCAAATCCAGTTTGTTTAGCATAAAGTTTATTTTGAGAACAAGAAAGCAAGAGGTGCCCAGGCGGGAGAGGGGGAGACAGGAGAGAGCACCCCAAGCAGGGTCCATGCCGTCAGCGTGGAGCCGCCTGGGCTCGAGCCCACGAACCCAACCATGAGAGCATGACCTGAGTCGAAATCAAGAGTTGGACACTTAGCCAAGTGAGCTACCCAGGCGCCCCTGGCATGAACTTCTAAGTGGATTGTGTTATAACAATTCCTTTCCCTCATTTTAGGTATTCGATAGTTGAGGGTTATTTTAAAAGTCTCAAAAAAAGTGGTTTCTCTAGCAACTTAAAAAAAGAAAAGATCAAATCATTATATTGTGCACCTGAAATTGATATATGTCATTTATACCTCAATTAGAGAAAACTGTTAAAAAGAAAGGAAAACATCTTTTTAGGTGGGAGGTGGGAAGAAGTGTTATTGGCACGTATCAACATTTTTTACCTTAGTGGCATTCAACTAAGAAAAGGAGTGTTTTCTGTGTTAAAAATTAACCAAATCTGATTTTCAGCATTGTGGTGATGGTTGGCAGTATAAAATTATGTACCATACATGTCTGAATGTAGAGCGGTTATTAGTTCCCCCCGCTTACCCCTCAGTCCTTACATATGTTGGGTTCTGAAACAGTCTTTTACATGGTATCTCGTGCTGCGGGGCGTTGTGTGCACGTGAGGTAAAGTTCTGTTTGAGGAGGAGACACAGGCATGGTGGCACCGCCTTAGTGGTTTGAGATGCTTAGTGGTCTGGATGTAAGGAATCTGAACAAAGTGAGGCAGAAAAATGTAACACCAGTTTTCGAGGTTGTGACTTCACGGTTTCAGGTGTTGATGTTGTAAATAAAACTTCTAAAGATTGTTTTTAAAAATATTATAATAAATAGAAATTATGGCTGTGTCCATAGGATTAATAGAAAGCATCAATTGTTCTAATTGTTAAAATGTTTAAATCATTGGTACAATGTCCCTGTATGGTATCATACAGGGAGTCTAAAAGTGTGGTGTCCTGAACAACTTAGGAGATAAGATTAGATGACTTTATTATTTTTATTATTTTTTTTTAGTTTATTTTTATCTATTTTGAGAGAGAGAAAGCATGAGCAGGGGAGGGGCAAAGAGAGAGAGGGAGAGAGAGAATCCCAAGCAAGCTCTGCACTGTCAGCATGGAGCCGGATGTGGGGCTCCAACTCACAAACTGTGAGACCATGACCTGAGCTGAAATCAAGTCAGACGCCCAACCGACTGAGCCACCAATGACCACAAAGTCCCTGGTATTGAAAATGCAGGTAGGCTCCTGACTGCGCTGAGACGGGCGCCTCTCACATGCGTCTACGTAGTGCTCATCTCGGGGAGTGGGAGATCCCTGTGCGCTCCCCGTTGGTGGTCTGGCGGGCCGTACTGCATGATGTCAGAGCTGGAGCCGCTGTGGACGTGGCCATCCGGGGGTGTTCAACCTCTTGTTCTGTGCAAGCATCTAGAGCAGATTAGGTCACCTCTGTCAGAAACAGAGGCTCCCCAGGGACGGTGCTTGGGAGGCGGGAGAGCAGCGTGGTGTTCGTACTTTGGAGCCGCCTCGGAAGGAGAGTAGTGATATTCCTGCCATGAGGGGCAGAGAGGGGCTGTGTGGACGTGGGGCCTGTTTTCCCCATGGTCACGCAGCTAAGCCCCGGTCAGAACCCTGGGCCTCTCCCAGGACCAGTTTCCTTTTTCTCGGCCTCACCTTTTTCTTTCTCCTTTAATGCTTTTGTACTTTTTCTCCTTTCAGTTTACTTTTGTTGTTGTTGTTGTTGTTGTTGTTGTTGAGTTTATTCATTTTGAGAGAAGAGACAGTGAGTGCAGGGGGAGAAGAAGCAGAGAGAGGGAGAGAGAGAATCTCAAGCAGGCCCCGTGCTGTCAGCACAGAGCCCGATGCGGGACTCAAACTCGGGAACCATGAGACCGTGACCTGAGCCGAAATCAGATGCATAACCGACTGAGCCACCCAGGCGCCCCGCTCTCCATTTCTCTTTTCAACAAAGTATTTTAACTGTCACATGCCTGGTAAAGTGAGAAGTACTACGAGTCAGTCTTTAAAGGTCAGATCATAATACATTTAAGGAACTATTATCATTTGCCTTAGTACCCTTGCCTGTCTTCCTAAGTGTCACCCCCGTTTTCCAAGTCCCCAAGGCATAAAACCTCTGAGTCATTTTTGCATCCGGCTTGTCTCCCCTCTTCCATATTTAGACCAGCGTTCAGGGGCTGTCACCTCTGCCTCCCAGTGTCTGTTCATGTCTCCTTCCTTTTCTAACATTACCCTTCCTCCTCAAGGCCCCCACTGTCTTGTGCTTGAACTGTTGAAGTAAGGCCCTGATTGATCTCTGCTTGTGGTCTCTCCCTGTTCCCGTCCCTCTTACACCCCAATTCTGTGAGGATAAGGCTCAGTAATAGAACATGTATTGAGTACTTACCGTGTGCCAGAAACCAGTTTAAGCATTAACTCTTTAATTTTCATAATCTTGAGGTGCAAGCACTATTATTAACCCATTTTGCACCTCGAAAGGGATGCACACTGTTTATTAACTTATCCAGAGTCACACAGTAGCTAGGGAGTAAGGGGCAAGATTGAATCTTGACACTCTAGTGTGTGAATTGCTAGAGCTGAAACCACAACTGGAGTTGCGTTGCTCCTGGCACACCTTCCCCGGCGCGCTCTCGGCCTGTTTCACACCGTCCATGTTCCTCACCTTGGCACTAAGACTCTCGGGCCCAGCTTGCCCTCCTGTCCTTTTTTTTTTTTTTTAATTTTACTTATTTATTTTGTTTATTTATTTTTTACAAATAGTTTATTGTCAAGTTGGTTTCCATATAACACCCAGTGCATCCCCACAAGTGCCCTCCTCCATGCCCCATCTCCCCCCTTCCCCTCTCCCCCACCCATATCAGCCCTCAGTTTGTTCTCAGCATTCAAGGGTCTCTCATGGTTTTCCCCCCTCCCTCTCCCCCACCATTTCTCCCCTTCTTCTCCCCCATGGTCCTCCGTTAAGTTCCTCCTAATCCTCCTATACGTGCAAACATATGGTATCTGTCCTTCTCTGCCTGACTTATTTCACTCAGCGTAACACCCTCAAGGTCCATCCACGTTGCTACACGTGGCCAGATTTCATTCTTTCTCATTGCCATGTAGTGTTCCATCGTATAGGTAAACCACATCTTCTGGATCCATTCGTCCGTTGATGGACACTTAGGCTCTTTCCACGTTTTGGCTGTTGTTGAGAGTGCTGCTGTGAACATTGGGGTCCATGCGCCCCTATGCGTCAGCACTCCTGTGTCCCTTGGGTACATTCCTAGCAGTGCTGTTGCTGGGCCCTAGGGGAGTTCTAGTGTGAATTTCCTGAGGAACCTGCACACTGTTCTCCAGAGGTTTCCCTCCTGTCCTTAACCTACTCCTCTGTCTACTCTTCAAGCCAAAGTCGAGGTGACATTTGAACTCCTTGCCAGGCAAGTGAGAGTGGATGGGGCAGAGTGATGGAAGCAGTAAAGTTGGAAGCAGAGCAGGGGGTGTGCTTGAGAGCGTGTGGGGGCGCCTCCGAGGGCCCGGAGCCTCCGAGAGAGGCGGTGTGTCAAGGCGAGGCCGCGCGCCTGTGGAGGGCGGCCCCTGAGTGCGGCCCACTCCCTAGTCCTGTCTTCTCCCACAGGGCATTTGCATGAGCTCTATATACAACTAGAGACACCAGAGCACTGGCTTTTTCCGTTGGTAAAACTTGATGTGAAGTTTACTCGTTTTCTCCAGACTCCTTTATAAATTCCTTTCTCTGCTGCCACAGCCCCCACTGGTCCATTTTCACTTGAATTCCAGCAGGGTGTTTGGGAAGCGGCACGCTGCGGGGTGCCGTTTCCTAGCCCCTCTTCTCGCCACTGGGGCAGCCGCCTGTGCAGCGTATCTTCACTGCTCTACAGGCTTTCAGCAGTCTCACCTTTTAGGGAGGGGTCTTCATGTCCCCTGAGCCCTCCCCTGCTCTGCTCACGCCTGGCTCTGAGGCCTGGCTCCCAGTGGCAACGAGAATGTTCTCTGGAGACATGGCGGTCAGCCTGGCTTTCCTAACTTTCCTAAAGTGAACTTGGGATCCCCCTCCAGCTGCTTGCCTTGAGCTTGTCTCTTGTAAATTACGAGTACCGTGATCATGCCACCTCGTTTACAGAGCCTGGGGGTACCAAGACAGACGGGAACGTCATTTGGCATAGACCAAAAGTTTAATAAGTATTGCTCATTTTACTTTCATTACCTTTTCTTTATTTCTGACTATTCAGAGTATTCCAGCGAGGGGTCATAGGCACCTGCTTTATCCAGACAGTTTTTATTAGGGTACTCTGAGGAAAGTTTGCTTGTTCGAGAGGTAAAAACGAAATCTCGTTGTTACTTATTTATTGACTTTGACTTCTGTCTGGTTAGTTTTCTCATCTACTTATTATTGTTTATGAGAATTGCATCTTTTGCCTGTTTTTTTTTTTCCTGAAGGGAGGGGCATATCTTGGTGTTTTTAATTGTATAATTAGAGAGTGTATTAAGGATACCGTAGAATACTTCGGACAGTAACCGGTTTCATACTGTTTGGGCATAGAACTCAGGTACAGGTGTTAAGCACTTTGGCACAGTAGGCTTGGAAGAAGGAAAACTAACGATGAGCCCTAAAATGATGTATTTATTTGCTACATCAATATACTTTTAATGAAGGGTTCCTTTTTTTTATATTATTAAATTTTATAACCTCTGTTGAACAGTTAACAGTTTGCTCAGTGCTTGACTTTTCAGGTGTCTTTGGTCAGACGAATATCTTGCCTTTTAGCCATTTTGTAATGGAAAATCCCATAAATATACAGTATTTTAATTGGAATCACAAAGCCAAATGATTGCCTCATCGGGTAATTTTAAGAATTATGCTGCAATTCAGTATAGGTACCCGAGTACTTAACTAGATTTAAAAATATCTTGTATGTTACAGCTGTTTAGCCAGAACTAAAAAAGAGTGAGGAGTATGTGTATGGTTCTCTTTTCTGCTTGGGATAGGAGAGAGGGAAAGTTTTTTGGCTTTNCCAGCTGCTGTAGCTGCACCAGCCTTGGGAGAGAGCAGGGGTAACGATCAGGGAAGGTTTGAGGCAACTTTCTCTCCAAAGAAATCTTCCCCGTGCCTGAAATGTAGTAGCAGCTTCAGACATTTCTTAAAATGCCATGGCTGTGGCATCGTCGCAGGTGATTGGCGGCCTGTGGTAGGTGGTGGTCCGGCCTGTGCTGTATCCTGGGTGCCTCTTTCCGTGTTTGGATCCTTCTCTCCTCGAGGGCAAGGCAGCCAAACAGGCCGTGTTAAGCTTTTTAATGGCTCCATACTATTTTGGCTTTTCGATGTGTTTTAATATATAGTTTCTCTTCTCTGTGTACTTCAGGGTTTTGGAAGGCAACTGTAATGTGCTTGTATAGGCCTTGACAAAGTTATGGTCAGGAGCTCTGAAGAAAACTGCAACGGGGTGGGAGAGGGCACGTCTCTGGGTAACTCAAGTTTTATATGTATGTGTGCACACATGGGTGTATACATAACATTTTAACCTTTTTTTTTTTTTAGATAAATAGCATTTTACTATGTTTTTGTGTCTTTTTTTTTTAAGGAACAGAGTTAGATTTTAACCGCAGTTCTTTAAAATGTATCTTTTCTAAAAAAAAGTTTAATATTTATTTTTGAAAGAAAGAGAGAGACAGTGAGCAGGGAAGGGGCCGTGAGAGAGGGAGGCACAGAATCCGAAGCAGCTCCAGGCTCTGAGCTGTCAGGACAGAGCCCCATGGGGGCTCGAACTCACGAATGGTAAGATCATGACCTGAGCCGAAGTCCGCTGCTTAATGGACTTGAGCCACTCAGGCGCCCCTTTAAAATGTATCTTTTAAGCAAGCTCTAAACACACTATGGAGCAGTCTTTTTTTCCTCTGGCACCGCCAGTCTGTGTAACATCTCACATCCCCGTCGTTTTATAAGGGAAGGCCCTGTGCTTCGGATTTACGTGATTGGGCAGGAGGACGGATCCTACTTCGTGTGTGAGGAAACGACTTGTTTGTCGCCATGCTGCGCTTAATGCTTGTGCTAGGCCGAGCGAGCGGTGGGCTTAAGTCCTAGTCCAGTGTACGTCTGGATTGAAGGCTGAATGTTCCAGATGGATTCCGCGGTTTTCTCTGTGTTTTAAATGAATATGCTCTTTGCACGTTACAGAGGAACCTGTAGGGATGTAGAAAGCAGGGCCCGGGACCAGGAGGTTTGACAAAAGTGACTGGGAACAGCTTGGAACCTGCACTTCCCCTGCCTGGATTGTCCTCGTGATCCCCCGTAACGGTCCCACAGATGACTGACCTGGAAGACGTGAGGGAAACCCCGGCTTCTGACTGCAAGTAGGGAGTGGCCGTCATCGAACGCACCGGTCATGCTGTTGCCAGTCAGGCTGCCATTTCGCTGTTTGGCCTGTTGGTGACTCCGCTGTAACCTCGCGCAGGTGTCGGGATTTGCCAAACCACAAATAAAGGTCCCTGTGCTGGCGGGGCCCATATGAGAGACCCCTTTGAGACCTAGACGGATCGTGCCGAGCTTGGGGGGGGGGGGGGGCGGG
>NW_027530213.1:3200865-3251332 GCF_008692635.1 Crocuta crocuta | reverse complement strand
CCTCTTGCCGGAAGACACGCTGGAATCTCAGGGACAGCCACACCTTGGGAGGTGGAGCCATAGTTTCTTTGCTTGGAAGAATTCGTTTTTCAAATATGACGACTATAATATGCTGATTTGAATGACATGTCATTTTTGTAAGACACTCAGTGTTTATGGGTTTATGGAAGTTGAACTTCCTGAAGGCCAAGTGGCTGTGGTGAGAGTGCGCCTCCTCCCGTTAAAGGAGAGGCTGGCGTTGGCACCTGCGGATTAGTCGGGACCCCAGTCACCTGCCCATTTTCTCTGGTGTTCATCTGGATGCCTGGTGGAGCAAGCGTCACAGCTTCTAGATCTTCTTTTGTGTATTTAATTTTTTTAAACATTTTTTAATTTTTGAGAGACAGAGACAGCGTGAGCAGGGGAGGGGCAGAAAGAAAGGGAGACACAGAATCCAAAGCAGCTCCAGGCTCTGAGCTGTCAGCACAGAACCCGGCACAGGGCTCGAACCCACAAACTGTGAGATCATGACCTGAGCTGAAGTCAGACGTTTCACCGACTGAGCCCCCCAGGCGCCCCTAATGATGTTTTGTTAATACTCCGCTGAAAAGAAACTCCTGTAATTCAGCTCTTGTGTATGTGCCCAACACGCTGGTTTGGTATGAAGGCACTAATCCCTCTGAAGAGGCTGTTTCGGCAGGTCCTGGCCCGTTGGCTCTTCCCTTGTGCAGTTACTGGATTCTGCTAGTCCAGGAGGCATCTTTTTCTGCCCTTCTGCAAGGCTGTCCAGTGACATATCTGAAATTAAACTTCTGTTAGAAACAAGTTTTCTTTTTATGGTCTCCCAAAGGAGAATGTGGGGAAGGGGGCGTGGTTAGAGCATATATAAATTTAAGAAAATTAGGGGTGCCTGGGTGGCTCAGTCGGGTAAGCATCTGACTCCAGCTCAGGTCATGATTTTGTGGTTTGTGGGTTCGAGCCCCACGTCGGGCTCTGTGCTGACAGCTCAGAGCCTGGAGCCTGCTTTGGATTCTGTGTCTCCCTCTCTCTCTCTGACCCTCCCCTGCTCACGCTGTCTCTCTCTCTCTGTCTCTCTCTCTCTCTCTCTCTCAGAAATAAATAAAAACATTTAAAAAATAAATAAATAAAAATAAATTTAGGACAATTATAAGCCAGCAAGAATCACAGGACTACAATCAGGAAGATAAACTTTTTTATTGCATTTGCCTCAGAAGCATGTCTGTGAGCACTTGGTACAAGTGACCATTACTTTAGCTGTTGTGTTAAATACATGGCTTTCTTTCAAATAAATTTTTGCTGGTAAAGTATTTGTTTTCAGCTTTTCAAAAGTTTTGTCACAGTTATTTAAAATCAATTATCAGGTAAGACATACCTAAAATTCTGCAGCTTATATGTTTAATATATTGCAGCATATTAATAACCTTCCATTTTGTGTTGGCATTTCTAACTCTTCTAAGGGCAGAGTCACTTTACACATGGCGGGTGCACATTTATAAATTATGAATGTCTCTGCTCCTTATAAACTACTCATTTAGTCACTTGGGCAGCACTTACCTCTGGAGCTTCTGCCATGTACAAGCATTGTTGTATGTGCCGGGGATTCAGTCGTGAACAAAGCAGGACAAAGGGGGAGATCCTGATGGGGTTTACATTTTCAGCCCCATCATTGCACTAGGAGGTAAAATGTTTCTAATCCACTGCCAGCCACTAACCAGCCACCAGGCTGCGTTACAGAGTCACTGATCTGCATTTTCTCCAAGAGGTTGGACTTGATTTCTTTTTTTTTTTAAAACAGTTTTTTAATGTTTGTTTATTTTTGAGACAGAAACAGAACATGAGTGAGGGAGGGGCAGAGAGAGAGGAAGACACAGAATTCAAAGCAGGCTCCAGGCTCTGAGCTGTCAGCACAGAGCCTGACGCAGGGCTCAAACTCACAAACCTCGAGATCATGACCTGAGCTGAAGTTGGATGCCTAACCGACTGAGCCACGCAGGCGCCCCAAGACTTGATTTCTTAAGAGGTTCAGTCTCACCTCTTAAATACCCTCAGAGACATTGTGTGTCTTTGTATACCTGTTTTTTGTTTCAGAACCCCCCACCTCATTTATAGAAATTAAAGGATCAAAGGTTACTTCACCTTGTTTCTCACGAAATGGGGAAAATTTTTATTGAAATGGGCTGATCACTAATGAAACATTTTTATATTCTGGGTACCATAAGAAAAAAATATTTCTATCTACCTGGAATTTTCATCATTACTGAAAGCCCATAAAATACCAGGGGGTATTACTTGCTTATTCATTTTTACCATTTAAAAATATTTTATAATTTTAGAATATTGGGGGCCATATAAGTATGCACATTAAACGTTATTCCTTGTATGGTATAATTTATGGAATCCAGCAGCTGTATTTTGGGTGTCTATTTTAATTTTTTTGTGTGTTCCAGATGCTATTAGTAAAAATAAGTTCCTGACCTCTTATTTCAGCTGTAAGAATGTAGTTTGCCTTTTGTAATTGAAAGGGTTAAGGACCCATTTAGTGCAGAATTAAGGAAGATTTTCTGTGTTCCAGTCGTCTGTGTATCCGTCTGGCCTGGCTCAGTGGTTGCTTGTGGGCTTACCACACGCACCCTTCACTTACACGGTGTTGCACTTGTTTCCATCCGTCCTGTCGCTGGTGCTGTGATTGTCATCCATGTGACTTTTGTAAATGATGCAAACTCTACAGTACGTTGTTATTTTTGTTGTAAACAGTGAGTTTTCTTAAAGACTACTGACGAGATTTCTCCACCATAGCTGATGGCGCACTTCCGTCTCCCTGTCCTGTGCAAGCTCTCGTAGCTGTTCAGCTCCAGCTCCTGGCGCGCTTTTTGCCTCGCCTCACGCGGGGCCTGCACCCAGCACTTGGGCAGCTTAGTATTTGGCCAAAGAGTCGAGGGGATTTCTAGGTGTGGAGTAATGGAGCTCCTCCTGTGCAAAGCTCCCTCCTTTCCGCCTCACCCGTCCCAGCCACCTCAGCAGCCTGGACCTCCCCTCTCCGTCCTCCCCGCTCCGCAAGTCCACTCTGCTGTGTTTGTCCGCCCCCCCCCGGGCTGTGGAAATTGGCTCCACGTAGAAAGCCAGGGCGATTGTGGGGCTCACCTGGGTTCGTTTCCTTTTTCTCAGGGATCACAGATCCACACCGCTTGTTGTCGAGGGTCTGAAACCCGTGCTTTCACGTGTCTGCCCAGTTTGGTAGTTGCTCGTAGTGCTGAGGTAGTTCAGTTACCAGGCACTCAGAAGCGGTCAGAAGTGGAAGCCTGATGTGATAGGCTTTTAAAAGTATGTGTTTTTATCCCCAGCCCACTGTTGTTATTCACAGTTTCAGACTGAAAATCTTCCACATTTATTTGGATCTTATATGAGCCAATTATGTTGTATTTGTAGACAGCTGAATGTGCCGTTCTGGCTTTTAGGTTAAAGCAAGTGTGTGTGTGCGCGTGCGCGCGTGCGCACGCACACACGTTATGTATATATGTGCATTCTGTCGTGACATATACTGTCCACTAACTAGAAGGCAGTAAAAAATCTATTTGTCCTTATCATTAGATAATTTACGGAGCCCTAACGTAGTGTGACTATATTTTATTTTCTTAGTTTTACTTAAATGTGTATGTATTTACCACCCACGGCGGAGCCATGCAGTGTGCTGTGTGCTCGGGAGGTAAGAGTGAGTGAGAGAAATGGACTGTCGAGCAACAGCTCTAGCCTGTGCTGATGAGACCATTCTTTATTTCTGACTCATGAGCCCCTCATTTTAAAAATACTTCTTCCATCCATACCCGCTTCAGCTCTCTCCATTCCTCAGCCATTTCTTCATATTCTAAATACTCCTGATGGTTTCAGTTCATTGTTTCACTGAACAAATATTTGTTGAATGCAGGCCACGCGGCAGGCACCGTTCTTGGTACTGATGAGACCTGGATGAATAGAACTTCTTTCACGGACTCCTGTTCAGTTACGCTCTTCACGCACGTGTATTTGTAGCCATCAGTGACGTGCAGTTGGCTATTCCTTTAACATTCTTCTCCTTTGTTGTGGGCAAGTCTTGTTGCAAGCGACCTTGCACGTTTTTTCTGCATAATCTTGGTTGCCTTCCCTTCCTTCTTAGGGGAGTCTCTCAGAAGCTTGTCCTTCTAAGAGTTTCCACGTTTTGTGGATGTCATAGTTTTAATTAACTTGAATTATTTGCATTCATTTTGGTCCTTAATATTGTTCTTTCTTCTTAAAATAAAATGTGGATTAAAATGTCACAGGATGTTTCCCGATCAACATATTAACAACAAAAGAAATTTGAGTTAGCTACAGGTGGAACTACTTGTGGGTCTCACATTGGAGATAAATAAATGGCTTCCCCGAGGGTCTTCTCCCAGGCTTTTTTCCTCTTTGATGTCTGCTCTATGCGTATGTCTGCTGTTTGAGTTTGCCCTCTTCCCGTCTCAGATCTGTTCATGAAATGCTGCTCTAAGAATCACCGCTGAGCTCTGTAGTGTTATGGTCCCTGGTTTAGGTTCTTGCTGAAACATCGTTAACTGGAGTGGAATGAGAAGGCTACTGCTACTTCTTCCCTCCCTTCCTCCTTCCCTCCCTCCCTCCTTCCTTCCTTCTTCTATTTACCAATAGAATTTTTATAAAAACTTAAAAACATGCTCATAGTAAAAAAGCTCCATATACTTCAGGAGGATATAAAAAATGCGCATAGGACTCCACCTGCATACTTTTTTCCAACTTGCCTTTTACGTTATTTGGCAGCAATTTAATATATTATTTTGGAACTGAACCCCAAATAATGATTATGAAGATAATTTTGAATTAAATATCATAAGACTTGATACTGCAGCATGTATTTTGACACATTCTTGGGCTAAACTATTAGAGTTAATTTTTAGTTTAGTTGGACAAGGATTATATATAGCATGGTATAGATGTCAGGTTAAACCATATGAAATTGCTGTTTTGTAGGCCAAAGGAGGTCTAATATTAGCAGTTTCCTACAGTTCAGCCTAATACTTTATTAACATCATAGGATGAACTGAGTCCTTGTTCTTATTGACATTTGGATTGAAAGGGAAGATGGAGGGGATCCTGAGGGGGGGCTCAGTTGGTCGAACATCCGACTCCAGCTCAGGTTGTGATCTCGGGTCATGAGTTTGAGCCCTGCGTCTGGCTCTCTGCTGACAGCTTGGAGCCTGGAGCCTGCTTCTGATTCTATGTCTCCCTCCCTCTCTCTCTCTCTCTCTCTGCCCCTCCCCTGCCCATGCTCTGTCTCTCTCTCTTTAAAAAGAAAAACAAAACAAAACATTAAAATGTTTAAAAAAGGGAAGAGGGAAACTTTGGAAAGAATAAAAACTGTGATGATGGGCCTAATTATAAAATCAGTTAGAGAAGGAATTCTCATATTAGGTTGCCTTTTTGGATGGAGTCTTATCATAGGAGAGCAATGGATGAACGGATAACTTAAATACTTGTGAGAAGAAATTTAACATGAGTGTCTTTCTGCATTTCACACACCACAGTTGAGCTAAGAAAGGAGACAGTGAGCATGTGGCAAATACACTTATGTACAGACCATAGTCACTAGGCCCCATCACTGGTACTACTGTTACTAAGAAGTTGTGATAGATGGTATAGTAAATAGCTTAAAAAAAAAAAAAAAAAAAGCTCCACAGATGAAAAACATAAAGTTGTTTCTTGTTAGTCCATGTTCAGATCACCTACAGCAAAATTTAAAAAGAACATTGGATAATGTTCACCCAGTAGCACACCGCCCTTATGTAGAGGAATGTATATTAGTGTTTAAATAATAATAAAAAGCCCCACATATCTAACCAAGAAGGCAAATCTGTTGGGGGGGGAAACAGCCCTATGGGTACTGTGTAGTCACAGTTACAGCTTAGGTTTGGGTTATGTGCTACTTGGACTAGTTGGAAATAGCTTTCTTTCATTAAGTTAAGCAATTAAATTGTTTTTTAGATGCTGTTCAAAGCCACTTTGCCATCGTCTGTTGGCCTGTTAGAAATGTAGACTCTCAAGCCCCACCTTACATAAACTGAATCAGGACCTGCATTTTTAACAAGATTCAGAGGCAATTTGTAAGCACATTGATGTTCGTAAAGTGCCATTACAGCTCATGGGTGGCGCTGTCTCCCCAGACAGTGTCCTGGTAACCTCTCAGTGCTTGTTGGACTTAATGCACGCAGTTCATCCGTTAATTGACGGGATCTAGATTGAGAAAATGAAACATATTTTGGGAGGATATTTATAGTAATAATCAAGCAGCAGCTATCCATTTCTTTGTATTTCTTCCATAGCTATCTGGATATCACAAAACTATCCAACCCTACCTCAGAATGTATCCTCGAGTCTGATTCTACTCGACTCGTGCTGGATGATTTGTTGATATTTTGTGACTGTGAGTATGTGTGTGTAGGTGTGTGTGTGTACGTACCCGAGGCAACAATAGTATACAAATTAAAGGAGCAGTTAGATTTTGTTGAGTCAAAGATAGTAATCTATACTGTAATGTATAAAATAACCGCAAAGTAGGGATGCCTAGGTGGCTTAGTCTGTTAGGTATCTGACTTCAGCTCAGGCCATGACCTTGAAGCTCATGGGTTCTAGCCCTGCATTGGGCTGTCTGCTGTCAGGACAGAGCCTGCTTCGGATCTTCTGTCCCCCTCTCAGCCTCACACATGTGCTCATTCTGTCTCAAAAATAAACATTAAAAAAAGATAACTAAAATAAAATAATTTACATGTCTGGGAGGTATAAAAATTTCAGTCCAGCAGAATTGAAGAAAGGAACATAAAATAGTTGGGAGTAAATAAAAGGGCTGTTAATGTATGTATGTAAGTGAAACGCAACTACATACTGTTTTCAAGAAACAAACCTAAGACGTAAGGGAATGGAAGTTGACAGCAAAAGGTGGACAAAAGACACCCCCTCACAAAGAATGAGAAAGTGTGGTGTGGCCATGTTAAAAAAAGGGAAGCATTATTGGAAATAAAGAAGGGCTGGCTGTTTATTCATCGGGAAGCATTTCTACAGCTAGAAATTTATCTAATCCAATAACAAGGCTTAAACGGGATATTTTTTTAAGTTTATTTATTTTGAGAGAGAGAGAGCCCAAACAGGGGAAGAGCAGAGAGATGGGGGGAGAGAGAATCCCAAGGAGGTTCAGCGCACTGTCAGTGCAGAGCCCCACATGGGGCTCGAACCGATGAACCGTGAGATTATGACCTGGGGTGAAATCTAGAGTCAGATGCTTCCTGACTGAGCCACCCAAGTGCCCCAGGATATTTTTAATACACCTCTCTTGCCAACTGCTAGAACAAGATGAGAGCAGAAATAGAAAACCCACGTAAGAGAGGATACTTAATAAGATTAGTAAACCTTTGATTAGACTGATGAAAAGATAGGAGAAGGCCTCATTAACCAGTCCTGAGTTGAAGGGGATAGCACTAGAATTGCACCGACATTGATAGGAAAAGCTTAGAGGGTATAATGAAGAACTTGATGCCAGTGCATGTAAAATGTACATGAAGGAGCCCTACTGTTAGAAAAATACAACTTATCGAAACAGACACACCACGAAATACAAAATTTGAATAGTCCTATTAAAGAAATACAACTTTTAAGTAATTATTAGCTTCTAACTACCTACAAAGTAAATTCCAAGTCAAGATGGTTTCATCAGTGAATCTATCACAAAAGGATGATTATGACCAAATTGTGTTCCAGGAAATGCATAGTCAGTTTAACATTGAAAAATCACTTCGTGTATTTCACCACATTAACAAATCAGAAAACTCATGTCATTTCAGTGGATGCAGAAAAAGCATTTAATAAAATTTAGCGTCCACTTGTGAGGGAAAGGTTTTAGCAAACTCCCAACTAGAAAGGAACTTGATTCATCTGACGATGGTTATCAGTGAAAAACCTACGGCAACCACAGTACTAGAGAGAGACCCTGAAAGCTCAACTTTCTGAGGTTTGGGAGTAAGACAGGAAGTAAGTACTTGTATCTCCTCTCTGAGCACCGCTGGGTTAGTGGGACAATGGCAAGTAGAATAAGGTGGGGAGTAAGGAATGGGAAGGAAAAAATACCATTCAGACGTCCAGCAGTGTTGGTGGCTACCTGGTAGACAATGCCGCTAAGTTCATCATGGCAAAAAATTCTGTTGAGTAGCACTATTCAAGAGAGACAATGTGCAGTTTCAACCACAATGCCGACATAGGTTTATTTGCTTCGTGATTTTGATGAGATCATTCTAAACCGTATATGGACATGCATAGGACTAAGAACAATCCAAACTGTTGTTGAGGAAATACAGAATTCTCTACTGGATAGTAAAACTTGTAAAGCTGGTTCTTACACAAAGTTGTAAGAAATCTAGGTAGGTCTGTATACAGTAGAATAGCCTAAAGAATCTAAACCAAATCCAGGTGTGTATGGGCATGTGATTTATGATACAGATGCCATTGCAGAGCAGCAGGGAAAGTCTGTCTTTGTAGTATTTGGTCCTGAGTCCATTGAATGTCCATTCTGGGGGAGGAGGGGGCGATGCAACTTGATTCCTATGGCACACGTGCACAGAAATCAAATCCAAGAGCACTCCCCATCTAGATGTGAATGGTGAAATCTCACCTTCCAGAAGATAACAGCATTTTTTGATGACTTTGATATAGGGGAACATTTCTTAAACGGACACCAAAAATATGAATTCAAAAGCGAAAGGTGATAAAATTAGTAGATTGTACTCCTTAAACACCATTAAGAGAGTGACATTGCAAGCCACTTATAAACAACAAAGGGCTCATACCCAACATATATTAAAAATAGAATGTTTTAAATTTTAGAAATATATAAGAAATAGACTTTCTTGATAGAAAAATGGAAAAGCAACCTAAATGGATATTTAAGCGGCCTTAAACAGATGAAAAGATGCTTGTAGTCACCAGGAAAGTACACATTCACGGGTTAGTGGAGAGCCGCTACACGTAACCTCCAGGAACGGCTGAGATGAGGAAGACTGAGGGCGCCGGGTGTTGGTGAAGGAGCAGAGCAGAAGGGACTCTCACACACTTCCAGGGGGAAATGGAGCAGTTAAAAAACTGCAGAAAGTAGAAACTATAGCAGTGAGAAAAACAACAGAACAGCATCTCTGTATGTGCCAGAGACACTTAGCACGACTCGTCCTATTATTCATAATATCTCTGAACTAGAAATAATCCACACGTCGGTCCGAAGCAGAAGAGATGGGTCACCATAAAGTAATGGTCAGGAACAATCCACAGCTTCTAGGCATGATGTGAAGTGAACAAACCCAGTTATATAAAGTTATAACTAATCTGTGTTGGAGGTCAAGATAATAACTTTGGGGTAGAGAATTGGGTTTTGATTGAGAGGGTCAGAGAGTGATGTAGGGGGTGTCTGGGACAATGGTCACATTCCCCCCACCTTCCACAAGCTCAGTTGATACTTATTTAAGGTCTATAGTAATGGTTTTTATATTTTTTCTAAATATTACAATAAGTGAGTTTAAACATAGCATATAATGACACTGGTAATAAGTGAGTTTAAACATAGCATATAATGACACTGGTAATAGAAACAGAAGCTAATATTTTTTAAAGTACCGAAATCCATTATTCATGCTTTCTTGTGCCTTAGTTTTTTTTTGTTTTTTTTTTTAATATTTTATTTACTTTTGAGAGAGAGATAGAGACAGCATGAGCAGGGGAGGGTCAGAGAGAGAGGGAGACACAGAATCTGAAGCGGGCTCCACACAGAGCCCGATGTGGGGCTCGAACCCACGAACCGTGAGGTCATGACCTCAGCTGAAGTCAGATGCTTAACCGACTGAGCCACCCAGGCGCCCCTGTGTCTTAGTTTTTGAAAACTTTATATAAACCTAAGGGAACAGAGTTAGTGTAATAATATCTCTGCCTTATAGATAGGGAAACTAAGACCAGAGTGGTTAAGTAATTTGCCTTTCAGTGCCTTAGTGTGTGTACTGTTTATTTATAAGAGCTATTTATATATCAAAGAACTCAATCCTTTTTATATAAATATATTTATATTTCTAACCAGTTTTGGGTTTTTTCTTTGTATTTTTGACATGTAGATGTAAAGCCTCCCTTTCCCCCCCATTATTTGACATTTAGGTTTCCGTCTTGGTTTTTCTTTTCTTTTTTTTTTTTTTTTTAATAGTTGCAGACAATACCAGGATAAACATTCTTCCGTGTCTTTGTGTACGTCATCGATTATATCCTTAGGCTAAACTCCCAGTTTTGTTTTGTTTTGTTTTTAGCTGAACAGTTGTTCCATGTAACTGAATGGACTGTATTTTTTTAGTATGAGCAATGAAATGTTTAGAAAATTACCCCATCTACCATGATAATAACAGTGTCCTTTTACTTATTCAGCACCTATTTATTGATCATGCACTGTGGGCCAGTTAAGGACCTCAGGCTGTAACAGAGGGGACAGAAGCTAACAACTAAGAGCAGCGCCAAGACAGGTTGTATTCAAGTTTCAGTAGTAGGGGGGAGGACTCGAGGTTCACTGTTTAGAAAAGTCACTCTGGTGTTTTACTGAAGAAATCCCAAGTTGCAGATGGGCCGAGTTCAGACCAAAAGAGCTCGTAGGGATCTGTTTTAGTCCTCTAAGGAGACATGGGTTCATGGAGGTGAAGAGAAGGGCCTGTATTTGAGTGCTCTAGGGGAGGTGGAGGCAGCTNGAAGTGGCACCTGTGCTTTGGGGGCATTTGAGCTCTGCTCTCTCCAGTTTGGGGCGTCTAGGCGGCCTTCAAGGAGAGGTTGTTTGAGGAACATAGTGGGCGCTGTCACCACCAGCCTTTACCGCCCAGCACAGGACGGCAGTTGCGGCCGGGCTGGGATCATTGGTGAACTGCCAGAGCTATTCTGAGCACTTTACACACTGCCCCTACAGCCTTTGCACGTTTTTGGAAACGAGGTGTGCAAGGCCGTGTGACTAATGGGTGTGGAGCTCGGCTTCCAAGCTGCAGCAGCCTGGCCTAGCCTCCGGGCTCCGCACCACCGGGCCAGCGCTGCTCTAGGTCCCAAAACTCGTCCTGGACGAAAAGTGCCCCGGTGCTGGACAGCAGTGTCCTGTGTGGTGGGTTAGCCGCTCTGCCAGGATGGCAGGCACCAGAAGTCTGGGCCCTCAGTTTGTTGACCAGGCTTTGGTGCTTCACCTTTTTGGCTTTAGTCTGAGATTACAAGTGTGGTTACATTGAAGAAGAAAGGTCTTCTTTCCAAGGAAGAATTAACTTTTATTCGCTAACTACCAAATACTTGTATGGACCCAGTGTTAATTTTCCACTTCTGCCGTGAAAATCATGAGCGTGGTCCCAGCCTACCTGTGGGATAATGTTGGCCGCTCATACTTGCGGGGAGCTTGCAGGGTCCGGATCCTCTGAGGACTGGGTCGGAAGAGTTCGGAGCAGTCCAGCATCCCGTGAATTTGTGTTGTGTGTTTGTGTTCCACTTTGAATGACCTGTGTCGGTGGTGAGCACCATGAGGACACATCTTTCACTTGGTCTGGGGGTGCTGGAATACAGATCGCACACACCTGGGGGGTGCAAAGCAGCATCTCAGTAGCCCTTCTCAAAAAATCAAAGATTTCTTACGTAACTTACAGTTCTCGATGGAAACCTCCTCTGTGAAAATAAGTACTAAGGGGCTGTTAACTCCTATTGCTTTACGAAAAGACGTAAGATGTTCTCCTACCACAGATGTGTAGACACTCCCCTTAACGACTGTACTTTATACCATTGAATATAGAACCATTGTGTTGAGTATAGTTTTTCGTTTGCAGGGTGCAGTTTTAAAATCTTTTAATATTAGTGAACATCCCAAATCCTAAGGTCTTCATGGAAAGAACTGTCAGCTAGGTCAAAGGATGGGGACACTGGGCTATAAATACATCCTTTTAACCTCGCTTACTGTCTTCTCATAGGAGGAGAGACTTCAGCATGCAAACCTTCATCTGTTCGGCTCGCACCGTCATTTTCATTCCATGCTGCTGGCCTTCAGATGGCTGGACAGATGCCCCATTCACATCAGTACAGTGACCGTCGCCAGCCAAACATAAGTGACCAACAGGTTTCTGCCTTATCTTATTCTGACCAGATTCAGCAACCTCTCACTAACCAGGTAAGTGCATGGTGTATCCGAAGTGATTTGTTGGGAGTGCGGGTTTATTCCTTAAAATGGTAGAACAGCCAATAGGCAAAAATGGTTTGATGGCTTTCCCTTTTTCGTACCATACATGAGAGTCTGGATCGATGAGATAGGATGTCAGGAAGTTTACATTAAAAAGTTTGTCAGCTTTTTCTTCTTTGTCTATTCCACGTATTTACAAAAGACTTATAAACCATAGCCACATTCTTTCCTTCTGTAATCGAGAGGGAAAAAGTTACTTTTGAAGAATGTCCGTTAAAATAAAGAAACTGAGAGCTTATTTTTCTAGAAAGGTGGCTACGTAGAAGAATATAAGTTCTAAGAAAACAAGTCAAGATTCCAAACTTAAGCAGAGCGGATTTTATGCTGTTATAAACAACTTCGGTGCACAAGGATCGCAATAAATATGAAACACCTTAAAATGGAGAAGAAAAAAAGTAATGCAAATTAACCTTGCTGGTCATTTTTAATATTCAGAGTAGAGATTTCAGCGGTTGTTTATAAAATGAACAGTGTAACAGAATAAATACAGAAATCTCTTTGGTATGCACACGTACGTGTGTATTTTGCGTATTTCCTGAATTAACTGCATTCACTACATTGATTTTTGGCTGGGGAGAACTTTTGTTCTGGCGATAGTTGTGGTAAAGTTTCTTTCTCCACTTAGATGGAGGGTGTGAAAACGACTGAAAAAGGCACTTAGGAATTCGGTTGCCCGTTTTTTTAGGCCTTTTCATATACCAGGTGATTATCAAAAACTTGGAAAATTTCAGTTTATTTCTTATACTGGTTTATTTCAAGGAAATGTGTTTTATTTGTAACGCAGTAGTATGTGGTTTTAATGAGCACCTGGCTGTAGTTAAGTAACCTCGTGTTGTGGGGGCACCCCGGTCCATGTTGTAAGGGTTTTATCAGCAGTGGACCTGGCTTTACATTCATAAAGTACGTATAGCTTGTGAAGAGCATTCATAGTTAAGATGAATTATGGCAAGACTTAAGAATATGTTTCACACAGTAAGTTGAGGAGTTGAGTGTTTGAGAATTGGAGCTGTTGGTCCGAATGTTCAAACGTGGAAAGTGTGTGCCAGGGGACGGCTCTGTGGTGCATCCGGGAAACTGTCACAGCACACTGATTCCTTCGCGTTGTACAGCTGACCCTTGGACAACATGGGTTTGAATGACCCAGACCCATTTAGGTGTGGATTTTTTTTTTTTTTTTTTTGGATAAATAGAGCCTAGTACTGTGAAGGTATTTCCTCTTCCTTACGATGTTCTTACTAGTGGTTTCCATTCTCAAGCTTACCTTATTGTAAGAATAGAGTGCGTGGTGTACAAAATATGTGCTAACTGTTGAGTGGCGGAGCTTCTGGCCAACAGTAGGCCAATCGGTAACCACATTTTTTTGAGAGTCAAAAGTTACACGTGGGTTTTCAACTGCTCGGGGCCAGTGGTTAGTGTTCCTGACTCCTGTGTTGTTCAGGAATCACTCGTACTTTTACGAAACAGTATGCTTGGACTCGTTTTCTCACTTGTTCAGAAGCAGCCTAGCAGGCAGCATGCCTGTTCGCGATGTTTTACCGCCGGAGGGACCGAGCTCTCGTCTGTGGCTTCTCCAGGCTTTGAAGCTGTAGACTTGGGGGTCCAGCCCGGGTTCTTTCCCCTGAGACACGGTGCCCTTTGTGTTGTATAGCACCTGGCGTCTGTGGAGGGCTAGGACAGATTCCAGTCCTTCAAAGTTATTTTCATGGTTCTATTATTGTAGTAGGTAATTCGGTTAGCACGGTAGCTGTTTTTAGATACAACTGACATCTAATTTGTGGGTTATTTTGAAGTAAGAAATAATTCACTTAATATTTCTATTTTTTAGTTATAAAATATTTGAAAGGATTCATATGAGTTAGAAAGACTGTCTTTTTTATTTTTATTATTTTTTAAAATTTATTCTGAGAGAGAGAGCAGGAGGGCAGAGAGAGAGAATCCCAAGCGGGCCCTGCATGGTCACTGTCACTGCAGAGCCCAGTGCAGGGCTTGAACTCATGAACAGTGAGATCATGACCTGAGCCAAAACCAAGAGTCGGATGCTTAAGACTGAGCCACCAAGACACCCCCAAAAGACTGTCTTTTAAGTAGCAATATTCAGCCAGGTATTTGTACCAAACCCAGGAGTTTCTGAACCTAATCAGGCAAATTAGAAGAGATTTTCTTATAAGTGAAGTGTAAAACACTACATTTGTGGGCCAGTGGGGTGTGGTCTGCAAGTCGTAAGACGTGGGCCCAGTTGTAGGAGTTGAATCTGGTCACATGGCCCTTCTGTCTACTCCTTGAGTGTATGATTGGGACCTCAGGCTAAAGTTCTCTAAACTTAAGTCTAGCTGTAAACTTCTATAATTTTATTGTTTGAGTTCTTTTGTTTCTTATTAATCATCCTAGTGGGTTTTTTTTGAGGTTTATTATATAAGTAAATTGAAAAGTACTAACTTTAACATTTTATTTCTGGTTATGTGAGTGGTGTGGTTTATACAGATTTTTAAACAGTTTTGTCCAATAGATAAATTTAGGAAGCAAGAGAAATGGAGTAAAAGTAATCATATAAAATTATGCTTGGTGTTGGGAATGCTGAGTCACTTTGGGCTGTTAGAATGTTCACATGCCTTCTGCAGTCCTTAGACTAGACTAAGGCATGTCCTACCTGTGCTTTTCAGCTGTTTCAGTAGCTCTCAAAATAGCAAGAAAGGCAGAATGTAGTGTTTCTAATTTTTCATTTTTTTGTGAAAATAGGTAAATATCAATAAAATGGATGGAATAGGAATTATTAAGCTAGAAAGCAATTTTTAAATAAAGTCCCAGAGCTTACACTGTGTAATTTTCTCAAGAAAAAAGTAAATAGTTTGAGCTTTCGGAACTGATTTAAGCAGGAGATGCAAACTACACTTTTCTGCACTTTGTGATCTGCGTCTTCACCCAGAGCCGTCCAAGCGCTGTGAGCGCGGGAGTTGGGGGTGGTTTCTCTGGCTCCGGAGCCGGGTAGTTGAGGCAGTGGGAGAGTGGCTCATCCCCTTGCCGTCTAGTTCTGAGGACTCATAGGGAACCCGTGGGACCAGCCGCCTGCAGCCTGATGAGCTCCTTCCCGGCTCCTCTGAACACCAGGGGCTTTCTTGGCGCTGTTGAAGGGAAGAAGGGGCCTTGCTCTGTCCTCTCCATGCTCCTGGCTTTGTGACGACAAGAAGCGGGAAACGGAGAAGATGTCAGACGCTCCGGAATCAGCCTTGAGTCTAGCATAGATGTGTAACCGAGTGTTTGGAAAAGTCAATTGCCTGACTTTGGATTTGTGCTTACAGCAAGCCGTGCAGTATCAAAGCACAGAAGATTTAGCTACCGAGCCTGAAATCGGCGTGGAAGTTAGTGGAGGGAGTGTTACGTAGTTCTTTCCATATAGTTTGAGCACCTGCTCTGTACAAGGTGCCATTTTGAAGCGATGAAATACAGCCTGGCCTGAAGGTTGATTGTGGGCACAATACATCTGGTTTACAGATACAGATGCTCCCGAAGCAGTAACTTTTGTTGCAACAAGTATATAAGAAAAGTCATGTATTTAGAATTAGCTAAGCAGTTTGGCCTCATGGACAGAGTCGGCCGACTGCGGAAGGGGTTGGTGATACTGTATGAAACGCTGAGCACACAGCACACACTCCTGTCGCGTGCAGGAAAACCATCGCCACTCGGTCCAAATTCCGTTCGGGTCCAGTCTCTCGTGTGCCCTGTACATTCGAGATTGTTGTCCTGATTGAGTGATTTGGGTGTTTTGAGTGGGCATAATCGCTTCTGGAAAGATTCGGTCACTGGTTCCATTGTTCAGGTGTTTGAAACGCCAGTGGAATTGTAAATGGGCAAGTTAGGAATTCAAAGACACCCACTTACCGTTTTGGGTAAAACTAATTTTAACAAATTCATATGCTTATGTTATTGATGTGTCCTAAGCATGACTCCGTGATGTTGCCCCACAAGTAGCCTAAAAGTGACTTGACCAAGAAGGTAGAATTGACAAATCACAGGAACACGGCTCATCCTCAGGAGACCGTGGAGGGGACGCCACGAGAGATGCAGAGATCTGTGTATGCTCCTAACGTGGCGTAGCAAGCCCTTGCTTCTCATATTTTATTATCAACGACTTAAGTCATTCATTTGTTTCTAACCACAGTCATACCTTCTCTCAAACTTTTCGTAGACTGGTTGAGGTTCTGGAAGACCTGATGGTGGGGCGTAGACGCATTCCAGTGCTCAAAGGATAGTCTTGCTGCGTAAATTCCCTGCATGAGAAAACGTTGCCAGGGTCTTAAAAAAAAAAAAGAAGGAAATATGTTAAGGCAAACCTTTTTCATCAGCTTAAATGCTTAGAGCATCCATTCACATAAAAATAATTGACATGCTTATTACCAGTATTATCTCTTCATTAAATCATGTCTCCAAGGAACAATATAAGAATAAAATATCCAGTGCATCTCACTGTACCTACTGTTGATATTAGCAAAATAAAACAACATATATTTGAAAAATTAAGTAATTCAGATTTTCCTATTAATTGCTGCTATCTTTGCAGACAAATAGTTCTAACCACCGAAGAGTTTTACCCCCTTAAACTCTATTTGGAACTTTAAGGAGGCAAAGATCATGAGGACAGATAATTAATAGCCTCCTACAGTAGTAATTCGATGAAATTACCATCTGGGTAATAGCTTTTTAGAGTTTGAGTATAGTGGCAGAGGAACCCGATGTTGATGTTAGTTTTAGAGACCGTGCACCTGGGAAACTTGCCACTATCACTCCCATCTTCTCATTTGAAGGGGATGTGACTCTGATGTCCACTGTCACCTTACAGTCCAACTCTCTCTTCTGTTTGTGTGGGTTGACTTGGTTAATTATTCCAAGACTCCTGACATTTCTGTGAGGCCTTGGTATGATGCATTTGCGGTCTCTCAGCCCCTCGCCTTGACCTGAGTGTCCTTGGAGCAGGGCTGTGCCAGCGGCTTCTGGCAGGAGATCTTAGTGGCGTCAGTGTCTGTGAGAGCTAGACAGGAGCCCCCGATGGCTGGTGATGGTGACTGTGGGCACCTTGAGGCACCTCACTGCTTTGAGGATCCGTTGATTGCCTGAAGCCCTGTTGGGACAGCAGTCCAGGACCGTGGGCGCTCTGGTCGAGGCATTCCTGCTCTACGCACAGAGGGTGTCCCTGCTCTATCCCCCATCTGGCAGGAAGCTCACAGCTGAACTCTGACTACCTGTTAGATGATGAAAGGGATGCCATTTAGGATTGGAGGGGGGGTTGTTAATGGAATGTGGTTGAAATTAGTTTTTAAAAGCATTTCATGAGCTTTAAGGTGTTCTCTGGAACTTATTTGTGGTCTGCTCCTAGTGTAATTGTAAGTAGAGGTTTTGTTATTATGGATTCATTGGTTGACTCAACGGGTATTTATGAAACGCCTCATATGTGCCCACCACTGTTTTAGGCAAAGAGAATATAACATTGAGCAAAGGAATCTCTCACCTTAGGGAATTTTTCTTGTAGTGGGAGGAGAAGGGGAAAAATCTAAAACCAGTAAGTGGGTATGTCAGGTGGCGCTAAGTGCTAAGGGGGCAGGGAATGTGGCGGGTAAGCTCGGGCGTGTTACTGGGAAGAGCATGTTTTGTCAAAGAACCAAGTGCACATTTCGGCCTTGCTTATTACGGAGCGGATGGTCGTCAGAAGGCGGGGGGTGGGGGGCTGCACGTCTGTAGCGCCGGGCTCCAGTCTTGCCCCACGGCTGCCTTGCTTCGTGAAGCCAGTGGGTCCTGACGCTGTACCCTAGGAAGCTGAAAGTTGGGTTTGTGTTTGTCTTTGTTTTTGCCTTTTGTCAACCACATCGGGCTTTAGGAATAATTCAGAAGAACATTTTCCTTGTATGATGGAGAAGCCCTCTTGGGCAGTATCATGTGCGTCTGCCGGACCAGGGGTGGGCCTCTGATCGCACTGTTTAATTTGGGGAACAGGCTCGAAAGCTGCAGCTGGCACATTCTCTGCTAATTTCACTTATTTGTTCCAGTGGTCGTCTTCATTGGAATCCAGTCAACAGAGCCAACTGAGAGAGAATGTCTAATCTTCTAATGTAGATGTCTTTTTTTTTTAAACACATATACACAGGTTACAGAAGAGAGGGGACTTATACCAGTGCACTATAGTTAAAGTGCTAGTCTTTTCTGTCTATTTAAGGTGATGCCTGATATTGTCATGTTACAGAGGCGGATGCCCCAAACCTTCCGTGATCCAGCAACTGCTCCCCTGAGAAAACTTTCTGTTGACTTGATCAAAACATATAAGCATATTAATGAGGTAAGATGACTGGTTTCTTTTACTAGCGTCTCTTGCAGTAGAGCAGGGAAGAAAAGTTATTCTGTGGCCTTTCTAAGTATAGTAAACATTATTCACAGTGATTATAATATTGGTGATTGTTGTGTAAGTTAATGATTTATAGATAATATAATCATGTGAAAGAAAAAAGCTGTCTTAACAAGGACAGCAAAAAAATTAGATGATTGTAGGATAACTTCCCTTTTTTCCAAGTTGTATTTAATATATGCTGAACTCTTATTTCTATAATAATTCTTTTCTAAAACAAGAAAGGAGAAAGGGAGGGAATAATGCCACTGTAAAATTATGCAGATGTTAGAATTTTGCATAAATTATTATATATCTGTTTCTGGTTTTGCCATGGATGTCAGGAAACTCAGGATATCTGTCTAATATCCAGTGAACAGGCATTTGGCCTAGTTTATTTGATATATCTCTCTGTGGCTTTCAATTATCTTTTAAATTTTTCTCTGTGTGGTTTTATTGTAAGATATTTGAAAACCTTTTTGGTGGATGTAAATAGAGTAAAAAATACAGTACTTTGAAGTACTCATTTCAACTTGGCTCTTTGCCTCCAAAAATTATTTTTCTGGTGTCTTAGACCTTTGGCTTGATGGCCATCTGCTTCTAGCCACAGCTCTAGCTCTGTAATTAATTAGGAAGTGAGTTTTTCTGGAGAAGAGTGGATGTGCCTGTGCCTCCTTTCCTCTTCATGGGAGCCCTGTATCCTTTCATACTAAAGGCTTTTCCCCTTCCAGCCCTGGAGCCATTTAACCCAAAGGACGTTCTTACACATGTGGACAGTTTTTATCACTTTGATGCCGTGTAGTGTGCCATGGTTATATTGGCAGTGTGGCCAAGAAGATTGGATTGCACTCAGTGACCATCATTTCTCAGTTGGATGTTGCACACAGTTGTGTTAGGAATGATGTGCCAAACTGGCCTTCGATTATCTGAAAAACCTGATACAGTGTTAACAGCTTATTAATGTCAATTTGTTAATATCTGGGCAATTGTTAACAAAGCCACTGTTAACCTGTGGTGAAACCAAAGTTTCCCAGTAGCATTGCTGAAGCAGGTTTCTAACCATTTTGGCACCTTGTAAACTAGACCTTTTCTGGTGTTATTCTGTGCAGTGTAATTTATAATTTCCTCAGTTAGTTACCAGTAACTTGAACTACTGCCTGTCTACCTGTTGTTTTTTACTGACTTTAGAAACAGTTTTGTAAGAAAAACAGAGAGGAGGAAAAGATCTCAACTGTGATCAGCCACGCAGGATTTATGGCCCTTAGTATGGGGAAGGGGATGGAGTGGCTGGTTTTCATTCATTGTTACAATATTATAGGCTTAAAAACCAGGAATGTCTCAGAGGGCCTTTTGTGTTAGTAAAATTTTAGTTCATACGTATCTAAACTTCCATTTTTAAAACCTTTGGCTTTAAGATCAGATATAAAATTGGGATGGACTGGCAGAGGGTATGCAGGAAGTTGCTAGGAGGATGAAAAAGCTCTTTATTTGGTTTGGCATTTGTTGATTACGTCAGCATCTACACCCCCACCCCACCCCAAATCCCTCATATTATACTGGTACGGGCTGTGCCATCTCATTGTATACAAATTATATCCTAGTTTAAGAAATCAATATAAATCAAACTCTGTTAGTATTCTTGAATGGGCTACTTTAACTAGTCACTTAACATCTATTGATAAGTTGTATAAACAATAGAATTTAAAGGTGAATTTCACTGTAGACCTTTTTTAGTGGTTGGTTATATATCAGTGTGATTATGTAATTCAAATAGCAACTATAGAAAATTCTTTATTTCATTTTTTTGTATGTGTTATAAGGAATAAAAATTCACTGGTTTCTTCCTGATGGCAGATTTGTCTCATGTATACTCTCTCTCTCTCTCTTTCTCTCTCTCTCACACACACACGCCTGCACGCATATGTGCCGTACCTCTTGCTAACCCCCAAAGATTTAAATTATACAGTTAACACCGGTACATTCTCATTTCAGGTTTACTATGCAAAAAAGAAGCGAAGACACCAACAGGGCCAGGGAGACGATTCTAGTCATAAGAAGGAGCGGAAGGTTTACAATGATGGTTATGATGATGATAACTATGATTATATTGTAAAAAACGGAGAGAAGTGGATGGATCGTTACGAAATTGACTCCTTGATAGGCAAAGGTTCCTTTGGACAGGTAATTTAATGAAAAATGCTCTATTTCCTAAATTAGAGCTTCCTAGTGAATGATGATGTTATATCTTTCCCTCAGTAGTGTTTGTAAATAGACATAGACAACGGGTACGTACGTATTGGGGTTATCATGGGTCTTCATAGTTAGTAAAACTGTATCAGCTCTAAAAACTCCATTAGACTTTCTGTTTCCATACTTATTTTCCAGAGCTAGCAAGTACTTAACTTACTAATACACGAGTTGATCAGAATCACCAACAGGTAGTATTGCCCCTTTCATACGGACTCTGTGTGGTCTCTGGATACCTCTGCGAGAGAGAATTACCTTCCTGTTTGATACTCCTCTTCGAAAAGAAAAAAAGTTCAGTTGGCACAGCAGGTGCCCTTGTCACTTTTCTCGAGGCTGGGAAAGCCAGGGGCTGTGCCCTGGGTTTTTCTCTCCGCTTCTCTTCTGTTACCGGGCCTTGAAGTGGGCCGATAGTCTTCGGGGTTCCCTCTTGCTGTTTTCGCAGCACCGGCAGGGCTGATACTGTGACGGGGCAATCGTGATGGAAAGGATCCTGCAGCAGCTTCTAGCAGGAAGAGCGAGGAAGGGGCTCCCCAGTAGAACTCGGGGTTTCTCGTCATTCCTGGCCTCTTCTCCACCCACAGCCCTCCTGTCCTCCCCTGCCCACCCAGCCTCCGTACAGAGCGCAAGTCCCTGAGCACGGCAGTCTCTTGCGTCAGCTGTGCTCACGCCGAGAGCCATCACACCTTCGTCCTGCGCTGTAAAGAAACATGTTCTCCGGCTGTGGCCCGGCCCAGCTGCCCCCACGGGCCGTCCTCTCTCAGCGAGTCCCCGCGCTCTGTTTGGTTTGAGGTGTGATGTGCCGTTGACCCCAGTCTCCTTTGCCTTGCACCCTTTGTGTGGTGAGCCCGTTGTTAACCTGCAGTCCAAACACTTCTTCGGGCTTTTCAGTGATGAGGATAGAATGGGGTTCAAAATGACTTTTCCTGAACTACCTGCAAAGAAAAAGTTTTTTGTTTTGTTTTAGAGGTTTTTTGAAACTGTGGAACCTGCATGCTCCTATTTGCCTATTCCTGCTCTGAGAGAAAGCAAAACAGTGCCCTTTTTCAGCCTGTGAGGAAAGGTTGATCTTGTGCCAGTCTGATCACTCTTGGGACAAAAAATATACGGTGGGCCCTTAGCAGCCACAGGCGTAGACGCAGAGAAATCTCCGCTATTAAACCTGTAAGGAAATACGTACAAGGTTGCTAGAAGGCGTCTGTAACTCCAGTGTGGCTCTTCAAGGCCCTGATGTCACCTGTATAAATTATCTGCCCCTTCCCATTCTCAAACTTTCAAGTAGTTTTGGTAATTGTTCAGAACTCAGGTACCCTTTCCTTGGTTTGTAACCTCTTTTTCTCAGAGTTAGGGATTTCTCAGTGTTTCGGGAGTCCCTCTTTATGAAGTATTATTTCTTTCAGAAGCAGCCTCCTCTCTCTCAGGGTCTCCTAAGAAAAGGCAGGTCTAAGGCCCAGCTTTTAGTAAGGCTTCATGCACCCTGGGCCTAGGGGTTTCTAGATCAAGTCTCCGCCTTGAAAATTAGACCACCTGTTCGGGCAGCTGCCTTCAGCAGGACGGTTTTCTAACGTCTGTGTTATCCTCCATGGACGTTGTGCCCTACAGCCGACTTCCTAAACTCAGTTTTCCATTTTTGTTTTTTTGCTTTTCAGTTTTCACTAAATATGTAGTCTTTGAGTTCAGAGTGATGCTTTTCTCCTCCCCTTCACTTTAATTTCCTCACACTTTAATTCCTAAGAGCAAGTGAGCACAGTTAAACCTTCGAAAACTGAGGCCTGTTGACCTCAGACTCCATGCATCAGGTTAGACTGACGCCTCCCTCAGGCTAAGGTGTGGCCGGTTCAGGACCTGTCACTCACCGGGTAGTGTCTTCCATACTGACTGGATCAGATTTTCTCTGAACTCTGCCAGATCCTCATCAAATAAGGTGTTCCTTCATTTCTTTAGCCAATGGTTAGGAGTCCTGATTGCACAGTGAAATCTGCCAGGGAGCTTTGGGGGTGGGTTAGGGGGAGGGCGTTGGGGGAAAAGGACCGGTGCCTGGGCTCTAAACCAGTTAAACCAGAATCTCTGTGGCCAGATTCTGCACGTTTGTGTTTTTTCAAGCTGCCTGTTGAATGAGTAACTCAGGGTCAGAAACCATTGCTTTAGCATCTAGCTGGTTAACTATTTGCTAAGTCAGTAAATAGTTGGGCCCCTGTTAGTGGCCTTTGTCCTGGAGACCATTAGCATCTGCGCGCAGAGCTGCAGCTCCTGGTGCAGTCAGTATAGTCAGTGAAACAGAAGAATATCAAAACCGCTCGGTCAGATGTTTACAGGGGTAGCCTCTGATTTTAAAGACAATAGATAGTGTCTTTTAGAATGGGGTGAAACCAGAAATAACTACAGTTTTCGTTCCAAGTTTGTTTTAATAAGTTTATTTATTTTTTGAGAGAGACAGAGATGGCGAGGTGGCAGAGAGAAAGAGAGAGGGAGAGATAGAGAATCCCAAGCAGGCTCTGTGCTGCCAGTACGGAGCCTGATGTGAGGCTTGAACTCACGAAACCTCGAAATCATGACCTGAGCCGAAACCAAGAATCAGACGCTTAACCAACTGAGCCGACCTGGAGCCCCTCCAAGTTTGATTTTAAGTGGACGATTTATAATCTATCACTGACAATGTATTTAACCTTGACTGATGTAAATCTTGGAACATGCATTCCGTTCTCTTACTCTCTTTCTGCTGGTACTCAGCCTCCACATGGAATCACTTGCAGTTCTGCTTACAGCTCCAGGCTTTCTGCCTGTGTGAGAAAGTGTATAAAACTCTTAACCTCTTCTGTTTATATATATATATATATATATATATGTATTAGAAATACAAATTAACATTTAATCGGAGTGCTCTTTCTGTTTTGTGGTTAGTTTTACCAGTGTATTGATTTCCTGATTCTTAAAAAATGTTTATTTATTTTGTGTGTGTGTGAGAAAGAGATAGAGCTTGAGTGGGGGAGGGGCAAGGAGAGAGGGAAAGAGAAAATCCCAAGCAGGCTCAGTGCTGTTGGCCCAGAGCCCGACTTGGGGCTTGATCTCACAAATTGTGAGACCCTGACCTGAGCCAAAATCAAGAGTTAGATGCTTCTGACTAAGCCACCCAGGCGCCCCTGACTTTGTAATTTTTATGTAAATCTCTTTTCTAATAATATGAAACTCCTTTTAAATGAGTGAAATTAAGATGAGAGGTGTCAGTGGTGATTTGCTCATGAATACTCCACTTCCCTTAGCATTGATTCCTATGTTAAAACTATCAAAATCCGCTAACTGTGGCTTTTAACTTGTATCATGGAACTTTCTTGGTAATTTGTATTAGATTTGTTTTTTTTAATGTAAACTTAGTCTTTTGTTATATACCAGTGTTTATGAAAATCTAATTTAAGGTTAGGAAGTTTTCGACATTTTTCAAATGACTCAGCCTTATTTTAAATATTTTACATGAGGGGCACCTGGGTGGTTCAGTCAGTTGAGTGTCTGACGTTGGCCCAGGTCATGATCTCATAGTTTGTGGGTTTGAGCCCCATGTCGGGCTTTGTGTTGACAGCGTGGAGCCTGCTTCAGATTCTTTGTCTTCCTCTCTGTCACTCTTCCACTCATGCCTATTCTCTCTCAAAAGTATTTTTAAAAACCTTTAAAAAGTAAGTAATTTACACATATACTTGAGATTTAAACCAGGTTTTTCTCCCACTAGAAGGTTAAAATAATTGTTTTATAATGTTATTTAGTAAAAAAGGTAAAAAAAACCAGATCACTTGTCAAGATTTAGAATTTGTTTCTGGAGAAAGGAGTTAATCTAGCCTTTGTTAAGAAGCTTTTGTTAAGAAGGCGATATTGTGGAAATAGTGTATGGGTACAAAGGAAATTTAACTGAAAAGATTGACTTAAAGTTGTAAAGTAGTAAATGGATGATACTGAGTGGAAACAAACAGGACCTCTTAGGGAGATCAGAAGACTGAGAATTAAGTAAATATACAGTTAAAGTGTGGAATGTTGTGAAATTGTTGCCATTAATGGAGAATTATTCATCTTTTTTTCTCTTCTAGGTTGTAAAAGCATATGATCGTGTGGAGCAAGAATGGGTTGCCATTAAAATAATAAAGAACAAGAAGGCTTTTCTGAATCAAGCCCAGATAGAAGTGCGACTTCTTGAGCTCATGAACAAACATGACACTGAAATGAAATACTACATAGGTAAACATACAGGCAAACAAAGCCATGTGCCCTCACATGGACCAGAAGTTTGAGTTCATGGTTATTTTTGAATGAAAATATGTTGATTTTTAAAGTGATGTTAAAAATTCAACTGTTTATTTCTGTTGGAGGACACAGATTTATTTAAGTTACTCGATCTGGCAGTAATATTCTAAATCTTGGGGAATGTGCATTCCTCTTGGTGTATAATTTAGAAACACAAGAATAGTATCATGTTTTGCACCGTACCAGTGCCATTTGTTTTTCTCTAATGATGCACTTTATCCAGGGGTCCTCTTTTTGGGAACTTTAACTGTTTCTCATACAGCTCAGAAATTAGAAGTAAGCTAAGTACAACATAATAATACAACTGGCTGTGGAATGTCAAGTTCTCAGACTCCTCTTCAGGCTGTTTGTCAGGTTGACAGCATTAGAAGCTGTTAGGACTTATTACGACAGGAAAGAGGTCATAGCCACCATTTCTTGTACTCCTGTTCCTTGTGCTTTTCTTCATCATCCGTAGGAGAGCAGTCCTGTAAGGAAAGTGGTGGAATCTTTATATTATAGACCGTTTTTACAAAGAGTAACATGCCCAGGATCACAAGGACTCTGCAGCTAGCTTCTGAGTCCACCTCTGCCTCAGTCTAGGCCCTGTTTGCTTCCTTGTCTTATAGTGTTTTTCCTGAAAACAAAAAAGAAAAATGATGGAAATAGTGGAGTCTAGGGTCAGTTGATACATGAGCACAACATCTAAATGTACCTTCTTTGCTACTGTTCTCAGTCAAATCTAAGATGCCAGGGATGTAAGATCCCATTATTTTATGTGCCAAGAAACAAATTGCTACCAAGTATAAATATAAAATACCATCAAGTTTTAAGATTGAGACCTTAGGATCAGCTAACTATACAAGTTTCTGTTAGGCATGTATACATAGCAACTCATTTTCAGAAATGCTGGCTGTCTTGATAAACATGAGGTTAAATTTTAGTTAACAAAACCCTTTTTACGAATAAGTGGCATTATGATTCTTTAGTCTGTCCAGAATATTGGGAACAAAAAATGGATGTTTAAAGGTGTAAGGTTCAGATACCAAGATCAGATTTCCTTTATGAAACAGCCTTCATTCCCTAGTGTTACGGTAAAATGGCCTTAATATTATTAATTTTTCTTAATTTCTTCTCTGTAGAGAAAATCTGATATAATACATAGTAATAACATTTGTATTTAAAAACTTTTTTTTTAAGGTTTATTTTTTATTTTTGAGAGAGAGAGAGAACATAAACTGGAGAGGGGCAGTAACAGAGGGAGACACAGAATCCAAAGCAGGCTCCAGGCCCTGAGCTGTCAGCACAGAGCCCGACGTGGGGCTCAGACCCACAAACCGTGAGATCATAACCTGAGTCAAAGTCAGACGCTTAATCAACTGAGCCACCAGGCTTCCCTAAAACCTTTCATACTCACTGAACATTTGCTGTTCAGTGTCAGTTATAACTTGTGTAAATTTGAGCCTGTTTTCATTCAAGGGGCTTAGAAGCTGAAGAAGGGCATTCGAAGGGTACTTGACTTACAAAGTAATCTCTGAACATCTTCCTTCTCACTCTTGTGTGTTGTGTTTTGAGTGTTTGCTTAAGTAGTAAGAGAAAATGGTGATAGCATTGCTATAACATTTTAATTCTGCCTTACTGAAAGAAAACATGGCAGATTTATAGTAAGTATTCAGTAAATGTTAGCTACTCAGTTGTATATAATGGCTGTCAATTTTGTTTTTAATAAACTGATTTAATGATTATTAATGGCATTAATCACTATAGATGCTTTTTGGATGAGTTTTTTAAGTATTTAGGAAGGTGGTGAATGCACAGTGTCTCAAGAAACAGGCTCTATATTAGAAAACAAGCAAAAACTTTAGAATTAGACATAGCCCTGCCAGGAGAATTGATAGTTAAATTTAAGATATCTCAAAGTCATATTGCTCTTTTATGATGTCAGTAACTTAATTTGGTTTTGAAGTGTTGATAAGTATAATTTATTCTAATGAGTTTATAGTCCTAAGTCTTTGAGACTTGAAACAAATCTTCTTAACCATGTAGCATAATTGCTCACCTAGATTATTTGGTGTCTGTTATGGTCTAGTTAAAATTTTCAATTGAAGTTTAGAACAAAGTCTTGCTGACCCGCAACAAAAGTTGAGTTAAAAAGATAACAATATCCCCAAAGTTCAGTGAAAAAGATAATAAATATACTTGGGTATGAGCTTTCTTTAACAGTGTCTTTAGTGCTCACCCCATTGTAGGTACTCAGTGAATAGTGATTTGGAAAGTCATGTGAAATAAGTGGATTGATCTTCATTCAAAGAACTTTCTAATCACAGAGCTTCTTAAAGGAATTTCTGCAATTACACTGGAATTTTGACATCAGTTATTTCTTACATTCTTTTTGTGGCTACTGCTTCATCAAAATCAAAACTCTTGACTATGTCTCTGGGTGTCTCATTGCATTTGGAGCTCTGTTTGTAGTATTAAACCTGTGAACTTCACTGATTAAGAGCACCTATTATACATTCTTAGGTAACCGTCAAGGATTCTTTTTATTTGCAGAGTGTTGAGTTACTATAGACTCCTATAGGGCAGTGTGGGGTTTGTGTTAGCACGTGTCCCAGCTTTGGATCCTATGTATCAAGAGTGACATGAAGCCAGTGCTGACGGGCCCTGCTCCTGGGGAGGCCATTCAGGACTGCTACCAGGATCACACAGCGTGTCCCTTGCTCTCAGGGACCAGATGTCGAATACCATCATAGTTATTCCAGATAGATCTGTAGAGAAACCTCTGTTTTTATGAAACTAAGAGGCCAAAATGAAGGTAACCTTGACAGATGGTGGGTTTTATGTCATTCCAGTTGAGTTTCAAGTGTTGAATTTGGTATATGTAAGAATTTTATAGTGAAGGGCAGCACTTTATTGAATGACCTCATCTGATGTGCAGTCAGTGTTGGTACTAAAAGCACAATCTTTGAAGCAGTTTAGTGTGGATTAAGCCTTTTTAGAGGGTCAACAGTGATCGCATGTAATGGCTTCTACAGCCCTTTTTTCTCATTCGTAAGCCTATTTGTAATTTCTTCTTGTGATTGGGCTTTATTTTCAAGTTTTCCCAAACCTTCAGTTGTGCACAAGACATCCCATATACCAGTTTGATGAACATAATAAAATGCCTTGATTATAAACTATAATTCTTGTAAAGCATGCCTTTCAGATACTTGCTGTATTTGCCTAAAAGAAAAAGATCTATGCCTGCCTTAGACAGTTGTTACAGGAAATTACTAGTGAGATGTGAGGCTCAGCAAAGCAGAATGTGGGCCTATATCAGAGCCGCCTACCGCAGTGCGGTCATAACCTGGAGATCCCAGTGGGTGGGGCTTAGATGAACTTGTGAGGTTGGGCTCTCGGAATAAAAAATGCCTTCTCGTAGAAGTGAGCAGAAAGTTCCTGAAGTATTCTCAGTATTGTCTGTCAGTTGGCTACACGTGTTTTCAGACCTGGTTTCATTTTTTTTAAACTAAGCATTTTGGTGATACTTCTCACAGTATAGTGCTTATTGGCAGGCACCACACCTGAATTAACAGCAGATGAACAGTTGAGAAATTCCTGACTGGTTAGAATGTGCTATTAGTGCAGAATGCCCATCTCTAAATCTTAACTTGGTTTTCCTCTACATTTGACATGGAAATGTTGTTGATTGTTTGAGAGTTCATGCATACATTATTCTCATTTTGTTGGGATATATAATTTAAAATGAAACTTGTTTTCTCTTTCAGTGCATTTGAAACGCCACTTTATGTTTCGAAACCATCTCTGTTTAGTTTTTGAAATGCTGTCCTACAACCTCTATGACTTGTTGAGGAACACCAATTTTCGAGGTGTCTCTCTGAACCTAACACGAAAGTTTGCACAACAGATGTGCACCGCACTGCTGTTCCTCGCGACTCCAGAACTTAGCATCATTCACTGTGACCTAAAACCTGAGAATATCCTTCTTTGTAACCCCAAACGCAGTGCAATCAAGATCGTTGACTTCGGCAGTTCTTGTCAATTGGGGCAGAGGGTGAGTATATTTCAGGACTTGTGAATTAAAGGAGAATTAGGTAAAAACAGTGTGGGTAGATACTTAAGATGTTGTTAATGTGTATACAATTCGGAGGTAATCACAGCATGGTTATCTTTAAAATATGCTGCCTGAATCCCATTGTGTTGAAACTGATTTTGGGGAAGTATCTCCTAAAATGCAAATAGTAAGGTTTTGAATTAGAAGGTATTGGTTTTTGAAAATGGGGTTTAGAAAATTGTATGTGTGCCTAAAAGAGAGAATAGGAGATGAGTGAATTAAGTATTTAATGTGAGTTGTGTATTTTCCAAGGAGAGGCTTTAGTATAAATTTGAGGGGATATTCCAATACTAGAGCATTGAATTCTTGCTGTGAAATATTTCTCTAAAGATCAGGATACATGTTTTTCTTCACTGATAAGTTAAAAAAAAAAAAATACAGGTAATTTTGCATTCCACATGGTGATCTAGTGTAGAACTTACACAGTTGGTTAGTATACTTTTGTTGATAAATAAGTTTAAATCTTTTTTTCCCTGTGTAAATTCTGAGACCTGTCCAAACTGGTTTTCCTCAGACTGCTAAAAACAGACCTGTCTGTAGCAATAAATAGATTTAGATTTGCTGGTTTAAGAAAGCAGATTTTTCCTGCTATTCTTTCTAGCGTCAGGAAAGCTACCCTTAACAGCGGGTTTTGCATCTGAAATAGAAGTGATAGGTTGCTCTCTTCTTGAAAGGAAATCAGATCATCATTTGTTTAATATTTTACTCATTTCAGACACTGGTCCTATTTACTTGAAAGTATTGAAACTGCACCTCTTAGGGGAGAGGGGAAAGGCCACAACTCACATTCGGATACTGTTTCATGTTGGCTTCCCGCTTCTTGTTTTTCCCAATTAGATTTCTTATCCTGTGTAATATTTTCCCGTGTTTTAAACATGGCTGGTTCATTTAATCACTGAAGTTCACAGCCAGTTAACAGGACTATCTGGCTTTTCGTCACTTTCTACAGCTTGTCTTAAGGTAGCGGTGGGAAGAATAAGTTTGCAGTTTCAGATGCCCCTGAAAATCAAGAGATGTGCGTAGTTGTTGATTGGGATAAAGTATATTGTGAATGGGAAATACACGCCCATCTCGAAAGTCATTTGAATAGATTTAGATTTGGAAAATTTCTCCCCCCACCTCCCACCGTTAAACCTAAATCCTATGTTGTGGTCTAATATCAAACACTACTCCGCCTCTCCAGCCGAACTGAGACAACTATCCCTTTAGCTCCATGAGGTTTCAACTCCGTGAGCGCGTCAGATTAGAGTGAGAGATCCTTTCTAAGATGCACGCGCAGCGGCCCTACCCCGCACCTACGGGTTCAGTCTCAGAAGGTGGCAGGGCAGGCGTGTTTCAGGGGATTTTGGTGCACAGCGTTATAGGTGGCCCAGCCGCTGCTTTGACCAAACCGAATAGGTGAGTGACAGACGTAAGCTGCGAAGTAAGACGCTTTCAGAAGTAGGGAGACTTCGGAGCTCACCAATGCTGTTGGCCTTCCACAAACTTGGAAATGTAATACTTCCTTCCTGTCCCTTTGAATTTCACTTTCTTCTTCCTGCCAAGGCCTTAGGTTTGGGGTTGATCTGCGTTTGGGGGCGTCAGATTATTCTTGGAGACTTGGCTGGAGTTTTAGGTGGAAGCCACAAAAGCATTCATGAGAGAGCACCACGCCGCTGGCCACCTAATTTGAGTGTCAAGTGTGAGGGTTTAGTTAGGATTTTGTTTCTTTCTCTTTTTGAATAAAACTTTCTTTGCTTTCATGATATTTCTAGTATAAATTTATAATGGCTGGAAAGGAATTGGTCTCTCAAGACATTCTCAGATTACTTCATTGAAAGTTATCCATTTCAAGATTTTTTCCCCTAAGAATTCTCAAACTGACGGGGAAGGGGGACAGGGCAGAGAAGAAGTGGTTGATCAGAAATGACTCCCAGTTGAATTATATGGCTGTGTTTCTCAGATTTATCTGTGAAACTAGTATAGTAACAGACGTCTGAATTTTCATTTACATTGTACTGAGTTTATTTGACTTAATGCTGAAATACATTCTTTCTTTAGGTTAGTTAAAATACAATTTAGTCCTTAAATGAATGGTAAACCAAGAGCTATCCATGACAGGAAAGATTAGTAGGGAGACACTATTCTCAATAAAGTTTCTTTTTCTAATAAAGCCTAATTGTTTTAAGGTGTATCTTGATTGCCAGTTCAGATTGGACTAGATGGAAGTGCTTGAATTGTATGTTTTGCATTTCACTGTCAGATTAACCACTCTCTTGAAATGTTTAGTTGTTTAAATGATATTTGTAGTATGAAGTCGAAATTGGTAAATGGAGCCCAAACTTAGGAGTTAGCCATTTATTTTTTCTGTTGATATTAGGGAAACGTTCTTAATTCAGTGTTGAGCACAATTAAGCCAAACTTATGTTGGAATTAATACGATATTGCAATATATTTCAGATATACCAGTATATTCAGAGTCGCTTTTATCGGTCTCCAGAGGTGCTACTGGGAATGCCTTACGACCTTGCTATCGACATGTGGTCCCTTGGGTGTATTTTGGTTGAAATGCACACTGGAGAACCTCTGTTCAGTGGAGCCAATGAGGTAGGTGATGGTTGTGTCTCAGTTCTGTTTCTGTTTTCATAAGTTCCTTTTGTTTTTCGTCTGTGACCATGTAATCTTAAAATTTTTTCAGGAAGAGATGTCTGCTTGTAATCAAGTTAAATGTTCAGATGTTGGGTCAGTTTTGAATTTATATTATCCATTAAAATTTTTTTCAATTATTGTAATGATGAGTTTAGGATTTTGAGATGGGAAGTGAGATCTTTTCATCTGCTGATAAGGAAAACAATAAGTTCGGCTAGAAAATGTTAAGCATTTTGGTTTAACTTTTACAGATTTTAAGTATAACATAACAGAAGATAATAAGTAAAGGCATGAGGGCCACTCTGAAAACAGTGTCAACATCGCTGTAAATTTTGAGAGTGTGATTTAGAATTTAAGAAGTGATGACTGGTAACCTTGGTGGATATTTGATCTGAATTGTTTATTTTTAATTTTTTTAAAAATGTTTTATTTACTTTAGAGACAGAGATAGAGACACCATGAGCAGGGGAGGGTCAGAGAGAGAGGGAGACACAGAATCTGAAGCAGGCTCCAGGCTCTGAGTTGGCTGTCAGCACAGAGCCTGATGCGGGGCTTGAACCCACAAACCATGAGATCATGACCTGAGCGGAAGTCGGACACTTCACCGACTGAGCCACCCAGGCGCCCCTGATCTGAATAATTTAGAGTGAATTAGGATGATAGAATTTTAGAGCTACAGACCGTGTGTAATTCTTCTGGTTCATGGATTTTCGAAAGGTGTTTGAAATTCAGAAGCGGTGCATAGGTGGGCATGGGGAGAAGCCATGCTCTCTTGTGGTCAGAGGAATCGGACTTTCATTGGCTTTAAAACCTTGTGGGTTTTTTTGTTTTTTAAAGAATAGTTAACCATTGCAGGTGTTGATCAGTCCATGCATTTATGAATAAGAAATAAAAAAGACCATGACCTACACAGGGTTATAGAGCTGTTAATATGGCGTCAGAAACTTATGCCTTCCATCCTTTTCGTTCACTTGAACTGCAGGAGTAGTGAGCTACTCTTGGGCAGTGACTGGCGTAGTGTGTGTTTGGTATTGTTTTGTTATCCTTAATATTACCCTATAAATCAGTGTCTTTTCCATGACCTTAAACAGCATTAAATTCTGTGTTATTAATTACATTATAACTGAAATATAATAAAATATAACTATATTTCGTTAAATCATGTGAAACTTCAGTGGCTTCCATCTCACTCATTGTAAAAGCCAAGTCCTTTGAGTGGTTCGAAAACCCCCTGCTCCCTCTGACTCCTGTGTTCTCTCTCTCTCACCTTGCGCTGGTCTCTGGACCAGCAGGCAGCCTTACTCTGTGGTCCCTTGGAAACAGTAGCCACAGGCCCGTACTGCTCAGGCCTTTGCATTGGTTCTTCCCCGTTCCTGAAACGCCCTTTCCCCCGGTAGCACTTGGCTCCTTCCCTCCCTGCCTCGGGTCTCTGCTGTCATACCCTCTTCTTGGTGACACCCTGTTTTCGGTTGCAGTGCCCCTTCTCACCCTCCATCCTTACTTCCTTCATAGTTCTTCCTCGTCATCTGACATAATGTATTTCACTATGTTATTTGTTCGTTAGGGATCTCTTTCCCTATCGTATAAACTCTTTGGTGGGGATTTTTATCTGTTTTGTCTACTGCTATGTTCTACCAAGCGTTGTTTCTAGCATTAGGAGACACTTGGTATTTGAGTGAATGAATCGGCACTTAAAAAAAGACTTTATTTGGTCCACATTTTATTAAGCCTCTGGGATTATTTTGGGTGGTTGTATGATTTTATGTGTTTATTTGTTTAATTGTCTTCCCTTCCCTGCCCTGTGTGGAATGTTGGGCTCCAGAAGGGCAGGGACTTTATCTCTTTTGTTCATTATTGTGTGCACAATGCCTAAGAGGAGTGCCTGACACACAAGAGATACTCTGTTTAAAATGTACGGGTGAACGAATGAACTGAGAAGAAGTAGGATGTACTACAGTAGAAGTTACAGGCTTTTTTATATTTATTTTTAATACAGGTAGATCAGATGAATAAAATAGTGGAAGTTCTGAGTATTCCACCTGCTCATATTCTTGACCAAGCACCAAAAGCAAGAAAGTTCTTTGAGAAGTTGCCAGATGGCACTTGGAACTTAAAGAAGACCAAAGATGGAAAACGGGTAAAAGAAGGAAACTTAATTAATTAATCAATTTATTTATTTATTTATTTATTTATTTATTTATTTATTTATTTATGTGCCTGTGTTATTTGTTTCACTGCAGCTTTTCATAGCTCACTTTGTATTTGCTTGAAATCACTGTCTCCGTTAACAATTGCATTAAAAACTTAGGCATATATTTTCTTCAAAAGTTGGGGAGAGTTTGCCCGGAACTGTCTGTGTTGGACCAGTGGGTGTTGAATGAGCGGAGTGAAGGCTTCGGGTTGAAAACCGTGTGTCTGCCATGTGGCACAGCTGGTCAGGTCCCTCGCGCCTCGTCTGAGCAGCAGAACCCGTGAGACCCACCCGAGTCTCAGTGTGCGCATGTGCGGTGACGTCACAGGAAGCAGTACCGCAGCGTGAGCAGTAGGGGTCAGAGTTGCACTAACTGGCTTTTTAAAAAAAAATGTAGACTGGAGAAAAGAATGTTTGACTCAGGCAATTTGTGGCAAGAATATGAACTAAAATAGTCCTTCAATAGATGTCAGTTCTGGTTCCTAGCACAGTAGCCTGGACGGTGGGGGTGTCCTATGTCCAAAATCCTTAAACTAAGGTTTTCAAAATGTTAGGTTGTTCTAGTAATTTTCTTTTAGTTTCAGATCCCTGCACGATGTCAGTTTAACAGAGCATTAAATGGTGGCAATTTTGCATCCTGATATACTTTTTTTTATTTAAATGTGAAAATAGTCATATATTTTGTAATCTAGTTTCTCTCTGGTATAAAATGAATGTAATGTATAAATACCTGATGGTATGTGATCGATATACCCGACACCTTGTGATTGTAGTTGTGCACTGTTATCACTCAGGACTTTATTTCTGCTCTACTTTGTATTTTGCCCCTTGCATTTTAGCGATGCTGCCACCAGGTGTCCTTTCCAGTGAACTGAAGATGATGGTTATTTGCTGTAATTCACCTTCACGTAGGCTTTTACTATCAGATGGTTTTCTTTAAAATGTTTAAAAACACATCTGTAGTTGTATCTTTCGTACCTGCTTTGTAACTTACTACGTTCTGCCTTACTCTCTAAGTTCTAGGCAGTGCACTGTCTGGCAGCCCTCTTATGCCTGCTCCCCATAAGAAAGGGATGGAAACCAGCACACAGGCATCCTGAATCCTTTTGCCTTTATCTTCATAGCAAGCTTGTGAGTCACGATCCCTTTCCCCTTGAACCAAAACACAGCCTGGGAATCCTTAGTTTCACCAGCGTTCAAGGTAGCTCAAGCCAGTCGATTTGAATTAGAGCGGAGGATATGAAACCTCCAAGTTTGATCTCTCTGCAGTACAGGCGGTACTACTTTCTCCATTTGGAAGTTTTATTTTTTTCTTCCAGTTTTTTCTTTTTTCTAAATAAAACATTCTTACCATCCCATTCATATCTCTGCCTTATAAAACCACAGTTAAGCCACTGTGGGCTGTAACCTATCATTTCTCCCAAACTGAGCAATAATTATTATTTTTAAAAATTATAGCAGGGGGTGCATTTCAGAAAAGAGTAGATAAATCTTTTCTTTCCCTTCTTAAAATTGAAAATACCTTAACCTGCATTTAATACAATTACTCAACTATAAGTTTTAGGAGATTTCCCTTAGCTGCAGTTAGCAACTTCACTTAAGAAACTTAAAGTAGAAAATAACTATTTGTCTTTGAACATAGGTAAATTTTGCACCAACCAAAAAATAAATCCAGAACCAAATGATTCCGTTATGAAGGGGGCACTAGGGAATTTAACCATAAGTATAAATTCAGTACATGTGCTGTCATTGGGTATCTTTGTGCTGATTATTTTCTCAGCGATTTTACTTTTACTTTTAATTTCTCATCTGTATGTCAAGAGCTCATTTTAGCTGCCTAGTAATGAAATCTATATCTACTATATGTATACCTTTTTGGTAGGGAAAGTGGATGAAGAATTAAGATGCTGTTTTGTTGAAGTATAATTTAGGGACAATAACAGGCACACTTTAAGTGTTCATTTTGTTTTAACTTTAGATACAACACTTTCCCCACCACCTTGAATAAGATACAGAATACTGTGACCCTTTGTTGTCCCTCCCCTACTTTCTGATTCCTCTCTTCCTAGGTTAGTTTTGCCTATTCATAGGCAAAATGCATATAAATGCAATCCTGTAGTATTTACTATTTTGTTTCCTTCACTTTAACAAATGTTGGTTTTGGAAATTCACCCATATTGTTGAGGGTCGCAAAAGTTATTTCATTTTACTGCTTCATAGTATTCTGGTGAATGAAGATACTCTAGTTTATCTGTATGTACCTGTCCATGGACGGTTGTTTCCAGTTTGGAACTGTTACGAATAAGGGTACTGGGAACATTCTTGCAGAAGTCTCTTGTACACGTGTGTTTTTGTTTCTCAGGGGTCGTTGCCTAGAGGTAGAATTGCCAGGTCGTAGGGTATCTGTGTGTTTACCTTCATGGGAAAATACAGTTCTCCAAATTTTGTCATCAGTTTTCATCCCTGCAGTGTATGCGGGTTCCAGCTGCACGACATCCTCACCCTTTGATGTGGTTAGTCTTTCTGAAATTAGCCGTCCACACGGTGTACATAGTGGTTTCGTTTGCGTTTCCCCATGACTAATGATACGTGCTTTTTAAGAAGCATTTGTAGATCTTTCTTTGTGACCATCTTTCCAGTCTTCTACTTATTTTTTGTTGAGTTATTTGAGTTGTAGGGTTTTTTTTTTTTTTAACATATAGTGAATATAAGTGCTTTGTCATACGTGTGTCCGTATTTTTTTCCCAGACTGTGGTTTACCTATTTCATTTCTTAATGGTGTCTTTTGAGGAGTGGAAAATTTTACTATTTTCAAATGAAATTTGTCAACTTTTTAAAATGAATAGTAGTAGGTTTTTTATCTTAAGAAATCTTTGCTTTCCTCAAGTTTGTGATGGTATTCTGTGCTTTCTTTTAAAAGTTTTTCTGATCCTGGCTTTTATGGTTAGAGTTCTGGGGTCCATCTCAAACTAAGTTTTGAGGATAGAATGAGGCGTAGGAGTTGATATTCACGTCCCCGGATGCTTACCTTAGAGGTACAGCATCATTTGTTGGGCAGTTGCCTTTCCCTGTCGTGTGGGCGCTTTTGTCCAGATACTGATCTTTTTAGTGGGGGTCTGTATTTGCACCTTGTTCTGTTAACATTGCTTTATCCTTGAACCCGTATCATGGTGCCGGTTCCCATACCTGTGTGGGAAGTCTCCAGGTCAAGTAGTCTAAATCCACCAGCATCTTTTCTTCTGTTTCAGAAAGTTTCTCCATGTTCCTCAGATCCTTTTTATTTACATATAGAGTTTAATCAGCTTATAAACTTGTAAAAAAGAAAATCTTGCTGGAATCTCTTTGGATTACATTAAGGGTCCATCCAGGAGAATGGACGTCTTAACAGTATTGAGTCTTCCAGTCTGTGAATATGGTTTATTCGTTTATTTAGTCTTTCCTTTTTATCCTCGGCAGCATTTTGTAGTGTTTAGTGCAGAAGTCTCACACATATTTTGTTTAGTTCATTTTATAAGTATCATTTTCTACTTTCTCGTTGAAAATAGGTGTAAGTAGAATTGCATTTTGTATATGGACTCATACCCTAAGACCTTGCTAAATTTACCTGTTCTAGTTTTTTGTTTGTTTTCAGATTCTGTTGGGCTTTCTACGTAACCATATCCTCTGCAAATGAACAGTTTTAGTCTTCCAGTCTGTATGCCTTTATTTATTTTTCTTGTTTTATTGCACTGACTAGGACCTCCGTATATTGAGTAGTTTTGGTGAGAACAGACATCACCCCTTGTTCTCAATCTTGTGGGAAAAGCACACCAATTCAAGTATGGTGCCAATTGTAGATTTCTTGTAACTCTGTCAGGTTGAAGGAGGAGTTTCCTGTGTTTTTAGAGAAGTGTCTTGCTTGCTTGTTTTTCTAGATCATGAGTGGGTTTTGAATGTTGTCATATGCTTTCTGCACCTGTAGAGATGATCATATGGTTTTTTCCCTGTTAGGTGGTAAAATACATCAGTAATTTTTGGAATGTTAAGCTTAACCTGTGATAAACCACACTTCTTACATATTGCTGGGTTCTGTTTGCTAATCTACATTGGTAGGAATATTTGTCTAAAAATTTTATATAATGCTTTCGTTAGGTTTTGATCTCAGGGTTATGCTGGTCTCAGAAAACTATTGGGGAAGTATTCTTTCTTGATTTTTCTGAAGAACTTATATAAGATTGGCATTATTTCTTTTATAAGTATTTATTAGTATTCATTGATGAAGCTACAGGACTGGAGATGTTCTTTGTTAGAAGGTTATTAATTGTAGCTCAGACTTTTTGGTAAATATATGGCTATTTGGATTTTTTGGGGGGTCCATTTTGGTAGGTATGTATTTCAAGAAATGTGTACTCATCTCAGTTGTTGGCTTTGTCAGCATAAAATTACTCATAATATTTCATTATTATCTTTGTAATTTCTAGAGGATCTGTAGTGATAAGTCTCTCTTTTATTCCTAATATTGGTCATTTCTGTTTTCTCCTTTTTCCCATTCCTCTTGCTGGGGGTTTGTCAAATTTACCAATCTTTTCAAACAACCAGTCTTTTTTCTTTTGTTTCTACTGTTGCTTCATCCTATTTCTATTTCATTGGTTCTTTTCTCTTATTATTTCTTTTTCTTCTCCTTACTTTAGGCTAAATTTGCTTTTTCTTGCTTCTGAAGTAGAACGTTAGATCATTTACTTAAAACTTTCTTCTCTTAATGGTATAAATTTCCCTCTAACTATTGCTTTAGCTGCATGTAGCAACTTTTGATATATTTTAAGTCTCATTGATTTTGAAACATTCCTAATTTCCCTTGTGATTTCTTTTTACTCATTATTTAGAACGGTGTTCTATAATTTCATAATACTGGAGGATTTTCTAGATGTCTCGTTGTTAACTGATTTCTAATTCAGTAGCATCATGGTCAGAAAACATGATTTCACTCCTTTAGACAAAATTCATTGAGACTTGCTTTATGTGATATACCAGGTTATCTCATCTTGTGATTGTCCTGTGTGCATTTACAAAGAATTGTATTTTATATAGTTGTTTGGTGTAGTGGTCTGCAAATGTCAGTATAGGCCAGGCTCCTTGATTTTTTTTTTTTTCTCCATATCTTTTACATCTTTATTTTATATTTATGTGTATCTGTGTCTGTCTGCCTGTGGATATTTGTTTTATCAATGACAGAGGGGAATGTTAATCTTTAGTGATAATTTTGGATTTGTCTTAATCTCCCTTGAGTTGCTTTATGTGTTTTGAAGCTCTCTTAGTAGGTGTGTACTCATTTAGTGTTGTTGTGACTGTGATAAATTCACTTTTTAAAAAAAAAAATTTTTTTAATGTTTTATTTGTTTCTGAGAGAGAGAGAGACAGCATGAGCAGGGGAGGGTCAGAGAGGGAGGGAGACACGGAATCTGAAGCAGGCTCCAGGCTCTGACCTGGCTGTCAGCACAGAACCCGATGTGGTGCTCAAATTTATGAACCGTGAGATCGTGACCTGAGCCGAAGTTGTATGGTTAACCGACTGAGCCACCCAGTGGACCCTAAATTCACTTTTTTATTATGATGAAATGTCCCTTTTTATCTCTAGTAATATTTTTATCGTTAAGTCAGATTTGTCTGATATTACAGTATCTGTACCAACATTTGTATTCTTAACATTTCATAGTCTATATTTTTCTGCCCTCTAACTTCAAATCTGTCTGTATTTTTATATATGAAATTTGCCTCTTGTATGCAACGTTTAGTTGTCAAGCCTTTTAATTCAGTCGGATAGTCTTTTTTTTTCACGATCAGTTTTAAAACCATTTAATTATTCAGACGTTTAGGTTTTAACTGTTGTCATATTTGTTCTCTGGTATACCTTTTTCCCCCATTCCTTCTTTCCTGCCTTAGTTTGAGTCAGTGGAGTACTTTCTGGTGTTCTGGTATTTTATTTCATCTCCTCTGTTGACCTTTTAGCTCTTACCTGGTGTGTAATTTTTAGTGTTATATGTACTTTAATGCATCAGTCAACGTTCATCTAACACCAGTTGATAAACCATGTAATTAGCCATGAGCTTTTGTCTAACCCTCCACCTCGTGGAGGTTATCATCATCATACATCATTCTGCATATGTTATATGGCATCATACATCACTTCTGCATATGTTATAACCCTCACAGCAAACATGTCGACTGCTTTTAAAATTAAAAGCGACTTTTAAAGAAATTTTGAAACACACAAAAACTAAAGATACTAAAAAGATCTTTTCTGTTTACCTTTGTATAGTTCTTGATTCCTTTCCACACTTCTTGGCTTCCGGTCTGAAGAACTTCCTCTAACTTTATTTGTAGGGAATAACTTTTGCTGATGATGTCTTCAGCAGTTGTTTATCTGAAAATATATTTACCTTCTTAAGGAAGATACTGGAAATTTCCATGAATATAGAATTAAAATTCTAGATTGATATTTCAGCAAAGGAGAAAAAGAGATTATGACATTGTGTTCTGTATTACGTTGTTTCTGAAGAGAAGCCAGTGGCTTTTCTAAGTATCCTTCCCTGTATGTAATGTTTCCCCCTTCCCCCTGGCTGATTTTGATGTTTTCTCTTTATGTTCAGTTCTTCAGTAATTTAACTCTTATGTCTCCAGATACAGTTTTCTTTGTATTTATTTTCCTTAGAGTTGCTAAGATCTTAGGTCTGTGAGTTGATCTCTTTCATCAGGTTTTGAATATCTTCAGACTATCTTTCAGATATCTGTTGCTTCGATCTTTCTTCTCCTAATTCTCTACCGAAATGTGTGTGACAGCAATCAGCATGATCGCAGAGGTCTCCAGTTTGTTCATGTTGTTTTGTATTTTGTCTTAGTTTGGATAATTTCTTTGCTCTGTCTTCTGATTCCCTGCTTTTTTTTTTCTTCTGCTGAGTCCAATCTGCTGTTAAAACCATTAAATGAATTCTTTATTTCTAATATTGTGTATTTTAGTTCTAACATTTCCACTTACCATTCAAAGAAAGGATTCATTTGGTCTTCTGAAATCCCCCATTTATTCACACATGCTGTCCTTTTGAACTAAATTAATTTAAAAAAAAAATTTTTTTTTAATGTTTTATTTATTTCTAGGAGAGAGAGAGAGAGACCGTGTGAGCAGGGAAGGGTCAGAGAGAGAGCGAGTCACAGACTCTGAAACAGGCTCCAGGCTCTGAGCCGGCAGTCAGCACAGAGCCCGACGTGGGGCTCAAACCCACGAACCGCGAGATCATGACCTAAGCGAAAGTCGACGCTTAACCGACTAAGCCACCCAGGCACCCCTGAACTAAATTATTTAACCTGTTTATCACAGTTATTTGTAACACCTGTCTGCCAATTTCAACATCTGACTGGTTTATTTATGGGGCCTTCTCACTAATTTTTTCACTTTGATTATGGACCCATCTTTTTAAAATTTCTTGTGTCTGTAGTTTTTTAAATGTATGCTGGACTTTGTGTTTCAGAACAGTTGTGATGGAAGTAAACCTGCGCTCCAGAAAGAGACATGCCTCTTACTCTGTCAGGCAGTAGTGTGGAACTGAGTCCGTCTCCTTTGTAGCTGAGCTGAATCTGGGCTTGGCTTTGTTTGTGTGCACAGCCTGGATTTTCTTCTCCACTGTCTTCCTAGGTTTTAGTGGGGGGTCGGACGGGGACCTGAGCGCGCTCTTTCCAGCCCCACTGGCGTTGGTGGCTCAGGCAGTCTGTCCATCCTGCTGCTCTGTCTGAGCCCACAATGCTGGGGGGCGGGAGTGGGGGGGGGCATTGGGCTGGATTCTTCTTACGCACATCTCTGGCATTTGCCCCTTCCCTCGCCTAGGTTTCATCTCTCCTAGGAAGGACTTTTCATTTTCTGGAATTTAGTTAACTCTGATTTGTTTAGTTCTTGGCACTCTGATGGGTTCCCCCCCCCCTTTTTTTAATTTATTTTTTAAATTTACATCCAAGGTAGTTAGCATATAGCACAACAGTGATTTCAGGAGTGGATTCCTTACTGTGCCTCACCCATTAGCTCATCCCCGCTCCAGCAACCCTCTGTTCTCCATATTTACGAGTCTTTTACGGTTTGTCCCCCTCCCTGTTTTTATATTGTTTTTGCTCCCTTTCCTTATGTTCATCTGTTTTGTATCTTAAAGTCCTCCTTTGAGTGAAGTCATAGGATATTTGTCTTTCTCTGACCAATTTCGCTCAGAATACCCTCTAGTTCCATCCATGTGGTCGCATATGGCAAGATTTCTTTTTTTTTTTTTTTTTTTTTGATTGCCGAGTAATACTCCATTGTGTACATGTACCACATCTGTTGGGTTTTTTAAATGGAATGATTTTGTGGCCGACCTACTGGCTTGTTTTTGCTTTCAGAGTGAGAACAGTGGTCTCTTGGGCAAGTTTCTACATTGTCACTAGAAGCAAAAATCAGTGATGCCATTTTGAATAAATTCAGTATTCATAGGGATTGTAAGGGTTATACCACCATCTATTAAAAAGTTAGTTTTCAGAAAAATCTCAACATATGTTAAGGGAATTTATTATTCAGCATATTCTAAAGGGAGGCCTAAATAATTTGCTTTTAATTTCTTTATCTAAATATGAAAGTGGTGGGGGAGTACCTGGCTGGCCCAATCAGGAGGCTGTACAGCTCTTGATCTTGGGGTCACGAGTATAAGCCCCATACTGGGTTTAGAGACTACTTAGGAAAATAAGTGAAATGAAATAATAAATACAAGCAGGTAGGGTTAAACCAGTGAATCTTAACTTGGAGGGAATACCACAGCTTTGAAGAGCCACGCTTAGGAAGTGCACCCAAGGTCACATGCATCGGGCGGAAAAACGGCTCAGAACCACTGGGCTGGAGCAGTGGTTACACGGGGCCTTTCTAGCAAACCAGACGGTAAAAGCTTAAGGCTTTGTGGCCTTCTGTTGCTTATCACACGGTTGTGTTTCTTTGTTTTTACAACCTTTAAAAATATAAAACCCATTCATAGCTGAAGCTATAGAAAAACAGCCCCAGGCCAGGCCATTGTTTGGTGACCCCTGGGCTTCATGTCTTTATAGGCATCTTTGGTCTCGAAGTATTTTGAATTTCTCTAACAAGTGCATTAGGAATAGTAATGTGTCAAAATCCAGAGAATCTGAGTATAAAGCGTTCTTTTCAATAAAGGTCTCAATATATAATATACGTAAGCATATTTGAAGTTATGCAGGCTTTTAGTACTCCGTCAAATTTAGAGAAAGCCTATTTTATCTTTCTTCTCTCTAGGAGTATAAACCACCAGGAACCCGTAAACTTCATAATATTCTCGGAGTAGAGACAGGAGGACCTGGCGGGCGTCGTGCTGGGGAATCGGGTCATACTGTGGCTGACTACTTGAAGTTCAAAGACCTCATTTTAAGGATGCTTGATTATGACCCCAAAACTCGAATTCAACCTTACTATGCCCTGCAGCACAGTTTTTTCAAGAAAACCGCTGACGAAGGTACAAACACCAGTAACAGTGTGTCCACAAGCCCCGCGATGGAGCAGTCCCAGTCCTCGGGCACCACCTCCAGCACGTCCTCCAGCTCAGGTGGGTCTTTCTGGCGCCCGGGGGGGCCTGCGAGTGCCTGTTCTCGCTGCAGCGCCGGGGCTCTTGGAAAGTCCTAACAAAACGTGGTCGTTGGGATGGGGGGAGAGGGATTGATTACAGAACCCGCCCTCTGTCATTACCAGAACTGTCACCTGTCCCCAAGCTCCCACTCTTAATTACGCCTAATAAATACTGCTTGGCAGTTGGAAGCGAAACCCTCTCTTAGCTAGAATTTTCCATTGTTTTCTTAAAGAGATATACTTTGTTCATGTGCTTGAACTTTCCCCTGACGTAATTCAAACCAGACTGGTATTAGTTCAGGGTCGATGTGAAAGAACTCAGAGAGCTAGGTGACTTCCCGATACGCTCCGAGGTTCCTACAGCTTTGTGTGCGTGCCACGCCCCCAGTGTCAATGTTAGCCTTGCAGAGTTAACTGCGGACTTAACAAGCTGTGCTGTGTTGTGACACCGAAGGTGGATCGTCGGGGACGAGCAACAGTGGGAGAGCCAGGTCAGACCCGACGCACCAGCACCGGCACAGCGGCGGACATTTCACAGCTGCCGTCCAGGCCATGGACTGTGAGACTCACAGTCCCCAGGTGAGCTCCCCACCGTGGAGGCCCGGCCCCGCGGCCGCCAGCCAGGCAGCGGTGGGCGCCGGTGCGTTCCCGCCCGGCCTGTCACTTACCCCACCGAGCCTCACTAGCTGCCTCGTTTGTAAGGAGTTCTGACCTATTCGTAACTAAGGAAGCACCGCTTTGCCGTTTCCTCCCTCGTTGTTTAGAAACAGCTAACATTTCTTGGGTGTACACTGGCCTGGGTCCCAGTTGTTCTTTCCTGTAGTTACCTCCTTCACTGCAGCGGCATTTTGAGCCTTGCGCTGTTCGAGTTCTCGTTTTACTTTGGGCCCTGACCCTTGCTGGGCTCAGGAACTGTCCCCGGCTCGTGGTCTTCATGATTGTGCTCTGATTGTCATCTCTGACGGTCCTTCATTCCCAGTTTGTGGTTTGAGTCTAACCTCCATGTTGTTTTGGGGTTTTTTTGTTTTTGTTTTTTTTTGAAGGTTTTTTTGTTCCTTTTTCTGTTTTTGGTTTTAATGTTTATTTACTTTTGAGAGAGAGAGACAGAGCACCAGGGGGGGAGGGTCAGAGAGAGAGGGAGACACAGAATCCGAAGCAGGCTCCAGGCTCTGAGCTGTCAGCACAGAGCCCAACGCGGGGCTCGAACCCATGAAGGGTGAGATCATGACCTGAACCTAAGTAATTGAACAGTGTTTGTTTTCTTTTTAAAAAAAATTTTTTGATGTTTTCTTTATTTCTGAGAGAGAGACAGCATGAGCAGGGGAGGGTCAGAGAGAAGGAGACACAAAATCAGAAGCAGTTTCTAGGCTCTGAACTAGCTGTCAGCACAGAGCTCGACACAGGGCTTGAACCCACGAACCGTGAGATCATGAGCTGAGCCGAAGTCAGACGCTTAACCGACTGAGCCACCCAGGTGCCCCGAGTAGTGTTTTTTTTTTAATGGGGTGAAGCAGATGGTGGTAGTAAAAATATTTATCAAATGCTCTTTGTAAAATACTAATTCATACTGGGTGCTGCGTCCTGGTGCCATATGATGAGAGGTCAGGGTAGTATTTGATGAGTGCAGTAAAGACAGGGTGCTGACCAGCACGCCCCATTCTTGTGGCTGCGGCCGCTGGGCACTGCAGGAGGAAAGCACGAGCAGGCGTGGCCCGTCCCGCTGCCAGTCCCTATTCCCCAGCCTCGTGGGGGTGTCATCCTCCTCCCTCCCAGGGGCAGACTTTGCTCTTTGCTCAGCCTCTGGCTCCTGGGTGTGCCCCTCCCCTTCTGCTTGATTCTCTTCCTTTCAGCATCTGATCCTCCCCAGGCGTCTCCCGTCTGGGGCCAAACCTTTTCCTGGCCCGCGTCCGTCTGGCCCTGCATCGTGCTAGCCCCTGGTGGCTCTGTTTTACTCCTGAACAGTTCCTCAGTCAGCCTCGGGGGGGCTGCCCCTAAGCCTGGGACAGCGTTCCTGCACGTGTCCCCTGTGGTTGCCACCGAGGAGGCCACCGGGCGTCCGGAGGCCTGTCTTTCTTTGTTCCTCACCCACAAGGACGGTTTTGGCTCCTCCTCCTTGCCCTTTGAAGGATGTTCCCTCTTTTCCCCTTGACGGGATGCTCCCTGTGTGTCCCCCACTTGTCTGGCCTTCCCTGCCCTGTCTCCTCTTCTGGGTCCTCCTCTGCCCGCCCAGGAGACACGGGTGCTCCAAAAGGCACGCCCACTCGCTGGTTGGCTCACCCCCACCCCCAACCCCCCCACCTGGTGCCGCGGTTCCGTCTTGATGCAGGTCACTCCTCCAGCTTCATTTCTGACCTGGACCTCCCTCCTGAGCCCCGGGTCTCTGTGTCCGTCCGTGTGCGCTCCTCGTACGGATGACCTTGAGTCACCCACTGGTTTGAGCCGTACATCTGGGGGTTGGGTCACGGCGTTAATCCTTGACTCATCTTTCCCCTCGTCCCGCAGCTGAATCAAATAGTGAATTGTGTGAATTCTAAATATGCTAAATGTGCTTTTAGTTTCTTCACTTTATCCCATTGCTACAACCGTCTCCAGCCTGTCTCACTATAAAGAATGTTCTAATTGGTCTCCCAGCATCTAAGTCCATGCAGCAGTCAGCACCATTCTCTTCTCCGCAGGCACGTGAGCGTTCAGTAGAGCAGTCTGATGCGGCTTTCCCCAGCTTGAAACCAGTGTGTGACTTCCTTTGTACTTGAAAGGAACTGGAGACTTTCCGTGAAGGTCTCAGTCATTGCCACGGTCCCGCCCCTTTGCAGAGCATTCTTCCTCCTGCTTGCTTGCTCTGGCTTACTGGACTTCTGTCATTTCTTGGAATAGACCACAGTCTTCCATGTCTCTCACGGGTTCTGTGCTCAGCCTGGAACACTTTTCCTCTCTCTCGACTGTGGTCGCTACCATTTATACTTCAGACCTTCACTTATATGTCACTACTGGTTTTTGTATCCTTTTTGAGATATTCTATACATATCCACATACAGCTGTAGACTCTTAACCTTTGTACACAAACAGCTTGCCATGTGCACGTTCAGGTCTTGGGTTTTTTTGGTGGGGGTGTTTTATACACACACACACACACACACACACATATGCATGTATATATACACACATGTTTTAATATTTAATATTTTTAATATGTATTTGGAGCTCTTTTCTGCGTCAGTACCCAGAGAACCTTTTCCTCCTCCTCCTTCACATGATACCCTACTGTCTACATGTTCCGTAAGTCATTTCCCCAGGCCCCTGTTAATTTCCAGCCTTCTTTACTATTACCGATGATGCTAGAATACCACAGGCCTGTCGCTCCTACGCACACAGCGTACGTGTGCCAGGCGCCTCTTGATGTGAGGCCGCAGGTCAGGGGGCGGTGTGATCTGTAAGTTTTAGACTTGTGTCAGTTGCTACACATTCGTTTTTGCCAGTGGAGCCTTCCGCCAACAAGACTTTGGAGAAACCGTTGGTGTGATCACCTTTGATCAGTATGAGATGGAAAATGGTATTGGACAGAAGATATGTTTATTTTATTTCTTTTTCTTTCTTATTAAAAAGATTTTAAGTTTATTTTTTTATGAGAGAGAATCCCAAGCAGGCTCCACACTGTCAGTGCAGAGCCCACTGCGGGGCTCAAACCCACAAACCGTGAGATCATGACCTGAGCTGAAATCAAGGATCCAATGCCTAACTAACTGAGCCACCCAGGCACCCCCGCTTATTTCTGTTTATACGTGAATTTGAGTAGCCTTATAGTTTTAAGATCCCTTAGTATTTTCTGAGAACTCTCTGCCTATTTTTGTACTGGATTGTTTCTAGTGGTGTTTCTTGAAATTCGGTTTTTAAGGTCACTTCTGTTGAATATATCATGCTTTGTGCTGGCTCCTGGTAAAAGTCCTAGGCTTTGCCTTCTTCCAGCTTATAGTGACAGAGGAAATAAACAAAATGAGCCAAATTAGTAGAAATTGCAAGTACCACTGATGAAAGGTATCAGAATGTGATACAGGATGGCAGTGTGTTGGGTGGGATATAATATGGCTGGAGTGAGCCAAAGTGATGATACACCCCAAATACAGTAGCTTAAGGGAGCATGGAATCTCTTTTATGTAGCAGTCCCGGGAGGGCTTTCAGGTGTGGCATGGCTCCCTCCCGCGTCCTGCGCGAGTAACTCCATCCCTTTGAGCCTGATTGTCTGCTCTCTCCCCCAGGCAGGATGCAGGGGGTATTTGCGGGCAGGTCTGGCCATGACCTAAAAGCATAAAAACTTTCATTCGTGTTCCACTGACTAAAATTTAGTCACGTGGCCATACAGAGCTGAGTACAGGGGAGGCTGGGAAGTGAAGTGTGGCCCGTGCGGACAGCTGGTAGCATCTGGCACAGGAGTTGGGGCGGCGTTAGCCAGAGTGGTCAGAGAAGACTCGACCTGAAAGAGAAAGAAGCATCCGAGCAGAAATTAGAGAAGTCAGAGCGTTCTACGCAGGAAGGGGCAGGAGGCGCAGATGCCCTGACACCTTTGAAAGCTACGACTACCAGGTGGAGGAATAGAAGGAAGACCCAGTGTTGGGACCCAGGTGGCAAGGGGCGGGGTGGCTGGAGGAGGGGGCTGGGGAGATGAACGGTGGCCACGTGAGGCAGACCACGTGTGGATTTGGGATTATTTTGTTTTCATGGTAAGTGCACGGAGAAATCACCAGAGGATTTTAAATAGGGAAGTGATTGGATTTGTGTTTTAAAAAGATGATTCTCCTCTTCTGGAGAATGGATGGGGAGAAAGGCCCAGGATGGAAGTGGGGAGCTGATGTAGGAGGCTGGTGTGCAGCGCGGTGGCGCCGTGGACGGTAAGAGCCTGGGAGAGAGCCGGTGGTGGTGGAGGCGGAGGGAAGAGGCCAGGCTGGAGCTGTTTCGAAGGCGCCCTCCGGGGTATTTGCTGGCGGTTTGAACGGAGGGATTTGCTGCAGCTGATGGAGAGAGTGCTCTTACCGAGGCAGGAAAGATGGAAAGAAGAGGGGCTTCCCGGGAAAGTAAAGAATTCACTTTGAACCTATAGAGAATATTTATTATCTGGCTTTTTCCAGAAAAAGTTTGCTGATCTCTGCCATTAACATGCTCCTCAGGAAGTAAAGTGGCCAGTGAAATATATGAGCCTAGCCATGTATATAGTTTGCTCAGAATTGCAGCTTTCATAGTAAAATACTGTTTCGCTCAAACATACTTGGAATTGTACATTCTAAGTTTTTTTAATGTTTATTCATTTTGAGAGCAAGTGAGAATGAGAGAGAACGCGTGTGCGCATGGGGGAGGGGCTGAGAGAGAGGGAGACACAGAATCCAAAGCAGGCTGCAGCCTTGCAGCTGTCAGCACAGAGCCCAACAGGGGGCTCAAACCCACGAACCATGAGGTCATGACCGGAGCCAAAGTCAGACGCTCAACCAGCTGAGCCACCCAGGCGCCCCAGAATTTTGCATTCTAGAACTAGCACATTAGAAGTTTCAAAATCCCCTCTCGCTAATTAATGTAAATGCTGGTGTCCTAGCTTTTGATTGAAGATTAAGTAAAGCTTGGAAACTGTACTCTGAATAAATGCTTCAAAATCTGCTTCCAGGTGCGTCAACAATTTCCTGCTCCCCTCGGTTGGTCAGGCACTGAAGCTCCTACACAGGTCACTGTTGAAACTCATCCCGTTCAAGAAACAACCTTTCATGTAGCCCCTCAACAGAACGCATTGCATCATCACCATGGAAACAGCTCCCACCACCACCACCACCACCACCACCACCACCACCACCACGGACAACAAGCCTTGGGTAACCGGACCAGGCCAAGGGTCTACAATTCTCCAACGAATAGCTCCTCTACCCAGGATTCTATGGAGGTTGGCCATAGTCACCACTCCATGACATCCCTGTCTTCCTCAACTACTTCTTCCTCTACATCTTCCTCCTCTACTGGTAATCAAGGCAATCAGGCCTACCAGAACCGCCCCGTGGCTGCTAACACCTTGGACTTTGGACAGAATGGAGCCATGGACGTTAATTTAACCGTCTACTCCAATCCCCGCCAAGAGACTGGCATAGCTGGACATCCAACGTACCAATTTTCCGCTACCACAGCTCCTACACATTACATGACTGAGGGACATCTGACGATGAGGCAAGGGGCCGACAGAGAAGAGTCCCCCATGACAGGAGTTTGTGTGCAACAGAGTTCTGTAGCCAGCTCGTGACTAGATTGAAACTTGAGTTTGTTTCTTGTGTGTTTTTATAGAAGTGGTGTTTTTTTCCAAAAAACAACGTGCAAAGCTGCTTGCATCAGAAGGAGGTTAACACACCGAACCGCTACCAGAGGGCAAAGCTGGCTTTTCTTTTTTTCTTTTTTTCTTTTTTTTCTTTTTAACTTGAAAAGATTGCAAAGGGACAATGAAGTTTTTCAAAGAGCCATGTCCAAACCTGTCGTCACGGAGCGCGCAGAGGTGTCCTCTTTTCGCCTCCCCCATTTTAACTTGCCACACCCCCAGCCGTAGTGGGTTTTTTTGTCTTTTCTGTTCCACAAAAGTTAATGTTCAGATGTTGGTCTTGGTCATTTGCCAACTAATTTTAAAATAAAAAGGCACTGCACATAATTTGCATACAGGGCCCCACGAGGGTGTTTTTTTTCCTTTTTGTTTTTTCCTTTTTTCCTCCCCCCCCCCCCCCCCCTCTTTTTTT
>NW_027530213.1:3193023-3200825 GCF_008692635.1 Crocuta crocuta | reverse complement strand
TTTTTTCCTTTTTTCCCCCCCCCCCCCCCCCGTTTGTTTTGTTTTGGGTGGGGGGTGGGAAGTTTGGGTTTTTGAGTCCTCTAAACACACTCGGGCACGGCAGCGCAGTGCTGTCAGAAGAGGGCCCTCCCGCTTACACAGACCTCACCTGCAGCTGTGTGGAAGGGACGGTTGTGTCGGAGTGTGTAAGGCACAGTGAGCATGCTAAGTGACGGGGATCAGAACTCTCCCGTCCGAACCTACTGACGAGCAAAGCAGCGATTACACGGGATGCCGTGGGTCTCCTGTCGGAGAGGCCACGGTAGATAGTAACGGAACGTGACTGGTCTCCTAACCGAGGTGCACTGAGAAGCAATCAACGGGTCAGTCGTGGCCAGTCCTGGGGAGGTCTGAGTGGTGGTCTTTGGGATAACCTTTGGCCTTATGGATTCGGACTCGAAATTAGAAGAGCCTACCATTTCAGATGCAATCACTTTTGGACATGCTTTTGCAGACAGTCCTTAATGCTGAAAACACAGAGAATGGGTAATTCAAGAGGCCTTTCTTTTAAAATAGACTTTTGTGACCCACTAATTGTAAGGTATTGCAAGGTCACTTTGCGTGTGTCATAAAGTTGACTTCCTTATTGGTTGAAGGTCACAGAAGTAGTGGTTTGCTTTGATGGAAATAGCTACAGCTGTGTCCCTTCCTGCTTTTTACTTTTTTTTTTGCTTTTTTTTTTTTCTCGGCACGTGGTATTTCCACCATTTCTTCTGCACAAAGATGTCTTCTGTTCATCCTGAACATTTTTAAAAAATGCAGAATTTTATGTGACTGCTTTTTTGCCTCACAATTATGCTGTGAATTTTACAAAAATTTATTTTCTTTTTTGATAATTTATTGTACCAAAGCTGTTTTTATAGCACATAGATGTCTGTAACCAATAATGTAGCAGTCCTGCACTTTGACACAAGGTGTAACTAGACCATTTTTAAATGTCAGTTGAAAATTATGGCTGTACTATTGCTTAAACAAAACTGGAACTGTTGTTGACTCCATAGCCGATACACCCACAGCAGTCTGTCTTCTGAACATACTAGATTGACATCCAAAAATCAGCATGACAGCATCTGTTACTCTCTCAGTGTGTTCGGGCTTCTGAAGGGAAAGGGACACTGGATCCAGAAGCTATGGACCCAGCAGCTGATTCTCGTATTCCTGATTAACCTACTTGTAAACTTGAAAGCAAGACCTCGATTGCACCAACAGGTCCAAAACCCGAGCACGAGTAAAGCAAAACTCTCACGCGTGACCCGAAGTGAACAGGCTGGTGTTTTAACAGGTGCCTAGTTTTGAGATTATGCAGCCTTAATGTAACACAGTCTGGCAGTGGCTAAATTTGTGTTCCCATTTTAAATTGACCAATTTTAGGGTGTTATACTTTTGAGCGGTTGAATTGGGAGAATGAAGATAAGTCACTTATCTGTCCAGGATCAAAAGAAGCCTAGGAAAGAAGCAGTAATCTACCTCTGCCGATAACCCTGTTCAGAACAACTCAGCAGAACCCACATTACTTTTTCTTGGTCAATTCCATGTGGCTGACTAGGTCAAGTTTTTTCTGAACAAAAGCAGGTTTTTATATGTAAACAGTGACAAAAGAGAGGCTTAAAACTATGTGAATGTGAATGGAACCTGGGAAATATCCGTTTTTATAATCCACAACAATTTTTTTGTTGTTAATCAGGAAATCCATATTTATTTTGTAATTAAATGTCAAGCCTGTGGATGATTTTTGAACTTGGTAGTTCATAAAAGGTTTACAGCAAATAAAAGGATATCATCTTGAGTCTAGCAATATCAAAAGGAATCAGTAGTTCCTGCTGTTTAGGAATATAAGGGGAAGATAATTACATGGGTCAGGTCATTTTTTTTTTCTGTGCTGGTTGCCACATCTTCGCAAGCACCAAAAACGAAAGCAGTTTTCAAACCGCTATTTACATAAAGGAAATCATAAAATCCAGTGCTTCTGCATACTGTGTTATGTTACAGTCCAGTTTTGTGTGCTTTACTACACGGTTTGGTTACAGGACTTCTGTGCATTGTAAAACATAAACAGCATGGAAAAGGTTAAATACCTGTGTGCAGATTGTAAGATCTGGTCCGGACTTGCTGTGTATATTGTAACGTTAAATGAAAAAGAACCCCCCCTTTGTATCATAGTCATGCGGTCTTATGTATGATAAACAGTTGAATAATTTGTCCTCAGACTCTTTACTATGCTTTTTTAAAATTAAGAAAGATGTAAACATAGTAAAAATCTTCCTATGCAATCAACCTGGTCCAGGTAATGGTCTGGTAGGTATATGGAGTAAGAGTTTGGCCAAATGTGTAAGAAGGAGAATGGTAGCGACCTTGACATAAGGCTTCCCAAATCTCGGAAAGTAAAAATTGAAGGTTTTGATTTTGGTCATTTTGATTTTCAAAATCCTTTCTTTACATGAGTGATTACTATATTCAGTTTCTCTCCCATTCAAAGGGCTCACAGTTTGTGGTTTTTAGAATGGACGTGAGGGTTCGGTGGTTTTTCTCCGATAGAGTTGGACCCGCAGGGAGGCGAGAGGAGATACATGTAAGCTCGTTGCTCCTTCCCCAGACCTGCGGACGGGGGCGAATCAGGGACTGGGTCGCAGAGAGTCTGGGACTCCTGCCGCGGTGAATTAACGTGGAAACTAAAGTCTTTTCCTTCTGTAGATGAGTATGTGAGTATACATAAGGGTGGCTTTCAAGAAGGCAAAAAGTCTTACTTAAAAAGTTAAATGTGATCCCGTAAAATGGAGGTTGGTTACAGACTTCGTCAGAAAGAAACACTTGCTTTAGTTTTTTCTTAGGATCTGAGCGTTTTGTTGAACTTTGGTAAGTGGCACATTTTCTATGGAATCGGACTCCAAAGACCCTACGTATGTTTTTATTTAATGAGTATTAGAATGACCGGTACAAACTCATTAAGGCTGCAGTAATTCTAGAAGGCCCACAAAATGCCTGTTGCGTTTGTCCCTTACCCTCCTTCCCAGCTCCTGGGACGTGAAAGTACTCTTGCAGTAAGTCTCGGGGTAATGCATAAACTACGAAGACAGGACAGCAAATGTCAGATTTTTTCCAGGTCAGTTCTCCAGTTTCCTTTTGGCCTTTACTTCACTCTCAGAACACGAGCTCAGTACTCGTTTTTATAGCCAGTGTTGTAGCGGTGACCAGAGCTAATAGATCAGATGGTTTGTTCCAGACACAGAGTTGGTCTTCAGTGCCCTATATGAAGACTGTTTGACATGTTCCGATTCAGGCTTGGGTGGGGTGTGTTTCGGTATCCTGAGATGGTCTTTGGGTTTCTTAGGACTGTCCCTGGGCCAGCGGGCCGGCCGAGAAGCCTTTGGGGTCAGAGTGGAGCAGACACTCTCATTTTCTTAATCTGGGAGCTCTCCTTCTCTAGCTTCATTTCCTAGGATGAAAACATACCATTAAGTAATTTTTAGGACAAAGAACAAGAAAGGAGACCCTAAGAAAATAGCTTATCTTATTCTTTGTCGTCCCTTGTAATGCGTAGCCATTCCATCTGTCTGTCTCTCCGCTGACAGCCGTCCGGCGGGGGTCACCTGGCCTTCCACCCTCATGAGTAGTGTTTACATATCCCTGTGTTTCAGGCACTAGATACTTTTGTGCAGACTCCTTGAGCAAGGTAAGTGGGCCATCGCTTTGTGTGTCTTTGTCCCTGGAGTGTGCACAGCCAGCGCCCCGGGGTTTGGTTGCCCGAAGTGAGCAGTGAGCCCAGGGGGTTCTTGCACATCTTCCGTGAGCACAGGGTACTTGTCGTCATTAATTTGTTCCCAGTTTCGTAGGGTAAATCTTGTTCAAAGACACAAAGAAGGCTGTGTCGCCAAGTAACACTTGGAGATTTCAGCACATCAGGATAACCAGGGGCGAGTGTCCCTCGCTTCCCGGAAGGTAGCGTCGGGCCACTCCTGTCTACAAAAGACCCGCATGAGCGCGGTAACGGCCTTTTTTTGTGAGAGCGAAACTCCTTTTCAAATTTCCTGGGTCAGTGAAAACCAGGACCAGGCCGGGGGTGGGGGGTCCCTTTGGCCGTTTGGCCATTTCTACTTTTGGCGGAAACCCGTGTCTACACACCACAGCGGTCTCCTTACCCGAAGATGGTTTGTTTTTCCTGGTTTCCCACCTTGAGATGGTGTCTTCTTCCTTTAAGGGAGGGGGGCTCAGGGGTGTGAATCTCGGCGTAGGGGCCTCGCGGTTCTCCTTCCGGGGGAGCACGGGGGAGCACGGAGGCACCGGCTGGGCCTGAACCTCGCTTCCATCCGGTGTCCGGTCCAGTCTCACCTGCCTTCTGGGGGAGCGGAGAACCTGAGCGGGAGTCCTCTCGGCTAATAATGCATTTTTTTAAGTGGGGAGGAAAAGTCATGGCACAGTCGCTGCCAGAGGGGTGGGGGGTGGGGTTGGGCATCTGGGGCTTTTAGGAAGCTTTACGGGTGACCTGCACCCACAGCCAGGCCATTTTGGGGCGAGGAGGTGCGTGCAGCTCATCCAAGCGAAGTCCACAGGAAAGCATTTTAAAGTATGGTTTTACTACTGAAGTTTTTATACACAGAGATATTAAAATATATATAAATGAGCAACTAAAATCCAGCACTTACACCACACACCACATTATAAAATGTCACAAACCAGCCTCCAGGAGAGCAGAAGTCCCCAGGTGGGAGTGTATAGGACTTTGACAACTTGTGTCTTTGTGTCGTCTTCCCTTTTGGAACTGGGTTGATGTGACCCCTCCGCAGCCCTCGGAGGTCCCATGAGAATGACATGTGTTACGTTTCCCAACAGCGGGCCAGAAACGGGACCTTCACACCGTGGCCCCACGTGGTCTGTAAGCCCGTGGGGTCGTCCAGGGCACTGGCCACCTGGGCTGAGCCAGCAAACTCGGGAAGCCCCGTGGTTGTCCACTCGGCGTTGGGGTCCAGTCCTTGCTCTTCTCTCGGGCAAGTCACGTCACTTCTCCCAGCCTCACTTTCCTCTTCTGTAGAATGGGAGTAACTGGTATCCACCATATGGGCTTCTCCGTAGGCTTCGGTGAGCTAACAGTGAACATAAGGGTCTCCGCACAGTACGGGAAGCACTCGGTAAATGTAATTTGTAACTAAGTACAGAGTTTGACTCTGGAGCATGAATCGGTCTACCTTTTCTATATGCATTTAGCAAACACCATGGGAACTCAGGTGAGTAGTGTTTTCTGTGAATGATTAAACAGGATTATTTTCCAGTTTTATTCCTGGAGTCTGTCACTGGGCTTCAACTTTTCCTTCACTACTTCGTTTTGCTGCTACTTATACCTGTTTGAGAATTCTGAGGTTCTAGGTTTTGTAGTTTGAGGTAATGTATGATATTTAAGTGTTTCATAAAGGATGGTTTTCAAGTACGATTTTTCTCTACAACTTCAAGAAGGCTGGAGGAAACTGGAAAGGCACTGAGGTTAGACCTGGTCGTTGTGTACAGCGGCCCCCCCACTCCGCTCATCCCTGTCACCACCCCAAGGCGAGGTGTTGCGTGGTTAGCCTTCAGAGTTAGGGAGAAAACAGGATAAGCAGATAATCGGTTCCCAGGTTCATAAACTGAATATTGGGGAAGCTTCTAGAACTGAATTGTTTATAACCCACATTTTGAAAACATTAGGGGGCTAGCTGCTGGTGGCTTTTTTTGTTTTTTATTTTTATTTTGTTGATATGCTAGGGGACTGTTTACCTCCACCGTCTTGGAGTCCCTCAACGTGATCCCTTTCTCATTCCCTTCCTTAGAACAAACCTAAGGACAAAATTTTCTTAGGACAAAAAGCCCGTTCGTTAACGTTAGAATATATATGACTGGTGTTACCTCACAGGGATATGTGCATGACGCAGGCCTGTGGCTTTGGATACAGATGAAAGTAACAGATCTGATAACGGGATCTTAGTGTTCAGCCGAGGTAGATAAAATTCTTTTAGGAGGAGCAGTAACAACCACCGCCCCCCCTCAGACACACACCTAAAATTCAAGTAACAGATGACCATCTACTTGTAACCCAAACCTCTTGACAGCTCTTGGTCTTTGGCCTGCCCTGTGTGTACATGGCTGCCCCAGGCCCCAGCACCTGGGCCCCAGCACCGCACCCGGGCCCCGGCACCCACCGCACACCTCTGGGCCAGCGTGGGCAGGGCTGGTCTCCCTCACTAATCCCAGACTTGCCCGGCACGTTGCTGTTGGCAGAGTGCTCACCCGGTTTATTTGTCTGCCTCCCACTGCCTCTGACCCAAGTCTGACTCTCTCCTAGGTCTTCCACCACGTGTGGGGGGTGGACGCTGGCAAGACTGGTCCCTTCCTTCCCAGAGCGGAGCTTTTCCGAAGGCGTCTCCCGCCCATCGGATGGTGGCTGAGAAGATTCGAGTTTGAGGCCTTCCTGTGTGGATGCTTACCAACTGGCTTTTCTCCCCAGCTCAGCCCTGCCTCTGCGAGCTCTGCCTTGTTTGACCTAGCGGAGGGTGGCCAGGAGCCATTGGGTGTAAGGAGCGAGGCTGCACACCGAGGGATGACACCAACCAGCATGTCACTGTTTGGTTTGGGGAGTGGGAGCAGATAGACGGCGAATAACGCCCAGTAAGCCCAAGGGCATTCTGGTCCAGGTGCTCGGGAGTTTCCCTGAAGAATTGAGGCATAAGCTGATATCTAATGGGCAAATGGGAGTCACACAAGTGGTAGTGGGAATGTTCTAGAATCTAGGACAAGGTAACAGGATGTTCAAAGCCTGGCCTAATGAGAAACCGAGAGGCCTGTTGCTACATGGATAGCGTCTGCTTATTTAGGAAAGAGAGTTGATCGATCTACAGGATTGATGGCAGAGAGGTGGCGAGGGACAGAGGCCGGGCGTCTTCCGGCTTTCTGGCTCGGCGACTTTGCAGATGGCCAAGTGCTGGCTGTGGGGCCTGGAGTCCTTGAGGTAGAGCAGGTGGCCGGATGCTTGTGTGTTCCGTGACAGGACTCAAGAGTGTGTGCGGGGGGGGCTGCTTATGGGGCATCTGAGTGGGAGGTCTGGGGCGGGCGCGTTCAGACCAGAGAATGGATTGAGGGTGGGAAAATCAGGCCCGGGGTTGCAGGTGCGGGTCCTCCTCAGGCAGGTGATGGTGACTGAGGGCAGAGCCTGGGCACTTCAACCTGAGAAGCCTGTCTGCTCCAAACGTTAGCCCCGTCTCGTGCCTTCCTTGACCCTCAGGGTGATGGAGGCGCTCTCGCCCCTCTGCATTTGAGACAGCCTGAGAGTGTAAGCAGCTTGGTCAGGACCCGGCCAGCAGCTGGCCTCTAGTGCAGCCTGCTGGACGTTCTCCATGTGACTTTGACTTTGCGATCACCCGGCACAACCGACCGCTGGGTGCCCCTCCGTTGTCGGACCGCTAGAAGCAGAGTTATGGGTGAGACTCCTTTAATCTCGATTAATACAGATTCTCAGCTTAGGGGCTAAAAGAAGCTTGGTTATTTCAAAGTGACTGCATGGTCCTGATGAATCACTGCGGTGCTTAAAAGTTTTTATTCTGACAGGCTTTTCGTGAACTTGGAAACGAACGGATATATCTCTGGATTTTTTCATCCAACTGGGCAACTAAAATAGCTTCCAGGAGGCTCTGAAGAATCCAGACAGAGAATGTGCTGCTTTCTCTCCCCTCCCCCTTCTCCCTGGGTCATTTTCCCCTCTTCTGGCTTCCAGGGTCCATCAGTCCCTGTCCCAGGTGCAGCTC
>NW_027530213.1:3173084-3192898 GCF_008692635.1 Crocuta crocuta | reverse complement strand
GATGCAAAAGCCAAGTAGCCAGCTCTTCACAGCAGCTGTTTGTCCCGTGTGGCATTCAGTCCCCGTCCGTGCCCACAACTCCAGGGGCCACGTGCTACCCCCGATCCAGACCTTCCCATGTGAGAGAGGGGCCCTGGGCCGTAGCTGTGGACCAAGAGGTGGGGAGGCTCTAGCGTCCTCTGAACAAAGGCAAAAACAGGCTCGGGAGGGAAGAGAAAATAGATGCATCATGTTCAGTGGTCGCCAGGGAGGCCTCACTTTTTTTGTCTCCCGGAAACGTTTCCGCTTGCTTTCTCGCCGTCGTTCCCCGCATTTCCCAATTCGCGGCTGGCAGCAAGCCCTTGGCACTTCTTCCACGGCGGTGGGTCCTTAACGGAACAGGAGAGCTCTAGAAACTGCCGTTGGCCATAGATGAAGTATCGGCACGTCACAGCCAGTCTGTGTTCCTGTGGCCCGTCCAGGTAAGAGTGGTTTGTACATTTTAACCGGTTGGAAAATGTCAAACGAATACTTCATGATGTGAAAATTGCATGAAATTTAGATTTCAGAATCCTTGGATGAAGGGTATTGGAATACCATCAGATTTTTTTTTTTATTTGCATTTTTTTCTGTGGTTTCTTTTGTGCGACGGTGGCGGAGTTGAAGAATTGCCACAGAGAGTGTGTGGCACAGTCATTTTGCTGCCTGGGGATTACACACAGCTGGGACACAGTTACAACGCAACGGCGTTCTGAGTGTTGTGCACATGGCCATCCCTCCACGTTTGGTTTTTTCTCACCAGTGTTTCCCGTCGTATCAAAACAAGAAAGGAGGAAAGGAAAGTTCAGATGCCTCCATGCCTCTCAGGCGTGGTGGAGTGTGGAGTATTTTGTTACTGAGTTAGGCACTAAAGTGCCACATTGTGGTAGCTGGCCTAAAGGATGCCATATGGCATGACCTCTCAACATGCACTGAAATATTTCTGACCCACAAGAAAGCAGTGGCCAGAAAAAGGAGAACATTGAAAATTGGTTATCGAATCACAGAATTTCTTCGCGCACACGCACACAAATGATGATGCTGCTACAACTAATGTAAGTTTGATTGGCTCGTTAGCTAGCCAAGCAGGGGAAACTACGGGCCAGTTAAATCATGTTTTGATGCAGCAGCTGAAGAAACATGCCCAGGGAATGTATGTCTGTGTAGGACCGTTAGCCTTTCTCTGACAGCGGCCTCTCCAAGAGCTGAGGGTATTATAGGCAACGTCAACGGTCCACTGAAAAGCCAGGAGAGTGATTGTGAGTGCTTTTCCCCGACTCTCGTTGCAGGAGTTGACCTGTGGCACCAACACGGCTCGATGGTTTGACGAGCCTGTGCTGAGCAAGGGGTTACTGATGTCAGCTCCGCCGGCAATCTGGGTGGAACATCTACGGGCAAAAACGTTCTCAAAGTGGAGAAAACGGGTTCTGTAAGCCTGTGGTCCAATCTGCTGAGATGCGTTACAATTGATGGTGGAAAAGTATGTGTGGACTAGAAAAGGCTTCCAGAGCTTGTGATAATAATCCAGTTTTTGAGCCTGTGGCTATTTACTATATCGTTTAAGTCAACAGGTGTTTTGTGGAGCAAATGTGAATCCCGTGTTATCGAACCAGTATTGTCAACAGCGGCGAGCATCGTTTGCTCTTGTGGACTGAACCATCCACTGGTCCGTGGATTTTTATCAGCAGGAGGAGCTGAGTATCCTCATGCGGGCTGTCACATGACAGTTGGGTGGGATAGTAGTGGTAAAGTTTTATTTCAGTCTTTGAGCCTAGGACCAAGGTTCAGCTTTCTCTGAATGAGAAGAACTGCCGTCTGCCACTGTCCCCCAACCCCGAAGAGCTTTGGAAATTAGCTTTGGCTGCAGACTTGATCTGGTAGCTGTCCGAAAGGATGCCATACGTGTTGACAATCGCAAAGCAAAACCATGTTTTCTACGCGGAATTCAGACTGTGGTTGAGTCCTCTCAACAAGAACTGATGTTAGAGTGATGTCACAATGCTTCATTACACTTCCCGTGTTGTCAGAAGTTAACGCTGAAAGCAAGGCCTCCACTCCCACACGTGTTTGCAGTGGGTGCCATACCCCCCGCTGCAGTTTGCGCAGTGCCCTGTAGACTGGAATGCAGACCCAGAAGTTTCCATATTGCGAAATCCATCCAACTTCCAGTGAGGAACATCTGCCTGACCTTCAGTTGAAGCGATTAATCTGCTCAAAGGTGAACATCAAGAGAAAAATCTAACAATTCCATAAATGCCTGTCAGGTGATCGGTATTGCTTGGTTAAAGGTCCTGTGCTTACAGCCTGATACCGATAGTGTGAGGTACCTATCCACGCGAAGACCGTTTCGACGATGAAATCCGTGGAATCTCCATACAGATCAGCATTGACGGATACACACGGCAGTTGATTTTGACGAGAGGCGACTCTAGCTTTGAATCTCAATTCAGTGAAATGGTATCCTCCCCTAAAAAGAATGAAAATTACTCTCATTAGGAGACCTCAAGAAATGTGCTCAGTAATTATTATATTTGAATTTCACCAATTAAAATTTTTTTCTTTTATGATATAAATCCACAATATTCTAGGTTGTCGGCTTTTGACCCAGAAAACCTAAAGTATTTTACATCCGGCCTCTTAAAGAAGAATTCTGCCTCTCCCTTTTGTAGATGGAGCGAAAAAGGAGCAGGTGGGTTCAGCCTCCCACATGGGTGCCGCGAAAAGGCAAGTTTGGGGCAGGGCTCCGCGCCCCTCTGGCCCCCCGAGGGGAGGATGGCACCTTTGTGCCTCGGTCTCTTGGTGCAGAAGCCAAGCTCCGACGCAGAGAAGCACCTACAGGACAGCTGCGGGTCCAGCCGCGGGCAAGGGCAGCCCGAGACCAGTTGGTGGCTCCCAGTCTGTGTGCGGAAGCCTTCGGCCCTCGGCTCGCCCACCCCTGCCCCCCGGCTCGCCCACCCCTTCTCATCAGCGGGCCTGCACAACGGCGGTGGAGACGTTCATGTTTTCCTCCCGAAAGCAACCGAGTCTCTGATGCTCTGCAAACACCGACAGGCTGTCCAGCAATTCGGTTCTGACGCCGCCTACGTGGAGTTAGCGTGGGGGATCCCACCGGGCAGGGGGCTCCGCCCCACGAGGCAGCCCCCACTTCAGACGCCAGTGGCAAGTCCTGAGCCAGCTTCTGACCGAGCAGCTCCGAAGTAGTTCCCGTGATCTCCTCCGGTTCAGGGATTTGCTAGAACAGTTCACAGCACTCGGAGGGCGCGTTGTCGATGCTTATTGGTTATCACGTAGACACGAATGCATAGCCAGATGAAGAGGCACATAGCGTGATTTCCAGAAGGGTCACGAGTGCGGGGGCTTCCGTCCCGTGGAGTTGGGGCCACCAGCCTCCTGGCACGTGGATGTTCGCCAGCTCAGCGGCTCTAAAGCCTCTCATTCGGGGGGTTTGTGGTGGATTCATCACGTGGGCATAATCAGGTACTAACTCCGTGTCCAGCTTTCTCCCTTCCCTGCAGGTGAGGACGTGAGCTGAAAGTTCCAGGCTCCTGGTCAAAGCGTGGCCCTTCTGGTGCCCAGCCCCCATCCTGGAGCTGTCCAGGGCCTCCCGGGGGTCATCACGTTAGAACCAGGGTGCTCCTGTCACTCAGGGAGGTAGCAGGGGTTCAGGGCCTCTGTGTCAGACACCGGGGACAGACACCAGACCTCTTCCTGTGATCCCACGACAGTCCCTATTTAGAAACGACCGAGGTCTGGGCACGTTGCATCTAATGCACACGACCGCCCAGTGAGGGGGATGGGCCCTGCCCTGCCCCTCATTTCCCAGGTGGCGGGAATTGAAGCCCCGAGGAAAGCGTGTCCGTTAGTGGCAGCGGTGAGGCCAGCGCCCCAGCCCGGCGAGCGGACTGCAGAAGCTGCCCTCGCCCCCTCGGCCAGACTCCTTTGCACGCCCTGCACCTGACGCATTTCTGTCCCTGGCGATCAGTGATGAGCAAACGGCTTTGGAGTCAGGCAGATCCTGGTGTGAGTCACAGGCGTGTCCTCTACTAGTCTGTGTCCCGAGGCACTTTGCTTAGCCTCTCTGAGCACGAGTTTGCCCCAGCTCTGCAACGGGGACGGGGACCCCTACCTCGGAGCGGCCCTAGCGTGAGACGGGAGGACTCACAGAGGCGGCTGGCGTGCGAGGCACTCTGGCGTGTCCACACTTAGTCCCTCCTGCTCTCCCGGGGACGGAGCGGTGGGGCCCCCAGACAGTGTCCCTGGTTTACGGGGTTACCGGCAAGGTCAGAGGGAAGAGGCGGCTGAGCGATTCTAGGACCGTGAAGACCCTGAATCACCAGGCGCAGTGTCGCTGGGTCCGGGGCCACGTCCCCGTCCTTAGAATCTGTAGAAGCCCCTTCCTTGGGGCCGGAAACCGTCCACAGGGGCATTTGCCACGGGCGTGCGACATGCCCGTGCTGTGCCAGGCTCCGCTCCGCGGCCTGGCCTGGCGCCGCCCTGGGGGGTCCAGCACCCTCCCTCCCTGGGTCTCTGCCTCCTCACCTCTAACACAGGCGGGAGGGGCGCCTGGGGGGGCCGAGTCTGCTGAGCGTCCGACTTCGGCTCAGGTCATGATCTCGCAGTTCGTGGGTTCGAGCCCCGCGTCGGGCTCTGTGCTGACAGCTCAGAGCCTAGAGCCTGCTTCTGATTCTGTGTCTCCCTCTCTCCTTGCCCCCCACCCTCTGCTCGCTCGCTCGCTCGCTCTCTCTCAAAAATAAACATTAAAGACAACTTTTTTTTAATTAAGAAAAAGGGGGAGTGAGACTCTTGCCGCCGCTGTGGGTTCTTAGAACAGCGTGTGGCGAGGAGCAGGGCCGGGCGNCAGACACCAGCCTCTTCCATTTAAACCCTGTCACCATCAGGACATCATTTAAGGTTCTGGAAAATTCATCAAAGACCTGACCCCCACCCACAGCCTCCTGCGTTCCAGACCCCTGAGCCTCTCAGACGTGCCTGCTTCAGCCTCGCCCTCAGCCGCCTCCGGTCCTCGCCAGCGGTCCCTCCCTGCAGGACCTGCCTGTGGCACCTGCGTGTGCGCCTCCCCCCTGCCTCCGGCACAGCCCCAGTATCTGTGTCAGAGTTGACAGTGTCCCTCTGCCCCTCCTCCTCCCGGGGAGGGGCTTCTCTACTCTCTCCAAGGCGTGGTGTCAGGTAGGTGTGAGCTGCCACGCATGTTGAACCCATGAAGGCGTGGACGTGGACGCTCCTCCTGGAATCTGGCCAGACCAGTAGGGTCTCTCTCCAAAAGGTTTCTGACAGTGTTTGTCTTTTTTATTTTATTTATTTATTCATTCATTTATTATTTATTTATTATGCTTTACTTATTTCTGAGAGAGAGAGAGAGAGAGAGACACACACACACACAGCGTGAGCAGGGGAGGGGCGGAGAGACAGGGAGACACAGAATCTGAAGACAGGCTCCGGGCTCCGAGCTGTCAGCACAGAGCCCGACGCGGGGCTCGAACAAACGAACCCCAAGATCAGGACCTGAGCCGAAGTCGGACGCTTAACCGACTGAGCCACCCAGGTGCCCCGTGTTTTTCTAATAATCCCACTGGAAGTGAATCCCTCCCACAGGGACTCTGCTAGGGGGTCAGGGGCGGAGACCCCGTCTCGCTCTGGTACCTGGCAGAACGTTCTCAGGCTGGAGAGAGGCACCAGCTCCCCGGCCAGGCCCGGGGGTGCCACCCAGACCAGGGGGCCAGATGAGGCTAGGTGCCAGCCGCCACGGCCCAACGTGGAGGGGCGACAGGTGGGCCCGAAGGGGACCCCCAGCCCACGACTGGGAAGGTGGGTGAAGGGTAACCGGGAAATCGGGGAGAACCACACCAAGGGAAGGTTGTGTTTTGAACCTAAAGCCAAGTTTTAAAAAAATGGCCAAGCGCCAACGTGTCGCAGCGGCAGCGGTTTGTAAAGAGGCAAACCAACCCACTTCCAGATTAAATATATAAACCCGAGTTGCGGAGCTGACAGCGAGGGTCAGCATATTGTCAAAGGAAACGTCAGGGGCTTCAAACCACCTCCAGCACCTTGACCGGCTCGGTCTTTCCAGAAGGACTGCAGGGGACCAGCCGGCTGCCCGTCTGTGGCCTCTCCTTTCTCACCTTGGACCATCTACCCTGAGAAAGGGTTTGTTCTTGGACGGCCGAGTCCTCCCAAACGGCACCAGCCTGGGAATAAAGCACGATTTCGGTGACAGAATCTCTCTAGCCGCCTCCCCCGGTTCTCCCCAGGANTGGTTAAGTTCTCAGTCTTTGCTGCTGCTGGAACGGCCCCTTCTCCACGTCTCCCAGCCGGTCTGTCCCTGCCCGGCCTGGGCCTCCACCCTGCAGAGGCAGGAACGTAGAGCAGCCCCGATGCTCTTTCCCCAGGCTGCCCCGGGAAAGCTCTGGGCACGCACCCCGCACAGGACTCCTCCTGGAAGATTCCACCCATTCGCTGTCCTCACGCCTGGCTTCCGGGCCTCGATCTTTCCTCTGGAGAAATGATTTCCTCCTTCCCTCTCACACACAACACGTGGCAGGTGCCCTGGCTGGCCGGCGGGCAGTGGCCGTCCTGGGGCACTGACGGGGCCACACGGAGCATGGCTGGGGGTGCGTGTCCACGTCGGCATTTGATGCGTGCTGTTTTTGGCATTCTCTAGAATGATGTCTTTTCTGACAAAATTCAGACTATAAAGCAGTTCCTAATCGTGATGAGGACAGAGAGGCAATGAACTTCCCAAACTAGAAGCATTCAGAGGCTCCGCGTCCCGGCAGCAGTGCGCCGGCATCACTTTGACATAACAATTTTTTTTTCACCGAAAAGACGGCATTTCACCCCACGTTGCTTCAGTGAGCATCTTTTTTTTAAATAGCAATTTCATGCTTAAACATAATTATCACACCAAACAAAGGGAATAATTCCTGTCAACAGATAACAGGTCCATAGTCAAATTTCCCCGCTGTCCCCAATATACATTTTAGTGCCAGTTTGTTCAAAGTAGGGTCTCATTAAAGTCCAGGCGTGTTGCGTTCCGTTCTTTAAGTCCCCTTAAATCTAGAACCGTTTGTACCCTGTATTTTGGGCAATAGAAAAGTTCTCCCCACCCTAATATTTTTTAATGTTTTTTTTGTTTGTTTGTTTTTACGTTTAACTCTTTGGTCCGTTTGGAGTTTATCGTATTGCCTGTGTTAGGGACAGATTCAACTGTATATTTCCCAAGCAGCTACACGGGTGCCCCAACACCACCCATTAAAAGCCCATCTTCCCCCGTTCGTTCAAGATCCCGCACTTACCATCTGTCATACAGGAACCCACAGCTCCTAGGGTCTTCTAGACGCTGGTTTGTAAGGCCGTCCATCCGCCACAACCACGCTGTCTTAGTACAGAGGCCGTGTGGCGCACGTGACATCTGGCAGCCCCACCCTCTTCCCTTCGGGTTGTCCGGGACACCCTTCCTTGTTCATTCTTCGCCTTGTGGATTTTTGAATAACTAATTTCAGAAGAAAGTCTTGTAAATTGCGAGTGGAGTTGGGGAGAATCGGCTTCTTTTGATGTTAAGTTAGCATTGTATCCAGGAACATGGTTATGTCTTTTCATTTGTGAAACTTTCTGTGTCTTTCAGGAGTCTTTTAAAGTTCTTTGCATAAAAGCTTTCCATGTTGCATGTTATTTTTACACCTAGATAGTTTTCTTTTTTTGTTTCTGCCCTCAGTGGGGTTTTTCTCATCCATGTATCTTCTAGCTGGTTGTTTTATGAACATACGAAGGCCATTGGCTTTTTAAAAAATTGGATATTAAGATGGATAGATGGATAGATAGATGATAGATGATAGAAAGCAGGAGCACGGGAGGGGTAGAGAGACAGGGAGACAGAATCCCAAGCCGGCTCCATGCTGTCAGTGCAGAGCCTGACATGGGGTTTGATCTCACCAACCATGAGATCATGACCTGAGCCGAAACCAAGAGTCAGTCGGTTAACCAACTGAGCCACCCTGGTGTCCCAAGGCCATTGGCTTTTACGTTAATTTTAGACCCTGCTATCTTACAACATTTTCTCATGGTTTTCAGTGGTTTTGTCCATGTCATCTTTGTATTTTTACAGAATGCAGTGCTACATCTGTAGATCGGGATATTTTATACATTCCTTCCAGTGCTTATCTCTATGTTCTGCCATGTCTAACGATACAGGCTAATAGCCCCTGTGCGGTTATGGAGGTAGCAGAGACGTAGTGGGTATTTTCTTCCTCCTCACTTCAGTGAGAATGCATGCAGGGTTCCCCCAAGGAGAAGATGTCCCATCTCTGTCTAGTAGCCCTTTTTGCCTTAAACGGTACTTTATAATCAATACAGCCACACCAGCCATCTTTTGATGAGTATTTGCACAATGCAGAGTTTGCCATCCTTTTTATTTTTAGCCTTTTAATATCCTTATGTTTTTAGTGTGTGTTTGCAAACCAGCGGATAGTATATACCATGGATGTATTCTTACCCAGTCTGAAAGTCTTTTCGTTTTTAACCAGACCTTCTGTCCACTTAGATTTAATAGAAGTACTGATATATTTGGAATGATCTATTATTTGGGACTGTACTGTACGTCTACTCTTTAACCACCATCACCACCCANAAAGTCTTTTCGTTTTTAACCAGACCTTCTGTCCACTTAGATTTAATAGAAGTACTGATATATTTGGAATGATCTATTACTTGGGACTGTACTGTACGTCTACTCTTTAACCACCATCACCACCTGTCTGTTATTTCTATTCCTGTGCATTTTCTGCTTCTTTTGGATTGATTGTATATTTTTCAATTCTATTTTCAACTTTATTTTTCCATTGCAATTTTTCAACTCCCCCATTAGTCTGTAAGTTATCCAACGTTCTGTTCTATTTTTAGTGGTTACTATAGAGATTTAAAAGTGTGACATTTGTTTATCAAAGACTAATGTTATTTAAGCATGTTTACCCTTTTCCTAGACAATGCAAGGACTTCAGGAGATTTTAAACTGTAAACACTCCTCAGTTTACATGCTGTTATCATATTTTAATTCTGGGTAATTTTAGCCCACAATAGACTTATGCTTGCTTTTTCTAGAGTCAGCACTCACTAGGATTTACCCAAATTCAGATTTACTCTCTTTGTTACTCCTTATTTCTTCTTGTATCCCTGATGCAATTCTTCTTATTCTTCTAATTAGGATTGTTTTTATTCTGCTTAAAGAACACCTTTTAGTTTCTTCTTTGTTGAAGTAGTAAATTTTTTTGATATTTGAAAATAAGTCTGACTTTCATTCTTGAAAGATACTAGTTCTAACTTCTAATTTTTAAATAATTTCAGGATTTTAAATAAGTTACGAACGTAGGTAGTATAGGGAGTTCCCAGATACTTCTCATCCGGTGTCTTCAACACTGAACATGTTATGTAGCCATTAATACAGTCATGAAACCGGGAAACTAATGGACACTATTATGAACTAATCTACAGATCTCTTCAGACTTCCCCTGGTTTCCATACCGGGTCCCATCCAGGGCCACACACCGCCTTGATTTGTCACATATCCCTAGTCTCCTTCTGAGACATTTCCTTGGTCTTCCCCCCTCCCCCCTCCCCCGGGGCCTTGGCATTTTTGAAGAGCTCTGGCTAGTTATTTTGTAGAGTTTTCCTCAGTTTTGACTTGTGAGATGCCTATTGTGATTAAATTAGGACTGCATGTTTCAGGCAAGAACACCAGGAAATGATCGTGTGCAGTTCTCAGTACTTCCTATCAGGAGGCCTATGCTTTCCTTATATCTCAGTACTGGTGATGCTAACTTTGATCACTTCAGGAAAGTGGTATTTTTCTCCAGTGTAAAGTTACTAATTTCCCCTTTGTAAGTACCAGGCATTTTGTGGGAGACACTCTGAGCCCATGTGTATTTGTTATTTAATGCTATGTAACATACGTAACAAATTACCACCCTCCCCCCAACTCCCAAATTAGTGGCTTTAAGAAACAATTTCTTATTCTTAGTTTCGTTGGGTGAGGGGTTTGGGAGTAGCTCCACTGGATGACTTCAGGGTGGGGTCGCTAAAGTGCAGGCAACAGTCATCTGCAGGTTTGACTGGGGCCGGAGGGTCCCCGCCAAGGCAGCTCCCTTAGAGGCTCTTGTCTGGAGGCCTCACCCATTCACTGAATTTGGGCAGAAGACCCAGTTCCTCCCCGCATGGACCTCCCCAAGGGGCCCTGCAGTAGCCTCATGACATAGCACCTCCCTTCAGCCCCAAGAACAGCACTAGGTAGAAGCCACAAATCTCCATGGCTCGTCCTGACAATCTGCCACGTCCACAACATCTTCCTGGCCCACCAGTCAGCCCTGTCGGTGTGGGAGGGGACTGGAACACAGCATGAGGCCAGCACTCCAGGGTCTTTGGTGGTCAAGTCCACAGCTGTTGGTTTTCCTGGGCTCCGGGCACCACTTTCTCCATCATCCTTCCTTTTCCATGAAAGACCGCTGACATTTACTGCAGAACTGTTTTCCCAGCCGTGTGTCAGTCACGGTCCCATCGGAAGACAGAAGCCAGGGGTGCCTGGGTGGCTCAGTCAGTTGAGTGTCCGACTTTGGCTCAGGTCATGATCTTGCAGTTTGTGAGTTCAAGCCCCGCGTCGGGCTCTGTGCTGACAGCTCAGAGCCTGGAGCCTGTTTCAGATTCTGTGTCTCCCTCCCCCTGCCCCTCCCCTGCTTGCTCTCTGTCTCTCTCTCAAAATAAATAAACATTTAAAATTAAAAAAAAAAAGAAGACAGAAACCGCATAGCAATTTATATTGGGAAACTTTAGTGTAAAGAATACCAGAGTAATGGGTGATTGGCTAGTGCAGGAATTCTAAGAGACGGAAGAGTATAGGATATAGGCAGCGGTATCTGCACTGGGACTGAGAGCCCCTCCCGCAGCTAACCTGCAGACCTCCTGGAGGGGGTGTGGTCACAGACACATCTGCCGAGGGGCTTCACCAGAAGGACTTGTGTGAGACCCACCCTCTGCAGTGGGAAGCTGGCCAGCGGGAGGCATTGCCTCTCAGAACCCTCGAAGCCGCCTCAGGGCTGCTGCACAGGCCCCGCAGGGTGGGGGGCGGGGGTGCTGGCAGCTCTCTCCTGTGACCCTGTAGAGGGAAGGCGGTTGACAGGCACCCCGTTGCTGGCACTCTGCTGTGAGGCATCCGGGGCAGGGGAGTGCTGTGGAAGCCATTTGCGGGGTACTCCCCGTGAGCCACCTGGCGTACCTGAGAAGCCATCCTGGAAGAGGTGATTAGCCAACAGCACTGACTAGTACCAAAGGAGCCAAACTATATTTTTATGTTTTTATTTGAGAGAGAGACAGAGTGTGAGCAGAGAGGGGCAGAGACGGAGACAGAATCTGAAGCAGGCTCTAGGCTCTGAGCTGTCAGCACAGAGCCTGATGTGGGGCTCGAACCCATGAGCTATGAGATCATGACCTGAGCCGAAGTCAGCTGCTCAACCGTCTGAGCCACCAAGGCGCTCCCAAAGGAGCCAGATGATTAATATGAGGTCAAGTATTTAGTTTCATAAAGAAGGAGAGGAAAGAGTCTTAGTTTTAGTCTAACCACCTGGCTAAATTCCCAAAGTGGTGGCCGCACTCTGCATAGACTCTGATTGATGGACGTGTTTGAAGTGTACGACTTGATCAGTGTTGGTGCGTGGACACACCTGCATAGCCATCACCATCAGCATAGAAGAGGCAGTGCCTGAGACAATTGCCATGAAACGCAGGAGGAAGGTGAGCGATAGGGCATAGGGTGAGTGGTGGTGGGGAACTTGCTTTACCAGGCGTCAGAACTGTGAAGCCACTGCAATAGAATCAGAGTGGTTGTGGTCTAGAGACAGACAGGTAGACCCAAGGAAGAACAGACAAGCTGGAGATACAGCCCCCCATCTATGAAGGGGAAGCTGATCTAGCAGCGCTATCGTTCTGTCGAGCGAGCAAGGGTCCTGACACGGTGGACCCTGGGTGTTCTCAGGCTAATGGGGCCGGTGTGCGTAAATAATCGTCACAACACAGTATCGGCATGATTCAGAGTTTTACAGGTTCAGAAGAGGAAGAGAGTGGGTAACAGAGGATATAACAACTTGGGAAGGATCTTGAACAATAGGTGAGTTTGAGGAATATGAATGGGCACCAGGGAGATGGCATTCTCGGCAGAAGGAACAGCGTAGGTAAAGGCTGAAAGACGTGAATGCCATGGTGTTTTAACGGATGTAGAATAATGTCCCCCCACCAAAGACAGCTGGGTTCTACTCCCCAGTACCTTTGATATATTAGGTTACATGGCAACGAAGAATTCAGGTAGCATGTGAAATTTAAGGTTAATCAGATGACCTTGAGGGGTGAAGTTTTTCCAGTTATCTGGTTGGGCTCGACATAATCATAAAAGTTCTTGTAAGTGGAGGAGGCAGAAGACGGGGAGCCAGAGCAATGGCAAAGTGAGAAGCTCCTGGCCCGTGTTGCTGGCTTTCAAGATGGCGGAAGGGCCACAGACTAAGGCGTACATGCGGCCCCTAGAGGCTGTAAAAGGCAAGTCAGTGGATTTTGACCATTTTAGAGCCTCCAGAAAGGAACACAGGCCAGCCAACACCTTGATTTGAACCTAACAAGTTCCATTTTGGACGTGTGACTTCCGGAACTGCAAGATGATACACTGGTATCGCAGGAAGCCTCTCGAGTTGTGGTAATTTGTTAGAGCCTCCACAGGAAACCAACACGAGCACTGAGTAAATCAGACTGCGGGAACATCAGGTCCAAAGGCAAAACGGAGGAGGCGAAGGCAGAGTGGGGGTCTGAGGCCCGATCACAGGCTCCTGAGATGTCATCTAAGGGGCTGGCGCCACAGGAGAGGGTAGCGACGCCTGTTTTAGGCATCATCGCGTTGGCCAGAGGTTTTTGAGGCAGAGAGCAAGGAGTATGCTCTCTCGCGCAGTGAGTAAGAGCCGCCAGGAGGAGACAGTTGGGGGGTGTGGCCGGGGAGCAGTCCAGGCCATGCAGGGAGGGACTGAGGAGCCCCTCAACACATGACCTGTGGCCAGCGCTGGCCATCGGGGCCCACGATCGAGGCCTGGCTCCTCAGGGGTCCGGTTTGTGCCCACCATCCGTGCTGCTCTCACAGGGTATCTGTGCACGGAAATCCCCTTTGCTGAAAGCAGCAAAGGGGGTTTCTTCCGACTGAAAGAGACCAGAACATTCAGGTTAGTGTTGGTTTGTACAGTCATGCCCCCTTAACTGCGGTTTCTGCTTTCCTTAGTTGCGGTCACCCGTGGCCAATGGGTCAGAAGGTCAATAGTAGCCTAACTTGGTGTCCCTCCCCTCCCCTCCCCTCCCCTCCCCACGGAGACATTTTATCAGCCTCCCGCCTCACAAGAAGAAGGGTGAGGACGGCCCACAAAGATATGTGGACAGAAAGAAGAGAGAGACCGTATTCACATATCTATTACAGAATACTGGCGTATTCCATTTTATTATTATTGTTCACCTCCTGCTGTGCCTAATTTATAAGTTAAGATCAATCATAGGTATATATGTATAAGAAAAAACATGGTGGGGTGTGTGGGTGGCTCAGTGGGTTAAGTGTCCGACTTCAGCTCAGGTCGTGATCTCAAGATCTGTGAGTTGGAGCCCTGTGTGGGGCTCTGTGCTGACAGCTCAGAGCCTGGGGCCTGCTTTGGATTCTGTGTGTGTGTCTTTCTCTCTGCCCCTTCCCCACTCGCTCTCTGTCTGTTTCTCTCTCGCAAAAATAAATAAACAAAAAAACAGAAAAACAGTATCTGTAGGGTTCGGTACTACCCAGGTTTTGGGCATCCCTGAGGTTTCCTGGAATGTGCCCTGTGTGGGTAAGTCGGGGTACGTCTTTATTGTTATAACCATTGTAAGTCAGTCTCTTCTCTAAAGTTCGTCTCACCCAATTCAGTTAATTCTAGGGCTTGGGCAGGTCAACCCATAATTATTTTTGTGTTTGCTCCAAAGGATTTTTGTTGCAGACCGCGAGCAGTGTGTTTGTTACTTCGTGGCAAATGGAGCTCAGCTAGGTGCCCTGTCAGCCCCAGGAGCTTGGTCTACACGTCGTGGTTCTCGAAGTGCGGTGGGTCTCTGACTCACCAGTGAGAGGTGCACTCCCCAGTAGGAGGCTGCCATGTTTAAGCTAATCGGGATTGCCCTGGCCTTTGGGGTTCCTATGGGAGCTTCCTTACAAAGGCACGATTGATTAAATCGTTGGCCATTGGTGATGAGCTCAGATCTCTAGCCCCTCCCCCCTCCTTAGGGCTGGGGGCGGGGCTTGAAGTTCCAACCCTGTAATCACAGGTTGGTTACTCTGGCAACCAGTCCCCATCCTCAGGGGCCCATTCGAAAGTCACTCCGTTAACATAAACCGAGAAGTGAGATGCGGTGGAAAGGGGTTTGTTATAAATAACAAAAGACACGCACTTCACCTTCACTGCTCTGGAGCTGTTTCAGCAACCAGAACAGAACTCAGTATTGTAACAAGAGATGTCCCTGTGGTTCTTCTACAGGAAATTCCAAGTTTTGGAACTACGTGCCAGGCACGGTGGACGAAGGCCAAATATATATTTCGTTTTTTTTTAATGTTTTTATTTATTTCTGAGAGAGAGAGAGACAGCGTGAGCAGGGGAGGGTCAGAGAGAGAGGAAGACACAGAATCGGAAACAGGCTCCAGGCTCTGAGCGTCAGCACAGAGCCGGACGCGGGGCTCAAACCCATGAACCGTGAGATCATGACCTGAGCCAAAGTCGGATGCTTAACCGACTGAGCCACCCAGGCGCCCCTATATGTTTCTTATTATTAATCACTATATCACATCTGAGCATTTATTTACCTGTTTGTCAGTTTTCTTTGGGGGAGCTCCTCTATTTTGTTTTCATTATTATTATTATTATTCATTATTTTCATTATCCTAAATTTACTATAAAATGTCTGATAAAAACAAAAAGGTATAAAAAATCTATAGATCAACTTATTGACTCAGCAGACACTCAAAAATAACATTACTAATGCAGCTGAAGTCTGCATCTCTTAATGATTTTTTTTTAAAGATTTTATTTTTAAGTAATCTCTGCTCCCAGTGTGGGACTGGAACTCACCACCCTGGGATCAGTAGTTGCATGCTCCGCTGACTAAGCCAGCCAGGCTCGCCTGCATCTCTTAATGAATTTTAAAGAGACTTTAATATATTATGATAAGTATCCTGTGGCTGTTTTATATATTGCAAATGTTTTCCTATTTGCCCTTCATCCTTTAATTCGTCTATGATTTTTTTTTTTTTTTTTTACATATGGGGATTGTATGTTTTCATGGCATTAGATCTCAATGATTTCCTTTATAGTTTTGGACTTTTCTGCTGTGCTAAGAAAGACCACTTCACCTCAGGACAATATAAGCACTCTCCAAAATTTTCCTGTATGATACTGTTTGCATTGAAATATTCCATCTCTCTGGAATAGATGGCGTGGTTTCTGTGTGTCAGGGTAAAGCTACAACTCTATCATCAAGATAAATGGAGTCTTACTGTTAAACCTCAAATCGGTGATGTGAAAATAGATTGTCCTAGTTTACAGTTCTGGTATTTCAAGTGAGGTTAGCCTTTCCCCCATGCTTTTTATTTTCAAGAAAAAATTATTTTCTTAAAATAAACGTGGGGCTTGAACTCACAACCCCAAGATCAAGAGTCACGTGCTCCACCAACTGAGCCAGCCAGGTGTACCCCCTCCATGCTTTTTAAAGCTGTCTCTCTCTTTTTGAAAGTGTTTTATTATGCAAAAATAGGATAGCATAATAAACTTACTACCTGTGCCCATTACTTAGTTTCAACCACTATCAACTTACTGATTCATCTTTGTCTCCCCCATAAAATGCACTTGAGACTGTGTCAACAGACAGGTAGACAGGTCATTGGCATGGAATATAGACTCTAGAAATAGATCCACACTTACATGGCCCATTGATTTTCCACAAAGATGACAAGGTAATTCAATGGGGGGAAAATAGTCTTTCCAATAAATGGCACCAGGATTTGCATGTGGAAAAAATGAGCCTCAGCCCCTATCTCACATCATGCAAAAAAGGTTAACTTGAAGTGGATCCTTGACCTGAATATAAGGGCTAAAACTATAACATTTGTAGAGGAAAGTATAGAAGAAAAAACTTCTAGGAAAATAACTTTTACAACTCAGTAATGAGAAGACAGACCACCCAGTTAAAAAGGGGGCAAGATACTTGCACAGAGGGGTCCCTGGGTGGCTCAGTTGGATAAGTGTTCGACTCTTGAATTCGGCTCAGGTCATGGTCTCTAGATTCATGAGTTGGAGCCCCCCTCACCCCCACCGCCGCTGGGCTCTACGCTGACAGCTTGGAGCCTGCTTGGAATTCTCTGTCTCCCTCTGTATCTCTGTCCTTCTTCCACTTGCGGTCTCTCTCTCTCTCTCAAAAATAAACATTAAAAAAAATACTTAAACATGACTTCACAAAGGAAACAATATCAATAGCCAGTAAGCTCATAAAAGAGTGTTCGATATTCATCAGCAATATGCAGACTAAAACCATAATGAGCTTCTCTCTCCTACACATTGTCTCCAGGACAATGGCTAACATTAAAGACCGACAGCACTCAGTGCTGTGGTGGATGTGCTCACCGCAGCTGTGATATGTCATCAGGGGCACCATGCTTCGGGGAAATGGCTGTTTCATTTCACGTTAACCACTCACCTTCGCCATGACCAAGGAACGCCACTTCCAGAATTACCTGTGAGAAGTAAAAACATACATCCACTAAAACTTTGTACAAGGACCTTCATAGCAGCTTCACTGCTATTAGCTAAAAATTGGAAACAACCCAAATTTCCATCCGTAGGAGAGTAGATGAAGAAATGGTGAGGTATTCATGCAGTGGAGTACTACTCAGCGAGGGAAAGGACCAAACTCCTGGCATATGAAACTGTATGCATCTTAAAAGCATTATGTTGAGTGAAACAAACCAGACACCAAAGAGTGTACGCTATTTGAGTCTACGCATGAAGTCCATTTGTGCTGAGGGAGCCCACAGGAGCGGCTGTCTCTGGGGCCGGGGCTAGGCAGGAAGGCCCAGAGGAACGGTAGGAGTAAACTCTCCTCAGTGATGGAAATGCTCTGTATTACACTAAGGGCTTGAGTCACACAGCCTTATTTGTCAAAACTCACTGATTGGTATACCTAAGATCCGTGCATCCCACTTTAGGTAAATTTTGACTTAAAAAACAAAAGGTAAAGAAAAGATCTAACACATTTAAAAAAAAAAAGAAGATGATGAGGGGTTAAATCTCATATGTGTAATCAAGAGGCACCAAAAAATGTTTTTCAAAAAATTATACTTTTCCCTCATCTTTCTCTTATTGTTTGCTGTTGGTATAATAATGACTTGAATTATACAGTAATGAGGGGAGGAAGCAGGAATTAATTTAAGAAGAGATACAGGGCTAGGAGTACGTTCTGAGGAAGATTTGCAAAGGCCAGCGATCTACAGCAAACCACATTAGGTTTGCCTTACTGACCAGACCTGTAGTAAAGTGGAAGGAGCCTTTTTACTTCATTTACATTTATTATAGAATCCTGTAACACAACAAATGTAAAACTAGCCTATCTAAATATATATATTTTTAGTACACACGCTTTTCTTTGAGGTAGGGTTAGGAATCCACATTACCTTAACTTTCAGATGGGTGCATGAAAATTAGGAATCCTCATTTATTTATTTTTTATTTTTTTTAATATTTTTTATTTATTTCTAGGAGAGAGAGAGAGACAGCGTGAGCAGGGGAGGGTCAGAGAGAGAGGGAGTCACAGACTGAAACAGGCTCCAGGCTCTGAGCTGGCAGTCAGCACAGAGCCCGACGAGGGGCTTGAACTCACGAACCGCGAGATCATGACCCAAGCAAAAGTCGGACGCTTAACCGACTAAGCCACCCAGGCGCCCCTAGGAATCCTCATTTAGAATGGAGTCAGGAGGCCGGCAGGGGGCATTCTCACCCTGGGACCCACCAGGAAGAGAGGTGCCTTGTGGGAAGATACTACCTTACTACGCCAGAGGGGGGAAGGAAGGTTTTCTCCTCCCCCGGCAACAGCCTGGCCAATGAGAGACAGTCACCACTCAGCCAATGAGAAGCCACACAGTTGAACTCCCATTTATCCCAATGGATTTTGGTTGATAACAGCTGCTTTCCTCCATAAAAGGACGGCCCCCTCCTTTGAGCATCGGACTTGCCTCTGGGTTTCCCGTGGCTCGTCCTGGATTGCAATTCTCTGCTAATCCCAAGTAAAGCAATTTTTGCTGGTAAAATAACTAGCAGTTTTGTTTTTAAGGTTAATAGATGTTAGAGATGTGTTCTCTCCAGGATGGCTGTATGTTGGACTCTCGGCTGAGAGACAGAGACAGAGAGAGAGAGAGAGAGAGAGAGATCGAGATCCAGAGCTTCTGGGCAAAGACTAGGCCTACAAATGTGGCAAGAGCAGGGGACCGCAGCGTTCCTGCCTCGGGGGAAGGGTTTAGGTGCTCTGAAAGCACAGAGATCTCGTACTCAGTCAAGCTTGATCTGCTGGTCTTAGATCAGGGCTCATTCTGGCTGTGCCCACCAATCTAGTTATATGTTTAAGTACATGCCACCATTACGCACCCCTCACGGCTCATTCTGAGAGATGTGATGCTTTCCTTGGAAGTAGGCACCCCTTCTAGGGTGGTACCCATCGGATGCTGTGGCCAGCACTAAAATTTAGTCAGGGGGCATCTGGGTGGATCAGTCGGTTAAGCATCCTAGTCTTGATTTCCGCTCAGGCCATGATGTCACCATTCATGGGATCGAGCCCCGCACTGGACTCTGCACTGACAGTGTGGAACCTGCTTGGGACTCTCTCTCCCTCTCTCTCTGCCCCTATCTCCCCCCCCCCCAAATAAATAAAAACTTAATAAAATAAAGTAAAATTTAGTCTCAACTCATACCCATGCGCTACACACCTGAGTTGAAACCTCGGTATTACTGTTTCACCACTGAACTGAGCAAAGGTACTTCAGCCACTGAAGAGGTGCTCCTTCAGGAAAACGGTGCCCTCGGGCTGTGAGGTTGGCTGGTGTCCCTGGAAACCAGGATCAGCCTCTCGAGCTGGGGCGTGCAAATTTCATGGGCCTCTGGGTGGCCTGTTGTGCCTGCTGTGCACTTCAAGGAGCCGGAAGAGACAGGATTGGTTGAGGTCTCAGCAGATTACAGGCCCACCAATTCTTCCACTATTATGATGCAGGGGCTCCCCATTGGAGCAGGCCTCAGGCCCAGTGGGGGGTTCTAACTCACGACCCAGAGATCATCCTTTTACTGACTAAGCCTGCCGGGCACCCTCAGGCAGCACCCTGAATGACCGAGGTGGAGGTCGGAGCAAGGTGGGGAAGGAGGGGCCTTCTCCAGCCGAGCAAGAGCAAAGGCCAAGGAGGCTTTGAGGGAGGGCTGTGCTGTGCTGTGCACCTGGACAGACTGTTGTCATTACCGGATCTTTTAACCGTCACCCTTTGGTTCATACACTTTGTCTCAGTAACTTTCAAAGCAATCCAGAAAGAGAAATAGGAGTATTCCCATTTTGCAGATGTGGAGCCCAGCGGGGGCAAGTGGCTTGTCGGGACCACACAGCCACCGCAGAGGGCCAGGCATGTGCCCCGGGGCTCCCCATCCCCACCCCCCCACCCCCCCCCCCTGCTCGGG
>NW_027530213.1:3128845-3173041 GCF_008692635.1 Crocuta crocuta | reverse complement strand
TGGCCTGATTAATGGGCCAGGCCGTTAAGAGTTCTTTGCCACGCTAGGAGCATAATTTAAAGGAACCAAGGCGAGAGGAAAGGCCCCATAACTCACATCCTTAAAGAGTTCTTAGAACAAGAGACACGTTGGATCATTCACACGTCTCCCTTCCTGTGTGAAGGCCGGTGTGTCGCTGGGTGTTTCCGTCAAAGAGCAAGGGTTCTGGATGGAGGGCCCTTGCCGGCCGTAAATTTGGGGCGGAGGCTTTCTTCGTTGTTTTCTGACCGCTTGGTAGGTATTTATTTAACCTCGTTCTTGTAAACGCCTTCACTTCAGGCTGTCGTTTGTCACGGCGGTGGGATCACAGAAGCAGCACCATCGAACAGTGGCCACAGGCCTGGCATGGGGGTGGAAGCCGTCCTTTGGGTCCTGGCCCCGGGGACCGCAGGCTGTGTGATTTTAGGGATGTCACTGAAGGGGAGCAGAGGGTGCCCCCCCGAAACACGCCTCTTTGGCACAGCGATTGTTTCAGGCTGCTTGTGTTTTGAGAAACTCTGAGACCCAAGGGGGAGTTGCCCTGTTATAAGCCGCATGCGTGAGTCCGAGGGAGACCTCCACGTGTCAGGGGTCCCCCTCGTGGTGCCAGGAAGGGGGGGGTGGCTAAATCTATCACCAGAGCAGGGGGGGACTGACTCTGCAAAACATCCCTGACCCTGTGCTTTTCCTGGTCACCTCCCATAACCGCCCCCCGCCCCCAGCCGCCCCCAGCTTTGTCTTTAGCTTAAAGGGATGGTTTGGCCATTTCGGAAGGTGGTTCAGTTTTCGGGGGTCTCTGCCGTGTAGCCAGGGATATACAGGTCATTAAACTTCTGTTTGTTTCTTTGTCTTTCCTGCTACTCCGTCTTCTGTCAACCTAATTATCGGAGCAGCCAAAGCACCTAGAAGGGAAGGACGGAAACCGTTTCCGCCCCTACGTTTGGTGGCCCAGATGGGATTTTCCCCAGCCAGGCACTGCTGTCACGGGGGCCGCCGCAGCCGGGAGGTCCTGGGAGGCTGACAAACAGCCGACAGAAGTAAAGTCTTAGCTCCTCGCCTTCCCGGACCTCTGCCCCCCGGGGGCAGTGGGAGGGAACAGTTTTCTCGATTGAGATNGGTATTCTTTGTGGATCATATTCCTCACACAAATGCTACTGCTTTTGTCTCTGTCTGTCGTGTCCTTTGTCAGAAGGAGGGAAAGCCGAAGATGGCAGAGCGCGGGCCCGGGCCCTGCGCTGGAGGCGGCCTCCCTGCCGGATGGGTTCACCGTCCTCATCAGGCCCGTGTCTGTTTGGATACACTTTGCCTGGGTTGATGTGCACCTGAGGGGGAGGCTGGCGTCAGGGGCTATCTCAGGAGCCACAGCACAAAGGTGGTGGCACGGGTCAAGCACTTAGGAGCCGTTAGGGCCCGTGTCACCCGCCCCTAAGGCTCGCGGGTCACGGTTAAGTTGCTCACGGGTTAGACTGACACAGGGTCACCCAGGATCTCAAGAAAACTTCCGAGCAGAGAGGTGCTCCGCACACCACGCAGTCCTCAAGCCAGCGCTCGGGCTTTGGGGTGGCTCCGAGGCCCCCACGGCTCTGGCTAACGCTGTTAGTGTGCGCACGGGAAAAGTGGGATGAGGTTCCCCTTTTGTTTTGTTCTGTGTCTCCGGAGCTTGGCCTTGTGACCAGTGAGAATATCGTCTCTGGTCTCTGCCAGTCAGAGGATGCATTTGGGGGGTGGTTGAGTCACCTGGATCTGGAAAAAGGGGGGTCCCGTGCCAGCACCCGATTTTAGCCAGCCGGTCGGAGTGCAGGCCACACCTGGACTCGTGGCCGGCATCCCTTCTCTCCGTACCAGCTCTCCGGGTGGTGCGCCATGAGGGCTCCTGTCCATAAAGGGCTGCCGTCTCAACGTCCCCTGAGTGCTGGAAAAGTCCCTCTCCAGTAGGGTCCCCCACACCCCACCCCCTGCCACAGAGAGTGGCTCCATGACTGGAGGCTTCTCACATTCTCTCTGTCTCTTGTGTTGTTTTTTTTTTTTTTAAAGAGAGCAAGAGAGAGAGGCAGAGAGGGAGAGAGAGAATCCCAGGCAGCCTCCACGCTGCCAGCATGGAGTCCAACTCGGGGTTCGATCTCATGACCTTGAGATCATGACCTGAGCCGAAATCAAGACTCACCCCTTAACCAACTGAGCCACCCGGGCGCCCCCCTCTCACACTCTCACGGGGGACCGGAGACACCGTTTTTGAGACACCACTCTTACTGCCTGTGACATCTTTGCTTTCCGGACTCACGCAGGGACCAGCGAGCTGTCTGCATCTTGTGAGCCTGCATCTGTTGCTCTGTCCTTGGGCCCGCCTCCTGCGTCCATGGTTAAGCAGCTCAAAGGCTTATTGGTTTCAGTTGCTATCGAGATTAAAAGATGATCCTAATTGCCTACTTGTCAAAGGCCAGAAGATGAATCTTTTTATGGGACAAAATACTATATTTGAAAATTTTTTTAGAGAGCTCTGATCCTAAACAGTGGTGTTATTGGTACCTATGGAAAGACCAAATTAAAAGTGGGCACAAAGAAGGATAGCAGCTAGCCTTCGGGACTCTCTTAAAAAGATGGAAGAACAAAAATGAGACTTAGAACAAAACTTAGAGTCCGTATCTAATGTAAACCCTCTTCTCCTCCCTCCTATACACCCCTTTATTCCCGAATCCCTGTCCTTGACCCTCAAGAAGATCTTTTTAATCTCTGAGCCCCTGGTCTAACCCCTCTCAAATCTAGTCCCACCACCTCAGCAAATTTCCTTACATTCCAAGACTCCTGTACCTTCCCCAGAAAATCCCATAAACACCCAGCTGCCTGTTTCAACCTCCCTTTCTTCGCAAGATTTATAGAGAGCGGGGCCTGCTCTCCAGGCTTGAGACATACGAAAGGTCAGGAAGTGACTTTAGCAGGAGCTCTCGGGACAGGAAGTAGGCTCGCTTCGCTGTCCCTCCTGCCCCTTACCATCCCTCCTACTTTCCAGGACTCTGTAATCAGGCCCTGCCGGCTTCAGGCCTCCCCACACCATGTTCCCGGTGGATATATCTTGTGCCCCCCCACCCCCACCCCCCTGCAAAGACTTCACGTCACCCGCACAGCAGCGGATCTTCTAAATTCTAAAGCCTTTTACCCCCTCTTTCAGAGGATCCTGCCAAGTGCAGAGAGGAGGTAGAAAGATGAGCAGCCGTTCATAACCCCACATGCTAGGACCTCGATTGGCTGTTAATGGTTGTCCCTTCCTCCCACGATTACACTGTGGTTATCAGACAAGCCAGCTGCGCCCCTGGGGACCACCCGTCTTGAACAGGAGACACGGCCAGAACATCTCAGGTCTCCTCCTACAAATGACCAAGAAAGGGCTCAGCTGGAGGCTGATAGTCACAGCTTGAGAGGAGCCATATTAGAGGCTTTCCCCCCTAAAATGAATTGGTCTAATGTTGAGTTTTGCACCAGAAAGAAGAGCATCTGTAGACCCTTGGTTTGTTTTTAAAAAAATTTTTTTTAACATTTATTTATCTTTAAGAGACAGAGCAAGACCGAGCGTGAGCAGGTGAGGGGCAGAAAGAGAGGGAGACACAATCTTAAGCAGGTTCCAGGCTCTGAGCTGTCAGCACAGAGCCTGATGCAGGGCTTGAACTCACTAACTGCGAGATCATGACCTGAGCCGAAGTCCGACACTTAACCGACTAAGCCACCCAGGCGACCTGGCAGGCCCTTGTTCAACATTTTATATAGGCTTTTAAAAGATATAATGTAGTAAACCCTGAATTTCTAGAACATTAAAAAATAATCTTCTGATTTCCATCTTCACTGGAAATCTTGCTGTAGACATTGACACATGGGAAACAGAATTGTCTTGCCCTTAAGAAAAAGAAGGAAAACTTTATATTATCCTACACCTCTGATTATAGGCAAGTATGCCCCCTAACCTCCATGTTGGGGAAAACTTGCCTTTGTGATGTAGACTTTCTGTCTCCATCTTGTCTAGGACCTAAGAGCCACTCTTTGAAATTCAAACTTTAGGGAGATGTTTCTCCCAGAAGAGAGAGGGAAAAAAATGGAAATTAGGCTAATGAAAAATCTTAAATGTCTTCTCCACAAATACTAGCAGAGAAAGCTTTAGCCATCTAAACAGGTAACCTTAATTTATCCCATCTGCTGGAAATACAGTTTGGACCCAACTGCTCTTTCATAAATGAGGGGGTTTCGCATTATTATACTCATTTCATGGATAAAATGTTAAAACGAAAGCTATAATACTTGTTTGTGTCTATATGTTCATGTGTGACTATATATGTATGTTATAGATGTGTGATATTTTTCTACCTCTGAATGGTATTGCCAACACTCATTTGTAAAGACTTCTATTCAGTTGGCTTAAAAACAAACAAGGACTGGGGGTGCCTGGGTGGCTCAGTCGGATAAGCGTCCGACTTCGGCTCTGGTCATGATCCCATAGTATGTGGGTTCGAGCCCCGTGTTGGGCTCTGTGTTGACAGCCAGCTCAGAGCCTGGAGCCTGCTTCAGATTCTGTGTCTCCCTCTCATTCTGACCCTCCCCTGCTCACACTGTCTCTCTCTCTCTCTCTCAGAAATAAATAAAACATTAAAAATTAAAAAACAAACAAACAAGGACTTAGAGAAATTAAGGCTTGGGTATTCTAAAACTCTCAGAAATATAGAAACCAAGCCAAATATTTTTCAAATTCATGAATTTCATGTAGCAGGATAATCTTTGGTAAATGAAAGCAAGTTGAAGTTTGTTGGTCTAATTAAGATAGGCGTGTCCTCATGAAGACATCAAATGTTATTCAGATAAACAATTACGTGTGTGGATTAATCAAATTCATGTTTTCTCTTACAAAACTTATCAGCAAGAAAAATAACTTGGGATGATGGCTGGCTTTGTCTAATGTCTTGTGAAGTTTTTGTGAGTAATCTAAGCATCATCGTTGGGAGCAAATGAGATAATGGAAAAGAGTTTTTAGGTAAACTTTTCAGCAATAATTATATTTTATGGTATGTGTATTTAAAAATAATTTCAGTTCTCTTTCTAACGTGAAACTTTAAAGTTTTGCTGAGTTATATTAGATAATGAAAAAGTCATTGACTATCCAGATCAATTACTGAACGTAAGTTTATCTATTTTTGGCTTCTTATTATAGAAGAACTAAAGATATTTGGGTCTGTTAGTAAACATGTCTTGTGCCACACTGAAAGATGTACTGTTTTTTAAAAAGGCATATGTTTCTAGAAATTATGAAATGTATTCATAACCTGAAATGTAACAGGCTGTTCACAACCGCTTACTTCTTAGTTTTGCTAGAAATTAAGGTTTCTAAGGTTAAGAATTCTAACATATGTGATTAGAGCTACTAGAAGCAATAAGGAGAACAGGCCTGTATGCAAGGAGTGTAAGGTGTGTTTTTGGATGATAAAACATATAAGATATGAAGATATATTTTTGTGAAGGGAAAAGAAGGTAAAATTGTCCTAAAGTGAAACTAGTATAGAAAGTTGGGAAAAGAAAGAGAATTTTACACTGTGTAATCAAGGTGGCTAAAATGTACTGAGTTTATTATAAGGATTATAAGATGAAGCTTAAGATCAGTAGCATATTTATGTAAAGCTAAAGCTTGATTTTCTTTCAGCTACTAAAAGGATAAACTTTTCTTGGACTATTGATCCACTCCGATAAGAGATTGTTTTTCGTTATCTTTTAAGTAATCTGCCTAAAAAGCAAAGGCTTTGTGTTTTATCAAAGTGATTTCCTGAGGCGCCTGGGTGGGTCAGTCCATTATGTGTTTGACTCTTGATTTCAGCTCAGGTCATGATCTCACAATTCATCCGACTGAGCCCCAGATCAGGCTCTGTGCTGACAGCAAAGAGCCTGCTTGGGACTCTCCCCTCCCTCTCTCTCTCTGCCCCTCCCTGACTTGTGCACACTCCCACTCTCTCTCTCTCCCAAAATAAACAAATAAACATTAAAAAATGATTTCCTCTGTTCCTTACCATCAGATCTTTGATTGCTTAAGAAAACTGGGTCTTAATATTAAGAATTAAATTTTGCTCACAGCTATGTAACATTTGAAATCTTTTATTACCACTTTGGTCAAAGAGATAATTAAGTATTGTTTCGTAATGATTTGTGATGTTTGTGTGGACAATGTTATTAACATAGGTGTTCTGGAAATTTTATGAAATTCCCGGAATTCTGATATATCCTAGTACAATGTTATCACTTGTAATTCGATTATTATCTGGAAATGTGTGTTACAGAAATAAGCACATTTCTTTGTAATGAACTCTCATCAAATCTTTAACCATGGCCATTTAAAAATCTTTTGCCATTTACAGTTATTGTTTTACTGTGATGCTTTTGCAAGCACCTTTTTGTTTTTTGTTTTTGGTTTCATCTTTAGTGAGACTCCTGGAAAGAACACTTGAATTCAGGTATCTGATAACTTCAAGATCAGATCATTGATCTAGCTGCCTATATCTCAGAGTAACTTGGTAAAGTGTACCTTTGTGAACAAAGATGAAACATTTATCTTTTTCTCACTACCTGATCTCTCCAGAATTCAGAAACTCTTGCTGAGTATTCTTATTTTCATGGCAAGGTAAGTATTTGCGTAAGTTTAATAAGAACCTGTTCTCCTTATTCTCCTGGTCTCTATCAATTGGAAATTGGTTATATTACCATGGCCTTGACTAGAATGTCATATTTGAGAAAGATGTACATAGACTCAGATATGACCAGATAGCTTTAAGGAACTAAAGTTGACCTTATGGGGCCAATAAAGTCCCTTGGAAAAACAGCCTAGTACCTTGCTTACAGACTTCCCAGAAGTCTTGCCAGATGCTTAAGGAAGGTCACTTCCTGGCAGATGCAGGAACTTCAGGATATTTTGGGATCCCTAAGAGAGGAATTCACCCAAATCTATAAGTATTGCAGGCCAGTCTGGCAAGTCCTTGGTTTGGCTTCCCAGCCTTGAGAGGCTTTTAAAAGTCCCATTTGAGGTTCCTTATGAAAAGGTCCAGCGAAACTGGATAAGAGTCTGTATGATTAATTGCTATTCTTGCTGTACTTATATAAATAATCAAGTCAAGTTTATTGAGACTAGACTTATTTTTCAATAAATTAATTTTGCTGTAATTACCTTTGGTAGAAATGGGGCTGTTTGGGAGTGAAAAATTATGTTTCAATAAGAATTATTTGGGGGGCCTGCTGGCTCAGTCAGTTAAGCGTCCGACTTCGGCTCAGGTCATGATCTCACGGTTTGTGGGTTCGAGCCCTGTGTTGGGGTCTGTGCTGACAGCTCAGAGCCTGGAGCCTGCTTCGGATTCTCTGTCTCCGTCTCTCTCTGCTCCTCCCCTGCTCGCTCTTTGTCTCTCAAGATAAAATAAAGACCAAAAAAATAAATAAAAAGAACTATTAATACAATTGGTGGATATTAAATTCCAATTCTGTTCATTCACTTTGAGGTTTTATTTACCTGTAAACTGGACTGGATCCTAAATTATTCTAGCTGTCTCAAATATCTGGCCACAAATCTCCAAACTAACATCCCCAGGTTTCTCCCACCTTTTGACTCGGAATCAGTACGAACAAAAACTACCCTTTTGCCCTAAGTCCCACAAGCTGAATAGGAACAGCTGGCTAAAAACTTCAGAGAAATCAAAGCAAAAGCTCATGTTTACACAATCTTCATGCCTGTAGAAGATCAGAAGGCTCACCAGAGATCTGCAAATCCTAGAAGATCTGTCAGATTGCCGGCACCTGCCCTATCTGAAGATGCTTCCAGCCTGACATCTAGACGTGTTCTTTTTTTTTTTTTAATTTATGTTTTATTTATTTCTAGGAGAGAGAGAGACAGCGTGAGCAGGGGAGGGTCAGAGAGAGAGGGAGTCACAGACCGAAAGAGGCTCCAGGCTCTGAGCTGGCAGTCAGCACAGAGCCCGACGCAGGGCTCGAACCCACGAACCGCGAGATCATGACCTAAGCGAAAGTCGGACGCTTAACCGACTAAGCCACCCAGGCGCCCCTAGAAGTGTTCTTGATTGGACGCCCCCTGGGCTCAGAAACTGATTTATAAGTTGTTCCAATCACTAACGTCTGTTTTTCTTTGGTTTCCATAGAAATGCCTTATTAGGTACCTGATTTCTGCTAACTTGGGGAGTCCACCTTTAGGACAGCCTCCTGGAGACACACCTGTTTAACTGAATGGACCTGTTCTCAGGACCGAGTGACTGGTTCCACACGATAGGGAGCAATCTATAGGTTCAGCTTCTGGACTGTGAAAATCCTTTGAAGTTTCAAAAGTGGGACTAACAGAAAACAAAATATCCACCCCCACCCCCACNNNCCACAGGGATTATTTTATTCTGGTTGTTTCTGAGAAACTCTGAAAACCAAGTGGAAGTTACCCTTTTATAAGATATTTGCGTATATGAGGGAAATCTCCATGTGTAAGGTGTCTCCTTCCTAGTACCAGGAAGGGGGTGGGGGGTCCGTTGGCTAAATCTCTAGAGACTGTTATCGCTGGAGCGGGCAGGGGGTTACATCTAGAAAACAACCTTACCCTGTTCACTGTGCTTTCCTAGGCCACCTCCCATAACTGACTCCCCCCAGCGTCTTTTGACTTTGGCTGAAGGTGGAATTTAAGGTGTTTCAGAGAGTTACTCAGTTTTCCTAGGTCTCTCTCATGTAACCTGGAGGCATACATATTATTAAACTTTTGTTTGATTTCCTCCTGTTAATATCTCCTGTCTTATGTCAATTTAATTAGTAGAGCGGCCAAAGAGCCCAGAAGGGAAGGAGAGACAACTTCTCTACCCCTACATTACTTCCTCCATCTCCTGGGTCTCAGTTTCCTCTTCTGGAAAATAAAGAGTTTGAACTGATCATCTGCTGGTCTGAAAGTTCCGTGAGTTTCTTCTAATCATGTCAACCAGATATTATCATTATGCAGCATCTGGAAGTAATGCTCCCTCAGCTAACCCCCTCAGAGCATTTTACTTATGTGTTAAAGATTGGCATTTATCACTTTGTGTCGTAAGTTCCGGTTATTTATGGATAGTTATTTCTTTCTCCCCCCTCCCCAGCTGGACTAAGTGCTCTTGGCAGGATGTCTTCTCTATCCTGGTAACCCCGACAGCCCCAGCCTAGCACTCGGCACATGGCCTTCATCCAGTAACACTCAAGTGTGGATGAAAAATGAATGAGTGGCGATGGCCACTATTCACTCTTTGTCCTCAGGCAGGATGACTTGATTTAGAGTTTTTCTTACAAAACGTACATTCTTTCTATTTGATATAATTTAATATATGTGTTCCAAAATGCAAAGTTAGAGATAAATCTCATTTTTTCAAGATACTAGTATTTTAGAAGAATCCCACTGAACTGTTCCCCTACATGGTCTCATCGATACCAGCCTTTAAATCGAAGCAACATGTTGTTCAAGTTTTCTGGAAGATGTTGCCCTCCCAATTTTATCTCGCCTGCTCTTTCTGCCCCAAGTTGATGGGTTCTCGTTCAGCAACAATCCCCTCTCACTGCGGACACAGCACACCCATTGATGTTGGGTGGAACGAGGTTGGCTGGCTTCCGCCAAAAGAATGTTAGCACATGTGATGCAAGCAGAGGTCTTAGATGTGTCTGGGTGGTTTTTCTTGCCTCTTGTGCTCTTGTTATTTATCATGCAAAGAACATGGGGAAGAGACCACAACCCAAACTGCAGACTAGATCAGCCAAAGCACAGCCATCCTGCAGCACCATGATTAAAGACTCAATGAAACCATACTGGCTGTTGGGACTCTTTGTTACGCAGCATTATTGTAGCAGCAGCTGACCATTACTTCCAATTTCTAATTTTACCTTGTATGTGTCTACTTTCCACCCAGATTCATCATGATTATCTCTGTGCTTTTGGGATAGAGATGGATGCCCTGCTTGGACATCCATTTTTGTTGTTGTTGTTGTGACAGGTTGGTCAAGCAGGTGACTTCTAGAGACACAAGCCTGCATTTTGAGAACTGAGTTGAGTGTCTCTGATTCTCTGTAGTTGTGTCCATACATAATTTGTTCTTTATGTTTTTAAAAACATTTTAATTATTTAATGTTTATTTTTATTTTTGAGAAAGGAAGAAATAGCAGGGGAGAGGCAGAGAGAGAGAGAGAGAGAGAGGGAGAGAGGGAGGGAGGGAAACAGAGGATCTGAAGTAGGCTCTGCACTGTTGGTATGGAGCCCCATGTGGGGCTTGAACTCATGAACTGTGAGATCGTGACCTGAGCCAAAGTCAGAGGCCCAACCAACTGAGCCATATAGGTAGTCTTGTTGTTCTTTACATTTTAAAATAATTTGGGGGGCACCTGGTGGCTTAGTCAGTGTCCGACTTCAGCTCAGGTCATGATCTCGCCATTCATGAGTTTGAGCCCTGCGTTGGGCTCTGTGTTGACAGCCTGCTTCAGATTCTGTGTCTCCCTCTCGCTCTGCCCCTCCCCAACTTGTGCTCTGTCTATTACTATCTCTCAAAAATAAATTAAAATGTCAAAAACTTTAAAAAATAAAATAATTTGGAACATAGCCTCTGGAAACATTACATAATTCATTAACTTTTCTTTAAAAATTAACACATATATTGTGTATCATATTTTATAGACTCCAAGGTTCCAAATCACTCTTTCCTATTTAAGCCAAGGGATGAAATAGTTTTCATAGGATTAAACAATTAAAAAATAAACTTGGCTTAAAATAAGGGCATTCATGTGTTTTTAAAATAACGTGCTAACATAGAACCTACCATTTTAAAGAAGGGCATTAGTTTTAATCTACTCTAGTAAGTGGCTGGATACTGCTTGCATCTTAAATGTAGCCACAATTTGGGGTACACAGTAGTGTCAGAGGGGGAGAGAAGAAGAAAATGCCAAGAGGAGTTCCAGAAAATAGGAGAGAAGACTGGAAAAGAAAGATACTCCCATATGGTTACTCCATGGCTGCCCCCCTGCTCACAGCCCTGGGCTTCATGGACTGCAGTGGGTCTAACTAGGGCTCCAATGGCTCCAGAGCCACCCAGAGAACATTGGCACCCCCAGCATCCATTACTTAAATCAATTTCTAACTGCATGTCATCTTTAAACTAGTGGAGGAACAAACTGAACTAACAAATATTATTTATTTTTTTCATTTGCCTTTGCTTTTTTTTAGGGAGAGAGCAAGGGAGCACCAATGGTAGAAGAGAGAGAGAATCTTAAGTAGGCTTCATATTCAGTGCAGAGACTGACACGGTGCTCAATCTCATGGCCCCAAGATCATGACCTGAGCAGAAATCAAGAGTTGGACGCTTAACCAACTGAGCCATCCAGGAACACCAATCCCCTGCCTTTGTTTGTTTGTTTGTTTGTTTGTTTTTTCAGAGAGAGAGAGAGAGCAAGTACCATTGCATTTTCAAGTGGGAAGTTAAGGTATTGAAAGTCCCTAACCTTGACTCAGGTCTAAAATTTCTTATCTATTTGCTCAGGTTTGGAGCATTTTCCTAACTTGCGAGACTTGAGTCTGTTTGGCCAGGATGGTTTATAATGGTCCTCTCACATTGCCAGGAGCCTTCTCCCTTCTCCCTGCAGGCTGGCTGTGGACCCGACTGTTTCTGCTTCAGCTACTAAACATGAGTCTGTGGCAGGGGCCTGGGGACTGGGTTGAACTCCTTTTCCTGATAATTCTGCCATGTTATAAGCTTTGGCTCACATGAGCGTAATGTGGGGTTTTCCAGAAGCTGCGTGATGTCTGACATCATCACAACAGTTGAAACACAGAAGCGGACATGAGACTCCAGCTTCTATTCAGCCAGACATTCAAGAGATTTGCAAAAATTAAAAATAATACCTTTTTTGCAATTTTTTTCTTTTGGAAAACATAGTTCTTTTTCATAAAAATCTGTTATATATGTTAACATGTAATGGGTTAAAGTTTCTCACTTTAAAAAAATTATTTTAGGGGCGCCTGGGTGGCTCAGTCAGTTAAGCGTCCAACTTCGGCTCAGGTCATGATCTCACGGTTCGTGGGTTCGAGCCCCGCGTCGGGCTCTGTGCTGACAGCTAGCTCACAGCCTGGAGCCTGCTTCAGATTCTGTGTCTCCCTCTCTCTCTGACCCTCCCCTGCTCACGCATCTCTCAGAAATAAGCATTTAAAAAATTTGTTTTTAATTATCTTATTAAAATTTTTTTTTAACATTTTTATTTATTATTGAGAGACACACACACACACACACACAGAGAGAGAGCACACAAGCAGGGGAGGTGCAGAGAGAGAGGGAGACACAGAAGATGAAGCAGGCTCCAGGCTCTGAGCTGTCAGCACAGAGCCCCATGCAGCACTCAAACTCACAAAACACGAGATGGTGACCTGAGCCTAAGCCGGATGCTTAACCAACTGAGCCACCCAGCTGCGCCTTAAAATTTTTGACAAGGAATGTCAAAGCGAGCCCTCACCGCCAGCCGCTGGGAGAAAGGCCTGGAATAGCTTCTCCCTGGCACCTTCAGAGGGAGTGTGGTTCTTCAGACACGGTGATCTCAGGCACCTGCCTTCTAGAACCGTGAAAGCATAAATCCCAGCTGTCTAAGGCACCGGGTTTGTGTAACCAGGCTCTTTGTCAGAGGCCCAGAGAACGGGAGGCTGCCGAAAGCACTTTCTCAGGCTGTGGGTTTGGGGCTTTGACCTGGCTGTGAGAGGCCCTGATAGGCTCCGGACTGGTCTTCAGGTGGGCTTCAGTGCTATTCCTGCATCCCTCCTGTGGCCTGTTACCAAAGGACCTGCCATGAGGTAGTGGGGGCCTGGGCCTGGCTCAGGGAGGTGGTGAGCAGACCGCTGAGCAGGCCTCCCCGTGCCCCCAGACCCTAGGTGCTCACGGGGTGGCTGTACCCCTTTTATCCCTACTATGCAAAGCATTTGGGGGTCATTCAAAGGTGTCTCTTAGGCCTTCCATGTGCTTGGGGACTGAGCGCCTCGGCCTCACGCAGGGGCTCAGTGGAAACAAGTTATTTTGAGACCAGCACAGGCTGTGCAGATAACAGTAATAGTATTTTATTGCTGAAGTAGCGTGAGAAATGTTCGGATGGGGACAAGAATGTAGATGAGTTTAAAAATAGAAGGCTGTAATTGGCCAAGCGTGGATTTGTTCTAGAAGGCATCAATTACTACGGCAACCACACAACCCGGATTTTCCAGGACAGTCTCCATTCGGTGGGACCGGATTGTTTTCTGGGAAGGCAATCTGTGGAACATCCAAGTGCAATGGCATGTTATGGACTTACACGGCATTCCACGTGAATTCATTCACCGAAGCCAAATAAATGTTTGATCACGTCAGGACTTCTTTCTCTTTCTGCTGTGTAGTCACCGCAGCCGGCCATGGTCTCTTCCTACAGGTGAAGAGCTGGTTCTGAGGCTGAGTTCCGGCTGGTGTGTGTGTTAGAAGTGGGGAACCCTGAGAGACCGCGAAGGGGAGGGTAGTCTTAAACTTCTTGGCTGGAGACCTTGACAAGTTCTCAAGTCCTTGCTGTATTCCGCCAACGCAGCACCAGAGCGGTTCTGCAGGGGACACGCCTGTGGACTACTGTGGAGGGTCCGTCGTGCTTACCCACGCAGTGACAGGTGTGTGCCGAATGGGGTGTGCATGAAATTATCCCTGCAGAGCCTGGAGCCCAGAGCTTGGGGGCAGAGAGACCAGAGCGCCTCGGGACCACTGCGTCCGTGGGTGGAGACGTGCGCAGGTGGGAAGAAGCCATCTTTCTGTTTCCTGCCTCAGTTCTCAGAGGAGGGAAGGGTTGTGTTGGAGAGAGTTGGGGGCCAGCAGGGGTCCAGGAGGCCGTGGCCAGTGGGGGTGGGGAGGAATGCTCGTGTTAGCACCAGAAACCTACATTTTGGAAACTTGTGCGTTCACTGCTACTTGCATTTTTAATATGGATTCCCCTAGTTTTCCACAGCGTTTTATTAACATTCTTTTGCAAATATCAGCTAATTTTGGTAATACCCAGGAGATAAGGGGAAAGAGACTTTGATCTAGGATTGGAATTTTGGTGGGCATAATGGAAATCAGAGTTAAAAAAAACATACCCATAGCTCCAAGGGGAAGGCAGATCTTGGAGGGAGGAGCCTGGGAATCCTGGACATAAGCTGAAAAACATGCCCCTCTCTACTGGCATCTCTCTAGACCTCTTCTCTGCTTAAACTGTGGCCACCCACAGTTTGCACTTTGGTTTTAACAGGGAGCTGGTCCGTGTTCTTTACAGCTGACTATGGCAGCCCTAGCGGTGGCCTCTCAAACAAATTGCCCCCAACACTAGGCTTTGGTGGCGAAATAGATTTCGAGGCGTGCTTTTTGGATCACCAGCATCTAGAGCTCCCGGGCATCCTGAAAATGGCAGGATTCCAGCTTCCTCTTCAGAATGAATCTGGAGCTATGGGTCTTGGGACTTAAGGATCTGCATTTTCAATACACACCTAATTGATTTTTCAGCACGATGGGATTTAGGAGCCACTGCTGCTAACACTCGGAAAGTCGACTTGAGCTCTCAACCCCGTCTTCCCTCCGCGGTCCCTACAAAAGGGGAGGGTCACTTCAGGGCTCCAAAGCCACATGCCTGGATTCCTCCTGCTGAGTGGCGTGGGCATGTGTGCGCCTTTACAAGGCTAATGCCCTGCCAAAAGATAGCCACAGGTGGACGTGCCCTCAGTGAGACTCAAAAGACATGTACTATTTCCAAAGATAGCAACACCAAACCCATGCTGATGACTGTATGTCTCCAGGACCAAGGCTGCACAGCCTTATATAGCGAGCAGGGGCTCCGGGGAGGATCTACAGGAGAACGGCGTGTTCAGTGAGCTCCTGAACATGCCATGTTCTCAGGGCCCTGATACGTGAGGTCACCATGTGTCTGTGTCTGTCTTGGGAGGTCGGCCAGCCCAGTGCAGCACACAGCCTGTAAGGGCCTGAGGCAGGCACAGCTGGGCAGCTGAGCCGTAACTTCTGCAAATGGGAGCAAACCTCTGGAATGGTTGCTTGTGGCAACGGGGCTGTTGTCAGTGTTCCTGACAGCTGCAAAGGCACCTCACGTGGTTCTAGAGAACAGTGACCCGAGGAGCCACGGTAGGTAAGTCGAGGCAGGTCCCAAGCAGCTAGCTGCCACGCCCTCTGGCTCGAATGTCATTTTCTCCGTCATTTCTTGGTTCCATCGTCTGAAACAGCACACCCGCTTCCCTTGCCTGCTTTCACAGCACTCCGCGCCCTCTGGCATAAACGCAGGTGTTCACCGTCAAGTCCCTTCTGGAACGTGAGCCCCGTTCCTGATGAGGGAGGCTCGTCACAGGATCCCCAGTGCCTAGAGCGTTAGTCGAGTGAATTCTCGGTAGATGGCATCTCAGAGGAAGAGCCATGGGCTCCCACTGGGACCTGCTCACCGGAGGTTACTGCTCTGAATGGGTCTGAGCCATGGCAGCGTCCCTGGCACGCCTAGCTGCACACGACAGCATGCGAATCTGCAGCTGTTGGTCATATGTTTCCTCTATACCTTGTCCTCGGCGCCAGTCCCTTCCGTGTGGAGCCTTCTGATAGTCCCCAGTGTCCCCAACACATGATTCTCACTTCCTTCTCCCAGCTTTTATCTTCTTATACCTCCATCCCCCCCCCCATCAGAAGCCCTCCAATTCTTCCAGGGCGGCTGGAGCAGTTCCTTCTGATGACCAGCCCATCCCCATCTTTGCCGACTGCCAGTGCTCGCTGGCCTTGGGGCCCCCACTGCCCGGGGGTGCTGCCTCGCTCTGGTTCTTCCAAGGTGGGGACCCCCGAGTGCTGGGGCCCAGGCATCGTCTGAAGTCCCTCATGACATCTTGTGTGTGCTAGGGGGACACACAGAAGCTGCACGTGGAACTCTGTGCGTTTAGTTGTTCAGGCTCCATCCCTACGGGGACCACAGACAGTTTGCTCACGTCTTCCTCCCTCTGGGTCATTACTATGGGAGGGTCCCTTGTTGAATGTGTACAGGTTTTACCAAAGCATCAGACGCATCCAGCAGAAGGTGACAGACTAGAGTTTTCCCTCTCCCGGCATGGTCACACTTCCCAGGACACTCTTCCAACCTTTCTTGCTCTTCCTTCTGGGTGTGTCCTTCTGTGTTGGTTTCCTGTGGCTGCTTTTTCTTAAATGTTTTTTTAATGTTTATTCATTTTTTGAGAGACAGAGTGCAAGCGGAGGGAGACAGAGAAAGGGACACACAGAATCCAAAGCAGCTCCAGGCCCTGAGCTGTCAGCACAGAGCCCAACGCGGGGCTCGAACTCATGAAAAGTGACATCATGACCTGAGCCGAAGTCGGACGCTTAACCGACTGAGTCACCCAGGTGCCCCATCCTGCAGCTGCTTTTAAATGTAGCACAAACTTAGTGGCTTAAAACACAGCTTTATTGTCCTACAGTTCTGGAGGTTAGAAGTCTGAAATGGGTGTCACTGGGCTAATGTCAAGGTGTTGGTGGGGGTGGTTCCTTCCAGAAGCTCCAGGGGAGAATCTGTGTCCTTGCTTTTCCAGCTTCTAGAGGCTGTCTGTATTCCTTGGCTCATGGCCCTTCCTCCATCGGGCACATCCCCTGGACGCCTGGCTCCGTGGCTCTTCTTCTCTGACCCTCCTCTCTCCCTCCCCTGTCTTTCAAGGACTCTTGTGATTCCACTGGGTTCACTGGATGATCTGGGTTCATCTCCTCACCTCAAGGTCGTTGACTTCATCACACTTGCAAAGCCCCTTTTGTCACATAAGGTTCCAGGGATTAGGACCTGGTCATCTCCGGAAACCGCGACTCTGCTGCCCACACCTCCATATGAGCTTATACCGTCATTTCCTGAGACTCCTCTTTCTCACGCCATCTGCTGATTTTTCTATTATGAGGATAGAATTTCTATTTACCCCACCTTCCCCTCCCCCCACGGTTTACTCTCAGTATTAAGACAGTGGGATAATTGTTCCCTGCAGAGCCAACTCGTCTACTGAGATTTCATTCCCTTTCTTGAAGAACATTTTCTCCCTGGACTTCTAGTTGCCTTTATCTCTGTCCTGCAATTTATTCCCATGTTTCTCCGAGTCTTCCCTCCTCCAAGAGCCCCGGACCTTGGTTCCATGGGGGCCAGGCTGTGCTCTGGGCACTCACCGCAAGGTGGTTGGGTTTCAAGAGAGAGAGGGAGAGAGAGAGAGGCAGAGACGGGGAAAGGAGAGGGATGGAGAGAGAGAAGAGGTGTGTGTGGGGCGTCGTGGAGAGAGGACAAACTCCAGAACACTGAGGACACTGGTCGAGCCCTTGCTGCCTTTGTGGCCTGGCCTTGGGAGTGGGCAGCGTTGCTTCTGATGCATTCTAGACATCAAATTCTATGCACAGAGGCCCCCTGAGTTTCAAGGGGAGGTGGACAGAGACACTGTCCCCGAAAGGGAGTATGGCAACATCTGGGCGGAACATGTGAGGGCAGAAATAGTGCAGTCGTCAGTCTTGGAAAATACTAACCTACGGTAAAGCCTAACACAGTTGTGTCCTCACACAAGAAATCTGTTCTCTAATAGACTAGTGCTAGCTGAATAAAAAAGTTATTTCTCTTACTCCATGCCACTTGCTTGCCGCCGTATACCCAGTTACAGCGTGTGCTTCCCACTGTACACAGATGACACTGGTACAGCCTCTAGAAGACCTTGTCTCTTGTGACAGAGCCCTTCCTGCTGCCTTTATTTTACACGACCTTCTCTTTTTTCTTCTTTTACTGTTAGAAAAATTGGTTTAAAAATAATCTTTCCTTCTAAGGATACATCCAGAAATGGCTGCACTCTCTAAATCTCCTTAAGTAGTTTGTTTTTAATCATCTGAGAAAATATAAAGCGCTCTTGACAGATTCTTGTTTCACCAGAAGGCTGATAATGGGTCACCAGCCGCACAGACTATAACCGCTCCCCTTCACCCCTGTGTGGATTGCTTTTGTTTCAAAACCCACTCCTTTGAAAATAATTCTGTGCAACATAATTACAGTACAATGCATAGCATTTGGACCAGTTGACCCAAATCAACATCAAATACGAGCCTCAGATTATTTAGACAAAATGCAAACCTAATAAATTATGTGGGTTTTTTTTCCCCACAGTACCTGCAATATTAAGTGTCATGTGATGGTGACCAGAGGCTGCATACAGGCCAGGGCGCACAGCCCTTTGTGATGATGTACTGTGAGGGCCCCTGAGGTCACCAAAGGAAACCCTACTTCTTTGAGCCCTACAGATAGAAGTAGGGGCTGCTCAGACATCTGTGACACCTTTAACTCAGGTCCTGATCACAAATAAAACTGTATTTGGCGCTTGCAAAGCCTCACCCTGATCAGTGGCCTGTATGACCCTCTGCCGTGAAGGATATCCAAATGTGCTCTGCACGCCTGGCCACCCTGTACAGTGGTGCATGGCATGCACTGAGCAAGTTCAGGGACATCATTCTCATTGGGGTCATCTTAATTTTTTTCCCTGGCAGACGTATGTTGAGAAAGGGATGCCTTTTCCTAATTCATGCAGAGGTGCACGCTGCCTGGGAGGGGAAAGAACAGTGTGACTGGAATCACGTTTCCCCAGATTAATAATCATGTTTAATGCTTATGTCACCTTGGGGTTCTTAATCTCTTCTACAGTGCCATCAACAGTTGATTTATTGACTTGTTTTCCTTTTTCCTTTGACTTAATGGCTCTTTCTCATTATTTTCTGAATATGACTGCTTTGCTTCCTAGAATGGGAAAAAGAAACGGTTCCGATTTCTGCGGCTCAGTGGGAAGTTTGGGGAGCAGAGAGCCTTGGGATTGGTATCCCCAGAATGTGGACACAGGTGAGGACTGAGCAGGCTCATCTGGTCTCAGAACCCCCCAGAGGACAGAAGAGCACCCTTCTAAGGCTTGGGGAGTACGGAGTAGGACACCCCAGGTCTTACCACTTTCTGAGGGATTTGCACCAAATGGAGAGATCCCTCTTAGATTCTCTCCAGCGTCCCTCCTGGGCGGGGGGGGGGGGCTTCCCCCTTGTTTGTGTTCTCTTCCCCCTTCCTAGGCACCCAGGGCTTTACTTTCCCTCCTCTCCTATCAGAAATCCAGGGGTTTAATGCATTTCATTTGCCAATGAATCTAGAGAAGATGATTCTTAATCTCAGAGAACTGCTAATTGTAGCATTTCAGGCATTTCCAGGGAATGTTTTTTATTTTCTTAAATGTTTATTTATTTTTGAGAGTGGGGGTTGGGTAGTGGCAGAGAGAGAGAGAGAGAGAGAGAGAGAGAAACCCAGAACTCACAGGCTCCAGGCTCTGAGCTGTCAGCACAGAGCCCAACGCGGGGCTATAACTCCCGAACTGTTAAATAATGACCTATCGGAAGGGAAGTCGGACGCTTAACCCACTGAGCCCCGCGGGCGCCCTCCAGGGGGTGGTTTAAATGGTGGTGGCGGCGGGCTCCGACTCACCTGCATGTGGCTGAAGTAGATTAGTTCGGCTCCACTGAGGTATCATGTTGGGCCTGGAGACAAATGTTCATTTGATATGAATGAACAGAAACGGGACGATTTTAACGTCTCCTTAGGGGTTCCCTCTGAGAAGTGTATCTGGGGAAGCCCATTTTTTCCCTCCACTCCTGGCAGCGCTGTGGGTAAGAAGCGGCCCTGTCATAGCCAGGGCACTGTCACTACAGCGGGGGTCCGCGCCAGCTTGGCCCTGGGGTGTGAAGACTGGAGCCAGGGGCAGCCCGGGAGGCTGCAGACACGCAAGGGCCTCTGGCGGCTACTGGTGCCAGGCTGTCTTCTCCTGGACATCGGGGGTTGGGCTCAGCAGCTGGCGCCTCAGGGACGGGGGGTCAAGTGTGCAGCCCGTTCCCTGGCCGGTGCGTGGGGGGCATTTAGCCAAACCGTTCCCCCCAGACCTCAGGGTCCTGAGGCTGGTCATTCAGGAGCAGTGGAGGGGGTTCCGATTGGAGATGCCGAGATGCAAAGCCTGGCTGTGTGCAACCCTCAAACCTGTCGGCGCCTCGGTTTCCTCCTGTCTAAACTGGGGAGGACGGAGCGCGCCCTGCAGGGTGGTTAAAGGATCGGCGAACCCTTCTGGGGAGAAGCTTGAGCCCCGGGCGAGGCGCAAACACGAGCTGCGCTCCTACATCTTCTCAGATGAGGTCGACCCCGGATTTCTGCTGGAATGTTCTCCCGTGCCTCAGATTTTCACTGGGCGGAGCGGCGACAAAGATTCTGAGAAGCGGGGAAATCACGCGACCCGAGGCGCCCACCGACGCCTGGTAACCCGGTCGCCGCTTCCGGCCCCGGGAAGTGCACGTCCCCGTAGGGATTCGGGGTCCCGGGGCCTGGCTGGGGGCGGCAAGCAGCAGCCCAGGCAGCCCCGACAAGCCCTGCTGAGCTGGGGGCGGGGGGGGGGGCGCCTCCAGCACTTGTCCCGGAAGCACCGCACTTCACCGCCCTCGGTTCAAGGGCGCGGTGCCAGCCGGCGTCGGACCTACGGGAGGACACGATGTCTGGGTTGCTCTCGCGAGAAGACCCTCGCGGGCGTGGTGCCAGAGGCCTTTCGCTGCGTTGGGCGGGGCTGCGAGGCGGAAGGCAGAAAACCCTTGGCGGACCGGAGGTCACGGGACCAAGCCTCGCGATACGGATTGGCCGGTGGCCTCCAGGCCACGCCCCGGGGGCCGGGCCTTCGCTCCCGGGAGGAGGCGACGCTGCTGGCGGAGGGGCGTCCTCGCGCGCACTCGAGTCGGGGAGCGCCGGGCATCTCGCGGTGCAGGTTGCAGCCGGCCTCCGAGGGGCCAGGTGCACGGCTGCCGGGCACCTTCACTGTGCCGAGCTTCGTGTCCTGCGGGACTCTGTTCCTTGGTCCCCAGCAACGTGCAGGGTAGCTCCCCCGAGTGGGGCTTTCAGAGAAGGATGCAGGGCCCCCAGAGGTGCTCTGGGGACACAAGCCCGCCACGCGGCGTCGCATCCGCGTTGTCCCCGCTGTCGGGGTGCTTGAGGGAGGTTGTCGCCGCCCAGGAAGATCCTTGGAGAGGCCATCCTGTCCTCCTCGCGGTCCCCGAGCCCAGCCGGGGTTGCCTTCCACTCTGGTTCCCCCTGGGGAGCGTGGATCGACCCTCAAGACCCCTCCCCGCTCCCGGCTCCGCCTCCGGGTTCCCCGAGGTGGATCTGCAGTGAAACCTCAACAGTGACTTACAGCTGCAGACGTTATTTCTCTCCTTTCTGGCAGAAGGTGGCAGGCTGCTGCTGGCCTCATTCCTGCGTCTGCCAAAACACAGATGTGACTTCCCGTGAATTCACAGCGGAACCTGCTCACCATTCCCGGGAGCCCGGCTTGAATGGACCACGGGTGTCCCTCCTCCACATCTTCCTCCAGCTCTTTGTAGCTCCAAGCATGACGTGAGCGCCTACTCAAGGAGACCCGGAGAGCCCGGTGGGGCTCACAGTCCAGAAGGGGAGAGAACAGAGAGCAGGTCCTTTAAACAATTACAGTGCGATATATCACGGCTTCCTTAGCCAAGCAGCCGCGGTTAGGCGTTTATTCGTTAAATACAATGACCTTATGAGTTTGATGTTCTGTCCATTTCAGGAAGACTCTGAGACTCAAGAAGTTGTGAATTATCCAGGAGCACACAGCCAGTATGATTGGCAGAGGATTCAAACCCAGATCACTCTGACCCCAGAGTTCAGGCTCTTCTCAGTCCAGCCTTTCCACTCACCCCCAGTCAGCACGGTAAGATGCTAGGGGAGACCCAAGCTATTGACTTTGGCTGCACAAGTCCAGGACCACTTTTAAGGTTTCATTTGAACTGGTCTTTTAGACAAAGTAGACTTGATGGATGTGGAGCAGAGGGAAAGTGTTTCACACAAAAGGAACAGCAAGTGCAAAGGCACTCAGTATAAAAGAACAAGGATTCTTCTAGTGGCCTTTGAACCCACATGTGTTGTTCCAATGCCCTTCCTGTGTTTTGCGTTCGGAGCCCCTGCTGGGCATTTCCTGGTTGTACTGGGAGCACCTTGAGCTCAGAGTTTCCCAGGCTAAATGCTTCCCCTTCTCTGCCACATATGGCCTGTCTTCTGAGTGGGTGTCTCTGGTTAATGACCTCCCCGCACCCCGACATCCTTGTAGGAACCCAGGCTTCTAAGACCAGGTTGTCTCTGAAGCTCTTTCTCACATCCATGGGTTTGCCAAACGCTAGTGATTTCCATTTCCACTGCCTTGTGACCGCAGGCTTAGTGCGGGAGCTGGCAACCTGGTGTTGCTCTTTATGCACACGGCATGGTGCCCTTAGGGCCTGGCTGGGTGTATCACTGACTAATCAAATCCACTCAGTTCATTTTGTTGAACCACTAGCAGTTGCTAGGTGTTTGTGCCACCTGCATCCCTGAATGCTAATGTTTGTGTCCTTTTACTCGGTGCTCTGAGCCTGGGCGTGGCTTGAAAGGCCAACCCCAGGAGAGCCCCTGGGCTTCCAGCTCACTCAGGGCATGGCTTGAGACCTCGGCCTCTAGTCTCTTTGCTTTTTGATCCATCTTCAACTCACTTAAAGGACAAATTTTCCTCCAGCAAATGTATGTTTTAACTGTCATGGCATAATTAACGTATAAAAATGCACTCTTTATTTTTTTTTCACTTTTTACTATTATTATTATTATTTTCAGGAGTAGAATTTAGTAATTCATCACTTCCATAGGTCACCCAGTGCTCATCCCAACAAGTGCCCTCCTAAATGCCCATCACCCATTTAGCCCATCCCCCTCCCCCCCACCTGCCCTCCAGCAACCCTCAGTTCGTTCTCTGTATTGAAGAGTCTCTTACAGATTGCCTCCCTCTCTGTTCCAGGTCCCGCCACAAGTAGGGGAAAGGGCAGCCCTTTATTTATTATTTTAATGTTTATTTATTTTTGAGAGAGAGACGGACAGAGTGCAAGTGGAGGAGGGGCAGAGAGAGAGGGAGACACAGAATCTGAAGCAGGCTCCAGACTGACTTATTTCACTTAGCATAATGCCCTCCAGTGCCATCCATGTTGCTGCAAATGGCAGGATTTCATTCTTTCTCACTGCCAAGGAGTATTTCATTGTGTATATATACCACATTTTCTTTATCTATTCATCTATCAATGGACATTTAGGCTCTTTTCATAATTTGGCTATTGTTGATAATGCTGCTGTAAACACAGGGGTGCATGTGCCCCTTCAAATCAGCATTTTTGTATCCTTTGCATAAATACCTACTAGGGTAGTTCTATAAAAATGCACTCTTTTCAATGTATAGTTTGATGACTTAAAAAACTTACTATCCACATTGTAGTAACCACTACCCACAGTGACATGCAGAGTATTTCCACTCCCATCCCAAAAGTCCCTAATGTCTCTTCCCAACTAATTTTCACCACATCCTGGACCTATGTAATTGATCTGATTTTTATCACTACAAGTTAATTTCCCATAAATATTGTACAGTATGTACAGTTGACCTTGAACAACATGAGTTTGATCTGCAGGCATCCACTTATAGGTGGATTTTTTACAGTACTATGAATATACTAACCTCCGTTGCTTGAGGGTCAACTGGACTCTTTTGTGCCTGACTTCTTCCACTCAGCATGCCTGTGAATTTCTTCCATTTATCAGAACTAGTTTTTGCTATGTGGTATCACACGCTGTAAATACACTAAAATCTGTTTATCCATTCACCTATTGGTGGATATTTGAGTTGTTTCCAATTCTTGGCTATTATGAATAAGCCTACTAGGAACATAGGAGGATGGATTTTTTTGTAAGTGTATTTTCATTTTGTTTGGGTAAATACTGAGAAGTGGGACGTCTGGGTCATATAGTAAGTGTAAACGCAAGATCACAAGAAACTGTCAGACTTTTCCAAGTGGTTGTTACATTTTACATTTAAAAAGATTTTTTTAAACGTTGATTCATTTTTGAGAGACAGAGAGACAGAGCGTGAGTTGGGGAGGGACAGAGAGAGAGAGACACAAACGCAGAATCCAAAGCAGGCTCCAGGATTTTGAGCTGTCAGCACAGAGCCCGATGCGAGGCTTGATCTCACGGACCACAAGATCATGACTTGAGCCGAAGTCAGAAGCTTAACCACTGAGCCACCCACGTGCCCCCATTCTACACTTTTACCAGCAGTGGATGAGAGTTATGGTTTCTGACAATGTCACCAACACTTGGTATCGTCAGGGTTTTAACTTCTACTGTTCTAATGGGTGTGTCGTGGTATCTCATCATGGTTTTAATTTGCTGTGATTTGTGATTGTGAAGGTCACATGTGAGCATCTAGCTCTTGTTGTCTTCCTTTGAATAGTGCAGATCTTTATCCTGGCAAGCAGTTAATCTGTTTGTAGTTTGGCTAGATGTTTTTCAATCCTTGTTTGTGATCTTTGTTGTGGCAGGTCTAGAGTAGCCTTTACTCTTTACCCAGATTAGCTATTATTCTAAAGCACAGGCTTTCACACGCGAGTGGGTGGACGGCAGGAATCTCAAGGTGGCCAGGTTGTGGGTGCTGTAGAGTGCCCTCACGGATGAATGCGCTGGTGCTGTGCAAACGTCCCTCAGTCCTTACTTGCCTCTGTCTTACTTGCCTTGTTCCGTCTCCAGGACTGGGAGTCAGAGCCCTGATAATGTCTAGCCTGACGGGCTGAACACGCACGGGTTGGGATTTAACTCGTTTTAAGTACAAGAATGGAAAGGATATTCTTGTACGTCTAAATTTGTGGATTTAGAGTTCTCATCACATAGAGATTTAATTTCCCTTTCTGGTTTTATTAGTCAGGGTCTAAGCAGGAAACAGAAATCAAAGCAGTTGTTTGAGTAGAATTTAATATAAAGATCTGGCAGTGAGGTGTTAAGTTATTTATTAACTAGGTGATTGAAAGGTAAAACTACATATCGTGGAGGAAGCCACTGCAGGAGGCTGCTTCCCTCCTTCCCTTCCGATGAGGGTACAAAGTAAAGAGATTGGAATTAAAATTTAGGAGATTGGCAGAGGGTACCATGGAGGTGAACATCTAAGGTTTTAAGGCTCTAAGGAGGAGGTCCTGAAGCCTGGGCTGATGGACGCTCCTCACGGGGTGCATAATGAGGCTTTTTGCTGGTCGAAAGCTCCAGAACCGGGTCCAAAGGGAAGCAACGGCAGCCTTTCCCAGGACGTGGAAGGGCTGCCGGGGTGAGGCCTGCGGGTACAGGAAGCAGACAGGAAACAGCCCTTCCCTGCCTCCCTCTACAGCCCTGTGGTCTCCCTACTGCACCCCGTTTGCCCCCTTCGTCAGCACAAGAGCATCTGGTAAAGCAGGAACGTGGTTCGTAGACCTCCGNGAAACAGACAGGAAACAGCCCTTCCCTGCCTCCCTCTACAGCCCTGTGGTCTCCCTACTGCACCCCATTTGCCCCCTTCGTCAGCACAGGGAGCATCTGGTAAAGCAGGAACGTGGTTCGTAGACCTCCCTCCGGCCCCAGCACCACAAAGCCCAGCAGAGAAGGCGCGTTGGCAGCTGAGGGTCAAGAGCGGACTCACCAGCGGCACACGGATGTCCAAAACTTCCCCGCGTGTTAATTCCGGGCTCTCCCCCACACGGTGTTTGCTCTGTCTCAATGACCTCATGCCTTTCTGCCTCAAATCATTGCTCGTGCTGATACCTACTAACCGGAATATCTGTTCTTCAATCTCCAGTCCAAATGCCACAGCGGCATGGTCCCCAGATGCATTTGGTCGCATCGTCCCGTGGGCTGCACGTGGTTGTCGGAGCATGCATCTTGATTCGGCATCTAGACCTGATGCATTTTTGTGTTCTTCACGGTCAGTCTCATGACCACTGACCGCCCGAGGCGGGTTGTGAGAATCCGTCCCCTGACCAAGCCCACCAGCCACTGGGCTGTGTCCCCACAGGAGAAGCATCTTGGCTTTGCTCTGTTCTTAACCTCCTTGCTTATAAGGAGCAGCATTGATTAGACCTTATGAAACCTCCATTTGAGTTTTCCACGCACCCAGACAACTTCTGATGTTTTTCCCATTTTAGTTTTAAGTGGCTGGAGTCCTTTGGGATCCCCTCCACTTTCTAATCAGTACCAATATTTCCTCAAAACAACCAGGGGACTCCTGTTTTCACTGGCCTTTTTTCCTAATGCATTAGAGATGTACCTCTAGAACTTCTGATTGCACTCTACGGATAACACAGAGGACACTTCATTCCATAGAACTCCAGGACTCTGGGGCGCTTGGGTGGCTCAGTCGGTGAAGCATCTGACTTCAGCTCAGGCCATGATCCCATGGTTTGTAGGTCCGAGCCCCATGTCGAACTCTGTGCTGACAGCTCAGAGCCTGGAGCCTGCTTCGGATTCTGTGTCTCCCTCTCTCTCTGCCCCTCCTCTGCTCGCTCTCTGTCTCTCTGTCTCAGAAATAAATAAACATTAAAAAAAAAGGAAGGGAGGGAGGGAGGGAGGGAGGGAGGAAGGAAGAAAGAACTCCGATGTGAGAGAAAAGCAGCTGGGGCAGGAGACCAGACTGTATTTCCCAGTGGGCTGCTGATATAGCACAGTGTCAAGGGAGGGTGTCCTTGACCCAGGAGACAGCGTCTAGGTGGACCTGCTGGGGACCAGAGGTGTAAAAAGTGCGGGCTGCAGAAGGGAGCTCCATGGAGGAAGGAAGGGAGAGAGAGAGAGAGGGAGAGAGGGGAATTCTGAGTGTTTGCGGTGTAAAGTACTGTGCTGATTCCTCAAAAATTCCTGCAGAAGAGTCTCCATTATCCTTCAAGACCTCTGGGGTTGATTTATTTCATTTTTTATTTTATCATTTTAATTTGTTTTATTTATTTTTGCTTCAGTCCCCAGAGGAAGACTTTAAGGCGCCGTGGCTATGTTCTGGCTTCCTAAATTTATCAGAATACAACCTTAAAAATGCACTTACATAGATTTCAGATCCGTTGAGTAGAATTGACTTTCTTCTCTAAGTCAAGTACAGTTGAGTAGCTCTGGGAGGAAACGGATCAGGCGTTCCATCCTCCTCAAGAGGTGGTGCAGGCCACACCTGCCTCGGAAGGGAGGCCCCTGGGCGCCACGGGGGCCCACTGAATCAGACTCTCCTGAGACAGAGTTTGGAAATCTGCAATTTTTATGCATTTCCAGTGGCCTTGGAAGCACAACTTCTGCGGTAAAATCAGAGAACCGCTCCTCGAGGCCACTCCTTTGATTGTGTGGTTTAGGATGTGGAAGGAAGGCTGTGACCATGGTCAAGATCTGCGAGGCCACAGCAGCCTTCTCAGATGGCCTCGCCCTTCCACTTTGGTTTCTTCACATAAAATAGAAACCAGAGTCATCTCCTGAAAGATAGGAAGGCAGAACTGATGACCGCTTAAGAAAATAAACAACAAAGTCTAAATACTGCTTTCTGGTATGTTCCTTTATTGCCCCATGCTCATTCCCTTTTATTTCTTGCCTCTCTCTTCCTTACCCTTTAATCCATTATCTCGTTGACCAGAACTGTTGCCTTAGAACGTGGATGGTATCCATGCAGAGGCTGATTTGATTGCACACGGGAACACTGGCCCGTTTCCTCCCGGAGCGATCCTTACTGGCCCCGCTGGACTGGTCTACCCCGTGTCACACCTGTGCGTGTGGCGAACAACAGAGCGTTTTCATTGTCCGGAACAGGTGGTAAGTAATGTGTTCCTTTTGTAGACCAACAATGAACCTTCTCTCTGCTGTAACACATCAGAGAAGGGAATTTGCTTCCACTGAAGCTTGAAACGCCCTACCGTCGTTATACATAAAAACGTAGAAGTGGAGGGAGTGAAATACAACATGAGGACCCGCACGCTCTGCAGATCAATTGCTCTCAAATGCCCCACTATTTGGGCATGGTGGGTTCTCCTTCTTCCCCGCCCGCTGTCCTCCCTTGTGAGCCTCGGCGAATTACTGGGTGTCCAGAGTCAGCCGTGCTCAGGTCAGGAAACGCTGCCCTGCGGCAAGGATGAAGGCATGCTGGGTAATCAGTGGCTGGCACTCCCCCCCCCCCCCCCCCCCCCCCCCCCCTCCCGCTGCTCCAGCAGGTGTTTGCCATAGACACCTGTGACACATCCCATCTTGTTATTTGGGAAGAGAATAGTCAGCATTTGGCTGCTTCGCTCACGGTAACTTGGGAACCAGCGTGCATGAGTCTTAACTTGACGAGTGAATAAGAAAGATAGAGACAGCCTCTCAGTGCCATCTGGCTTAGCCAGCTGAAGACCGACATACAGGGTCTGCATAGCAGTGAACATCTGACGTAGCCCGTGGGTTCATCTGGAGACAGAAAACTCTGCAGCAGAATGTGCATCAAGACCATTCTGATCATTGTCATTACTGTTCTCTGGCCCCGCTCAAGCTGGACGTACGAGACACCCTACGTTGGGTGTTCTTAAGTTGGAGAGCTCCTGCCCTCATTACATTCTTGTGTCAGTAGTAATGATAAAATATGTTGCATACACCCCAGAATAATGACTTCTGCATGCTAAGGATGCATGTGAAATCTTGCATGTGATGTGGAGGTCAATGCCAAGACTTTCTTCCCTTTGGACCTCCGCCATGACACATCTGACTGTNTAGTTCTGTTTCACATGCCATTCTTTATCTTGTGTCCTCCTGGGGGCCTGGAGAGTAAGCAGTGGACCCCCATTTTACTGTGGCTGCTGTGAGCATCAGTGCTCTGCCAGGAATCACAAGGTCTGAAAGAGGTCCCGAAAGCGGGTGTCAGGTGACAAACCTGGCTTTGACCCCTGCTCCAGGCTGTCACGGGGGCCTGCCTCCTGAGGGGGAGGGGAGTGGTTTCCAAGGAAGAAGGCTGCCCCTGCTTTCACTAGATTTAAGCAGGCCGTTTCCCTTGGCCGTGGGCTGGGGCCTAGACTTGACCCCCCCAACAGTCTTAGACCCCCCCCCCCCCAGCCCGGGCCCCAGAGCCCCCACCTGCACTGATAGATGCTTAGCTGGATCCTGCCGAGATGCAGCCTCACTGAAAATGACAGGTCCCTGGGATTTGATGGCGTTTATGCACAGGGTTCTGGCAGGCTGTTTGCACCTGCTTGATGATCATTGGTTGTGGTACGAGCAGAATTTGTCTGAGACTTGCTTTGTTATACTGGGTATGGAGGTTATGTCTGCATGCATGTGTGCACGTGTGTGTGTGTGTGGTGGGGGGTAGGAAATCCTCAACTACATGTAAATATCCACACCACAAAATCAACTCCCAAGGGTTCCAGTAGATGGTCATGGCCAGTTCTCCCTGGGATCACTCACGGCACCCAGTGTCCCGTATCTCAGGGAGCTCAGCACGGTGACCAGGCTGCTGGCGTCTCTGCTACCGTGAGCAGAATCTGAGAAGGCTGTGGGTTGGTTTTTTTTTTTTAATTTTTAAAATGTTCATTTATTTTTGAGAGAGAGAGAGACAGAGTGCAAGTGGAGGAGGGGCAGAGAGAGAGGGAGACACAGAAACAGAAGCAGGCTCCACGCTCTGAGCGGTCAGCACAGAGCCCGACGCGGGACTTGACTCACTGACCTGAGCCAAAGTCGGACGCTTCACCAACTGAGCCACCCAGACGCCCCAGGCTGTGGGGTCTTTCCAGGGGGTAGGAAAGGAGGCAAAGCTTGTGCTGGAGAGGGACTCAGGGACCCCCCCTGGGGCTAAGCTCCTAAGACTGACACATGACAAGAGGCACAAGACATTCGCGGACTGGTTTCTTTGGTGAATGATTTAAAAAACCCGCTGTAGTCTTTCGTACTCTTTTCTCTCCGTCATCCGTCCGTGTACAGGCAGCGGGCCCAGCGGAAGCTTTGGGGTGGAGAGGGCACGAATAGAGGCCTCTGAACCATGGTTAGTGTACTTGCTAATAGCATGAGCACCAGAGTGAAAATCCCAGCACCCACCTCCCCAAGTCATTAAACCTCTCTATGCCTCAGTTTCCTCATCTGTAAAACGGAATTCCAGCAGCGCCTGCCTGGCCGGACTGTTGTGAGGACTCGCGAGTTAACCTTCGTAAAGTGCCCAGAAGGCCCTATGCAGTAACTGCTGTCATTAGCCTCACTTCACAGGGCCTGGCTTCCTCTGTGTGATTGTCGGCAAGCTCGCTTGGATATCCTTCCCCCGGGAAACAACACCACACCCGCCCGGTCCCGAGTATAGTTACAAACCCTTCCTGCAGCCAGAGGCTCCTGTCCTGGTATCAGGCTGCGTTGTAGACGCTGGTCACTTACGTGGGGTCCAGGTGATGGGTGGGCGTGTCCTGGGTGTTGGCCCGATGACTCTGACCTTGGCTCACACTCACCTTGAGGCAGAGCTCAGCAGTTCAGTGCGTCCAGAGTTGAATCCCGACACCGGAACAGATCAGTACGATACAGAAGACTGCTATTGGGTTTTGTGGGGAGGCAGGAAAGGCCTGAAATTACAAACTCTAAAGTCAAACTGCCCCCAGACTGGCTTCCGGTCCTGTCCGGGTCCTGTTCCCAGACTGAGATCTGCCGCTGCCCCCTGCCTGCCTCCCTCCTGAGCAGGTCCCCATCGCCCCAAATCCCACGGCCACTACCCCTTGTTCTCTCCAGACGGATTCTCAGCCAACCGAAGCTCCTCCCCGGGATGGCGATCACTGGCGCTTCTTGGCCTCTCTCGGTCACGTGTGGCGTGTGTGAATGTCATGTGGCACGTGGGGCCGAGAGCCTGAGCGTTCGAGGTCCTCTGGCCCCCACGCGGCTGCGCCACAGGCATTGTCTCCAGGACTTTCAAGCCTCTCTGGGAACAGCCCGTTTCCACAACCCAGCACCCCTTACCCACAATCCTGAAGCCCAGAAAGCTCTGGATTTTTTTTTTTTTTTTTGAAAGCTCTGGATTTTAAAGGAAGTGTATAACATTGCAGCGGGCTTCTTTGGTAGCAAATCCGTCACGGGCACTCAGGCTATGTGTGTATCTCACCTAGGGTGAATATTTACGTTTTGCTATGGGAATGCTAATGTATTTGATTACAGCGTGCTGGGGAGGACTTTAGTGGACCGCTATAAATATATGGTCTGCACCACACGCACACACACACACACACACACACACTCACTCACACACACACACACACACACACAGAGGAATACTACTTGGCAGTAAAAAAAGAATGAAATCTTGCCTTTTGCAACAACATGGATGGAACTAGAGTGTGTTACACTAAGTGAAGTAAGTCAGCCAGAGAAAGACAGATATATGATTTCAGTCACATGTGGAATTTGAGAAACACAACAGATGAACATAGGGAAAGGGAAGGAAAAATAAGATAAAAATAGAGAGGGAGGCAAACCATAAGAGACTCTTAGATACAGAGAACAAACTGAGGGTTGCTGGAGGGGAGGTGGATGGGGGATGGGCTAAATGGGCGCTGGGCATCAAGGAGGGCACCTGTTGGGATGAGACTGGGTGTCATATGAAAGTGATGAATCACTGGGTTCTACTCCTGAAGCCAAGACTACACTGTGTGTAGTGTAAAGCATACTATTAAAAAAAAAAAAAAAGAAAGAAAGATAGGCAGCACTGTCTTCTTGAAATCTGAAACATTCTGAATGACAAAGCACCTGAGTTTCAGGTAAGGGATCTGTGACCTGTACACCTTGTATGTCGTACAGAAACTGCTCTTACGGGCTCTGCCAGACCACATGGCCTGAGACCTGATCGTCCCCATAAAGACGCGCTGAGGAAATGCATAGGTGCTCATAAACTCATGTGACTGCTCAGATTTACACTCGCCCAAATAACTGGCTCACCTCTGAAGACAGAGCCCCTCTAAATGTCTTTTGATCGATTTAGCCCACATCCAGAGAATTTTGCTGTTATTAATGTGTTCTCAAATATTTCCTTCTGAAGAGTTTTCTCATCTAGAGGAATGACGATGTTTTGTTCTTTCTGTTGAGATTACTCTCAACTTTTTTCTGCCAGAGTCACAAACACACTAACAGCCCCAAAATGATCTGATAGGGGCTCTTCTTAATAGGGGCGGAGGTGTTTGGCAGGTGGAGAGGCCCCGCCCCCGCTTATCTGCCAGGTTCAATGTCAGAAACCCCGGTGGGCGAGGGTTTGACAGGATCTGCCAGGAAGAGCAGAATGACTTTCCTCATGTGGGAGAGGAAGTCGCAGATATTTTACACACTCGCAGGTATTTTAAAACACTTGTAAGATGCAAACCTTCCATTTATAACACCTTGGGATTCTCCAATATTTATTGAGAGGAGAGCTCNCACCCCCACCCCATCCCCCTCCCCCATTGCAGATGACAGGTATCTTCTGGGTTTCCTTCCTTTGTCAGACACTTTGCTCCCCCGGGGTCTTTCTTCTGCTCAACCAAATCTGCCTCTTCAAGATTCTGTTCAAAACTCTCTCTTCCAAGGAACCTTTCCTAAAAATCTGACTCCATCTGCTGATTTCTTATAATTAGGCTTCCCTACGTGGATGGTAAAATGAGGTCTAACAAACACAGTTTAATGGCAACGAGCATTTGCATTCATGTGACATTTCTCTTGAATTGCTTGCTTAAATTCCCAGGAGTGAGTTTGCTGGATGAAAGTGGATAGACGTTTTTAGGGCCAACAGAGTTCATTCATCCACAAAATACTTGTCGTGCATCCGTTGGGGTGCAGGACCGTGTGAGGAGCTGGCAGTCCCACAGGGAGCTGAGCAGCGGACTCACAGCCTTCCTGGAACCAACCTCCAGTGGAGGGAGAAGACCACAATCCAGTAAGCAAGTAGATACATAGAATAGCACATGAGTGATGGCCATGGAGACAAACAAGTAGGAGGATTAGAGGTGCCTGTGGGTGGTGAGGAGGGGTAGGGAGTTGCTGTTTCATGTGAGGAGCCCAGGAAAGGCCTCGGTGTTGAGAGGTGATATCTGAGCAGAGACCTGGAAGACAGAAGTGAAGGAGCCATGCTGGTGCTGTGTAAGGGAGAACAACGCAGGTAGAGGGGCAGTAGGTGCAAATGTCCTGTGGCATAAGACACCTTCAGGGATTTCCGTTATGTATATGTTGGTACACCTGATGGCGTCCCACAGGTCTCTGAGGCTCTATTCATTGAAAAACAAAATTCTCTTTTGTTTCTTCTGTGAACTGTGTTCCCCCCCCCCCCNATGAAGCCCTACTCATCAGCGTGATGGGGCCTTTGGGAGGTAATTGGGTTTAGATGAGCTGAGGGCACAGCAAGGAAACGGCTACCTGTAAAGTAGGAAGAGAGAGAGAGCTCTCACCAAAAATCCGACCACGCAGGCTCCCTGCTTGGGGACTTTCGGCCTTCAGAGCTGCGAGAAATCATTGTCATTTGAGCTGCCTGGCCTGTGGTCTCCTGTCTAGTGCCTGACTTGATTGAGTACTTTCTCTTCCTCAGTCTGAGCAATCTCAACTGAACTGTCCTCAGACCCGAGCTTCACTAATGCATTTTGTTAAAAGTCTATTTATTTATTTATTTACTTAGAGCACGCACTGGGGAGGACAGTTAACTGAGCCACCCAGGTGTCCCCCCACGAATCCATTTTTTCATGGCAGTTACTGTACTTCTCAGTATATGTAACTAACTGATATATATATATATATTAATCCCCATTTCTTTTTTTTTTTTGTGAGAGAGAGAGAGAGAGACAGAGTGTGAGCAGGGGACGGCCAAGAGAGAGAGGGAGATGCGAATCTGAAGCAGCTCCAGGCTCTGAGCTGTCAGCACAGAGCCCGACGTGGGGCTTGAACTCATGAACTGTGAGATCATGACCTGAGCCGAAGTCGGACGCTCAACCGACTGAGCCCCCCAGGTGCCCCGACCCGTTTGTTTATCAATAGTATCTATTCGGTGTGACGTGGTGCTCATGACTTGGGCAGGGGTTACCATTAGGCAGGGAGAGGGAAGGGGCTGTAACACTCACGCCTTCCTGTCTTCCAGATCTGCCCTCCTCACCTCCTTCAGCCCTTTGGGTGTATTTATAATAGCTGAGCTAACATCTTTATTTGGGAAATTCAATATCTGGGTTTCCTCGGGGGCAGTTTCTGACTGTTGTTCCCCGCCCCTCCCCCCAGCCATGGGCCACATTTCATATGTCTTTACATGTCTAATAACTTGTTTTTCCCTGAAAACTGCACACGCTGACGCACACGCACATGCACACGCTGAATAAGATGCCGCAGTGACTCTGGAAATCCCACCTCCCAGCTCTGTTGGCAGCACTGCTGTCTGCTTGCTGACATATGTGGTCTCCGTTCTCGGTCACGTGTGCCGCTGGGATTCCTAGGGAACTTCCAGACCGGACGATGCCTGGGAATGGGGCCTGGATGGAAGCCCCACGCCCCCACGGCCTCCTCTGGGGAGTGGAGGAGGGGCCTAGGGACCAAGTGAAAATGCCACAAGGCTCCCATTTCTCACCGAGGTCCAGTCATTCTTCTGGAATGAATCTCCCGGAATTGTTGCAAGTCTCTGGTTAATTTCCAGAGCAGAGCGAACAAGTTGCTCTTGCGGTTTTCTGTCACTTGCAACAGAACCCAATTTCAGCCTGAAACTTACTGTCATATCACTTACATCCTGATTTGCACAATTCTGCTCACCATTCAGTAGCTTTCATCCTGAGTCCAGCCCACCCGCGGGCCATCAGACCCTCCCTGGCCGTGGCCTCTCTGTGCTGGCTCCTGCCTCGCTGTGACCCTGGCCCTTACCCCGGAGCCCAGGTCACATGCAGGCACATCCTTTTCCATTTTCAGCTGAAAATAGGGACTATTTTCTGATTATATGCATCACCCTTTCCATGACTAATGATTGGAGATTTGACTGCATTTTATATCAAGACTGCCCAGCTCAGTTTTCTTGATATACCTTTTAAAAATGGAAGAACAGATATAATGAATTAACACTTTTTTTGGGGGGGTGGAGGGTGTATGAGTGAAAATTCCAAAGAAGCGGGGAGGGGGGATAAAGAGATTGAGCAGGGAGGGAAGGCAAGCAGGTAAGACGGTTTGTCTTCACCACAGAGGCCGGGTGGGTGGTGGGTCCCGTGAACTGGCTCCAGGGAGGCTGTGTGAACTCAGAACTGTCCTTCAGGAGGGAGCAGGGCGGATTTATCCCCTGGGTCCTGTTCGGTCTCCCAATGTCAAAGCTACCTTCACAGAGTACCAGTCTCCCTCACTTGTGGCTCCTGCCGCCCACACAAGAACCCCCAAGGGGCTGGGCCCCTCCCGGGGCGCGGCCACCCCTTCTCTGGCCAGCCTGGCTTAGTTCTCTTAGGGAACATGTGGCTTTGGTTCTGTCCTTCCACAGGGCCCCTCTGGCTGTGGGACGACTGTTACCCTCGGCGTTAGACTGGCTCCTGCTGGGTGAAGTGGTCCCCAGGACACTTCCTACTCAGGGTGGCTGTCGCGTTCACAGCCTTCAGGCGGGGGCTGGAAGCATCAGGGGCAGCGGGCGGCAGCACCGAGGGAGGGTGGGGGGTGGTGAGATGAGCCAGGTTTCCCCGGAGCCCTGCTCTAGCTGGGCTGTCCCGTCCCGCTCACTTCTGCCTCTGGCCAGCCTCCCAGACGCCCGCCTGTCCGTGGGACGCCCGCCCAGCTCTTCTTGGAGGAGAATGTCCTCATCACGACAGACGTCTGTGCTTCTACGAATTGTGTTTACATCATCTCCATTTCCCCCTTGGTTGACCCGTTTTACCTCCTACTTCTCTGCCTTCTGCCCCTTCGCTCCTTAGCTCAGCTCTGGAAGAGCCTTAGGGATCGTTAGAACAGAGGCCCTCGAACTTGAACGAGCATCGGAATTACCCGGAGGTGTTGTTAAAGGCAGAGTGTGGGGTCCCATCCCAAACCCCTGAGGTCCTGACCCCGTAGTCTCTGGTGGGACCTGGGAATCTGCATTTCTTCCAAGTGCCCAAGGGCTGCTGGTCAGGGACCACTCTCAGAGAAGCCCTGGTGGAGACCGTCCCTCTCGGTTCTTGTAGAGGTATGAGGCACACGCACAGTGGCTGGGAGTGAAGACTTGAGGTCCAGCTTGCCTGGGCTTAAATCCTGGCCATGGGCAAGTTCCTTAACCTCTCTATGCCTCAGTTTCCCCATCTGTGAAGTTGGATGATGATAGGGTTGTGAGGGATTGGAGTGGTACCAGCCTCATTCTTTTCATTTTTATTTTTTAAATGTTTTTAAAGTTTATTTTTCAGAAATAGAGAGAGAGTACGATTGGGGGAGAGACAGAGAGAGAGGGAGACACAGAATCTGAAGCAGACTCTAGGCTCTGAGCTGTCAGCACAGAGCCCGACACAAGGCTCGAACCCATGAACTGCGAGACCATGACCTGAGCCAAAGTCGGATGCTTACCCGACTGAGCCACCCAAATGAGGCCCCAGTGCCTGCCTCATTCTTCAGTCTGTATCCATGTAGGCTGATGTCATTCTTGTTTTGCTCATGGGGAAAGGGAAACCGAGGGAGTAAAATTCAGGTCCAAGCTGGCAAGTGGCACATTCTAGAAGCCTAGACTCCTGTCCTCTCACTCGGGGGAATCAACTTTTCCACTTCTGACACACCTCCTTTTGGTCATGGAGCTGCGTAAATCAGCTCCCGAGGAAGTCTCTTCCTCAGCCCGGAAGCACGTGGCGCTATTTGGAGAGACCCCCGCATTCACCCAACACTTGGGCTGGAGGAAAGGATGGACTTGGCAGCACATGAAACACGGTGGCGGATGGTCCAGTCCCAGCTCTTGAGCTTCCAGCCTGTACCTCTCAGGGTCTGCTTTCCTCACGTGCATACCTACCCCTGAGGTTGGGGCAGACACGCACTCTGGTAACACGTCGGCAAAGCGCCTGGCCAAGCGTCTGGCCCAGCGCGGCACTCCACGGACTTGTGTTACCAGCACAACAGTGATGTGTCTGAAGGGCTGCCAACAGTTTTTGTCTGTTTTAAGTGTCTAGTTGGATCAAACCAGCATCTCCTGACCTCTTCAGGAGAGCTTCTGAGGTGTGGGCTCAGCTGTCAAAGCAGATGGTTTTGAAAACTATCCTTCATGGAAACTGTTAAAGGTAAATGGCCCAGGAGTCACTTCATGATAGAGTGGGCACGCTGTAGTTCACCAGAGGGGCGGCCATCCCCCGTCCCCCCACGGTCCCCTCTGATCGGGGTACAGAACAACTCACATTTTCTCTATTGTTTTAAACCACTCCTATTGTATTTTATTTCTTTAATGTTCATTTATTTATTTTGAGAGAGATTGAGAAAGAGCGCAACAGCTGGGGAGGGGCAGAGAGAGAGAGAGAGAGGGAATCCCAAGCAGGCTCTGCTCTGTCAACCTGGAGCCCGATGTGGGGCTTGACCTCACGAACTATGAGGTCATGACCTGAGCCAGGGGATCAAGAGTCAGATGCTTAACTGACTGAGCCACCCAGGCGCCCCCGCCCCCCACTCCTGGTGGTTTTAATCCCGCGGTCCCTCCTTTGTATCTGAAAGTCTTTCTGATCACTGGGCGTGGTTTTACCCGAAGTCCCGTCCCCTGGCTTTAATTATAAAACAGTGAAAGGAGGGCAACAATCTTGACTTAATGGAAAACTCTCCCATTCTGGACCTTTCTTTTTTGGGGAAAACGACAAATCATAACCAGAAAACCGGCAAAGAAAAATAAGAGACATTGGTGATACATTTGGAACAACCTGGAGGGTGTGTCCTTACGTTCCCTCCCCGCCCCCCTGTCACTGGGAGTGTGGCTGATGCACACAGAGACCTGGCCAGCCCTCTCTCTGCGTGGGTGGGTCTAGGGTCATGAGTCCCGAAGTTTGTAGTATTTGGGGGGATCAGCTCTAAAAACAAATAATATTAAATTATGAATGTGGAGTTTGGTATGACAGTACATATTTATGTAAGAGAAAAAAAATCACTGTCAGTCATAAATTTAATAACACGGTTAAAAAGTCCAGAAAAGTAACCAAATATTTTATTAATTAACTGCCTGAACTGCCACTTTTCCTTTTTTTTTTTTTTAATGTTTATCTNAGAGGGAGACACAGAATCCGAAGCAGCTCCAGGCTCTGAGCTGTCAGCACAGAGCCCCACATGACTCATGAGTCTCCCCCTCTTTTCCTCTTCATCTATTTTTTGGGTTGCATTTTCTTTGCTCTCCTTCTTATATGGCAACAATTTTAAAATACTTTAAACAGGGGTGCCTGGATGGCTTACTTGGTTAAGGGTCTGACTTGGGCTCAGGTCATGATCTCACAGTTTGTGAGTTTGAGCCCTGTGTCGGGCTCTGTGCTGATGGCTCACAGCCTGGAGCCTGCTTCAAATTCTGTCTCCCTCTCTTCTCTTTCCCTCCCCAACTTGTACTCTCTCTCTCTCTCTCTCTCAAAAATAAATAAACATTATAAAAAAATTTTTACTGTATTTAAACAGAGAGAATAGATTGGTGATTCAGTCTTTCCTAGAATCTGTGACCAGCATGTGTTTATTATTGACAGTTGAGAAAAGATCGATCGATTGACTTTAGCCTTACATACAACTCATTATTGGTAATGTCAGGTGAAGTTTTAGGATTGTTGTGAAAATGAGGCAATATTTAGTGAGTTGCTTCCACCCATGAACTTTATGATTTCAAGGCATTTCAAGTTTTCTTGTGAGTGACTGTTCGTAAATATTCTTTGAATTGACACCCCTCCCTGACCAGATAGTCGTCACCTAATTGTCGTGGCATGTGAGGACTTGCAGATTATTTTTATCAGAGTCAGTATTCAGTATCACAGAAGCAAGGAATTGAAGTCTTGTTGCCGCGTGTTCCTCTGATTCATGTCTCATTATTTATTGGCTATCAAAATATTCAAGAATGTATTATTTCTACTACAAATCTGTTTCTTTGTCTTAATAATTTCCTGTTTTTTTGTATAATCTAAAACTTTTTGGCTGGTAAAATTCTCTATTCAATATTGGAGTAATTTCTGTTGTTCATTCTCATCTTTATAGCTTTAAAAATATCCTAGTAATTTTTTAAAAAAATTTTTAATGTTTATTTATTTTTGAGAGAGAGAGTGAGACTGACAGACTGAGTGAAGGAGGGGCAGAGAGAGAGGGGGAGACACAGAATCCAAAGCAGGTTCCAGACTCAGTGCTGTCAGCAAAGAGCTTGATGCGGGGCTTGAACCCATGAATAGCGAGATCATGACCTGATCAGTTGGACACTCAACTGACTGAGTGACCCAGGCACCCCTATCCTAGTAATTTTTTTTAAAAAAAATCTATTTATTTATTTTAAGAGAGAGAGAGAGAGCCTTAGTGGAAGAGGGGCAGAAAGAGAGGGAAAGAATGAATCTCAAGCAGGCTCTGCACTGTCAACACGGAGCCTGATGTGGGGCTTGAACCCATGAATCATAAGATCATGATCTGAACCGAAATCAAGAGTTGGATGTTCAACTGACTGAGCTACCCAGCCTCCCCACTGGTAATTTTATGTGAACTCTTCTCTCAGTGCTTTAACAAATTTTAAAGTGGCAAAAGGGGCGCCTGGGTGGCTCAGTCGGTTAAGCATCCGACTTCGGCTCAGGTCATGATCTCATGGTTCGTGGGTTCGAACCCCATGTCGGGGTCTGTGCTGACAGCCAGGTCAGAGCCTGGATCCTGTTTCGGATTCTGTATCTCCCTCTCTGTCTCTCCCCTGCTCTCTCGCTCTCTCTCTCTCTCTCAGAAATAAATAAAACATTAAAAAAAAAATAAAGTGACAAAAAAGACACTTTTCATACATATAAGATGGGTCTATAATTTCTCAATTATTTTATTGAAACATTTCAAGACATCTTTTCAAATTGCAGTTAAATAGCATATTTAAGCTTCATTAGTTTTTGAATAATTTTTTTTGCATTCCTGTTGTGTTTGGGTTTCTCTCTTGAATCTTTAAAAACAGATACTAGAGCACTTATTATTATATCCAAGTTGCAAGACTTGAAGAGATTTGTAACGGCATATCTCTATAATTAGACTCTTCAAAGAAAAGCCAGTTTATATGTGTGGTTAAACATACTCTATCAATGACCCTGTAAAGAAAACACATACCTCTTTCCTTTTTAAAAGGTTATTTATTTATTTTGAGAGAGAGAATAGAGTGTGCAAGTGGGGGAGGGGCAGAGAGAAAGGGAGAGAGAATTTCCATCAGGCCCCGCACTGTCAGCCCAGGGCCCCAGGCGGGGCTTGAACCCACAAAACCTATCATGAACTGAGCTGAAACCGAGAGCTGGATACTTAACCCACTGAACCACCCAAGCTTCCTGAAAACATATAACTCTTGCAAAATATCATGCTGAACAACTCTAGGACTTGTTCAGGTGGATTTTTCTCCCATAAGATGAAAGAGATGAGGTGCACAAGGCAAAAATATTGTGGCACATGTGTCACGGAACCAGGTGAGTTGTGACCGTGGGCAGGAGTATTCCTGGAAATCGTTTATGCACTAGACCAGCTAGTGATAACCCAACTCTACACGGAAGTGATTGTGAACCACATACATTTACATTATTAAACCCAACTAATAGTAAGCCCAACCCCTTTAGTGAGGTACCCAGAATTGCTGTAGCTCCTTCAATTCTACCAGTCACGAGAGGAAGTGTGACAGAGGACACGTGCAAGTGGACAGAGATGGTGGTCTAATTCTTGGGTCCGTGTACTGACATCAGTCAACAGTTTTGGAAACAAATTTCAGCCAATATCTTTCCAAATAGTTATTCTGATTCATTTTCTCTCTCTCTCTCTCTTTCTCTCACCATCCCCCTCTCCTCAGATTCCAATTACATGTATGTTGGATTGTTCAATAATGTCTCATATTTCTCTCACTTTTGTCATACTTTTTTCCATGTTTCAATTTAGAGAATTTCTCCTGACATGTCTTTAAGCTCACTAGACCTTTTGTCTGCCTACTGAACAAAAGCCTACTCATCAAATTCTTTACTTTGATACTGTATTTTTTAGTTCTACGATTTCCATTTGGTTCTTTTTGGGGGGGTTTCACTTCTTTGTGAAGAAAAGCCATTTTGCCTATATTTCCACTAAAAACGTTCACACTTATACATTAATAAATTTAAAGCTTTTATTTGCTCATGCCAGTTCTGGGTTATCTCTGGGCCTATTTCTAGTTCTATAGTTGGCTCCATCCTGGTCAGAATAGTGTGTCATGGCCCCTTGTCCTCACCCATGGACTGGATCCTACTGTTCTCAGGTTAGTGTTTTCAGTGAGTATGGGGCATCGATGTGGTTGTGTTGTCTGGACTTTTGGAATCCCTCTCTTTTCTCTGACTCAGATCCTCAACTCACACAGGTTGTTTGGCTGTCGATGATTTACCTAGATGCTCATTTTGTAAGATGCATTGGGATACCTTGTCACCTATCTTGTTTTAGGAGTTCCAAATCTTTGATTGTGATATATGAGTTTCTCATATATCATGATGTGATATATGTGGGAATTTGGGGACATTAAAATATAATGCTCTGTAATCTCTCTAGAATCATTGTCACAATCAACTTTAAAATTTTTTAAATGCTTATTTATTTTTGAGAGAAAGAAAGAGAGACAGAGAGAGAGAGCGAGCGAGCAGGGGAGTGGTAGAGAGAGAGGGAGACACAGAATCTGAAGCAGCTCCAGGCTCTGAGCTGTCAGCACAGAGTCTGACGCGGGGCTCGAACTCACAAACTGTGAGATCATGACCTGAGCCGAAGTCAGATGCTTAACGGACTGAGCCACCCAGGCACCCCTGTTGTCATAATTATCTTTAAAGGATTAAGAGGACAAAAAAGAAGTTTAGTGATGATGCCCTTCTGATGACAGTCATTTGGGATAATTCTAGAGAGGATGGTTCTCTCCTAAGGCCATGTCACCATCGATGACTGTTTGGATGGACCCCCTCCCCCAAAAGCTCTGATCTGGTTCCTTCACATCTTATATAATTTCTCTCTTATGAGCTGAATTGTGTTTTCCCCAAATTGTGCTGACGTTCTAACCCCCAGTACCTCAGAATGTGACTGTATTTGGAGGTAGACTCTCTAAATGGGTAATTGAGTTAAAGTGAGGTCAGATGGGTGGGCCCTAGTCCAATCTGACTGTATCCTTATTAGAAGGGAAGATTAGGACACAGACACACAGCGTGAAGACATAGGGACATGGCCTGTGAGGGAGCCAAGGAGAGAGACCTCAGAAGAAACTAACCCTCCTGACCCCTTGATCTCAGACTCCCGCCCTTCAGATCTGTGAGAAAATAAATGTCTTTTGTTTAACCCACGCAGTTTGGGGTACTTTGTTCTGGCAACCTTAGCAAACTAATTTAATCTCTTCTCTCTCTCTCTCCTAATCTCTCTCTCTCTCTCTCTCTCTCTCTCTCTCTCATACACACACACACACACACACACACACACGCACAAGCACAATCAGTGCTTGGGAGTATCTCACACTGTGTGTGGGAATCTGCTCCCAGTTCCCCAAGCCCTGTGTTGAAAGATTATACCAGGGCTCTATTTTCATTTTTGATGTCTAAGAAGAGTTCTGGAGACATTTCACTTCTTTAAACACCATTTTGTGGCAAGAATAAGTCGCAACAATTTTTATTTTATTTTGTGACCTTGGCTCAGGCAGAACCAGAAGGTGTTTGACCTTTCAGATTTTCTTATCACCTGTTCTTATGACAGCGATGCCTAGAAGTGTTTAAATTATACTTAATGTATTCTCTGCATCTCCCTCCCCACCCCCTCTCAGAGTTTCTCTCCAAGGGCTTTCTGGAAATCGAGCGTGGTGGGAAGTAAGGGAGCTCTGTGGGTGGAGAGAAGTGGGCTCAAACTCTTAGTCTGCCGTCCGCTTGTGAGATGTTGGTAAGGCGCCTAACATCTCTGAGCCTTTGCTACTTTGTACCTGTGAAATGATGGGTGTGAGGGTTACATGAGATAAAGCTCTAATTTGCTTCCTGGCACAGTACACCAAATACATGCTGTTTTCCATCGTTTTCTCTTCCTTTTCCGAACCACAGTTAGCCAGAAAAAGCAATTCTGGACCAGAGGAAATTCCAGTTAATTGAATATAGGTTTACGTTTGTGTACGTTAGAAACACATTACTTACTGCACTCCAAAATAAATATCGTCGGCAGGAGCTCAAAGGGGTGCTGCTTCCAAACTCGGGGAGCACATCACTGAGCTGTTCTACTACCTGCTTTCCGAGCATGGTCTTCTCTGCAGACACAGAGGCTGTTTCAAGCCCTCTGTATGCGTTGTATTTATTCAGCAACCGGCAAGCTGGTGTCCCACCTAGTGGTCAGCGGGAGACAGCCCGTTTCCAGACAATTCGTATGACCTGCTGCTGGGCAGAAGCCTGCGGGACCGTCGTCCTTTCGTCCCCTCCTCCCCATTTACAGTGGCCCAGGCCATGGGAAGCACAAGACGTGAGACAGGGCAGGGGGCGCGGTACGCCTGCACCTGCTGAGACAAAGGTGCGGCTGGGAAGGGAAGCCCCGCGTGAGAGAGAGTCATCCGAGTGAGAGGCGTGTTGGTGACTGCTTTTCTTAAAGTATTGCGAACTATGTGAAATATTCAGGAAAGTTCATAACGCACTCGGCACATTTACCAGCCAGCTCTGTTGAGTGCTAACATTTTGTCACACTTGCATCCTATGTCTTTAAGGAAAGAGCACAAATGGTGGCATAGCTCCCAGTCTGCCCTTCTAGAATCCCTTTCTCTTCCTAGTCCTGCACCCGCAGGTAGCCACCATCTTGAATTTGATGTTTGTCTTTAATGGCACTTAAAAATTCTACCAACGGGGCACCTGGTTGACTCAGTTGGTTAAGTATCCAACTTTGACTCAGGTTATGGTCTCATGGCTCATGAGTTCGAGCCCCGGGTCGGACTCTGTGCTGACGGTTCAGAGCCTGGAGCCTGCTTTGGATTCTGTCTCCCTCTCTCTCTGCCCCTCCTCCACTCATACTCTGTCGCTCTCTCTCAAAACTAAATAAACATAAATTTTTTAAAAAATAAAAATAGGGGCGCCTGGGTGGCTTAGTCGGTTGAGCGTCCGACTTTCGCTTGGGTCATGATCTCGCGGTTCGTGGGTTCGAGCCCCGCGTCGGGCTCTGTGCTGACTG
>NW_027530213.1:3069753-3128710 GCF_008692635.1 Crocuta crocuta | reverse complement strand
CTCTCTCTCCTAGAAATAAATTAAAAAAAAAAAACATTAAAAAAATTAAAAAATAAAAATAAAATAAATTAAAAGTCTACTGACATCCCATGTGGGAATCCATGTTTTTGCATGTTTTCAAAATTTATTGATGCGCCACTGGATGTATATTTTCTATTATAAAACAAACAATGCAATAATCTTCTTGTGCCATTTTCTCTATGGAACTTCTGCAAGAGTTTATTACTTTCCTAGAAGTCGATTGAGGAGCAAGTATTTTCTTTCCAGAGAGATTGTACCAAATTACGTTCAGTTTGGTAATTGTACCAAATTACTCTTCACCAAATTATCCAGTAGTGTAAGTGGTCTCATTGCTCTACATCTGCGATGAGAGTGAAATTGTTAGACTTTGAAATATTTTCAAAGTGGACAGTTATGAAATATTTCACACTGTTTCAATCTGTATCTCCCTGATTAGTATTTATATTGGACATCTTTTTAAATGTTTCTTGGACTTGCATTTCACTCTCTTGTGAATGGGCTGTTCATATCTTTTACCTTCTATTTTCCCATTGGATCTGTTCCCTATTGATTCTCAAGTGTTCTTTATATATTCCAGATATGAATCCTTGTTTTCAGTTATATGTTTGCAAAAGTCCCAGCCTGTGACTTACTGTTTTCTAGTAAAAATTTTAAGTTGAATTATATAATATGTACACATAATGCACAGATCATAAATGTAGAGCCCAGTTATTTTTTTTTACGAAGTGAAAACACCCATATAATAACCACCCAGGTATTAGGAATTGGAATATAACTGGTTCCCACTTCTGACTTTTCCAAGATCTGCCACACTCCAGAGGTAAGCATCTGTAGGCTTCTGAGTAATTTTGTCTCATTTTGAACTTCAAGTAAATGAACTCTTATAGTACACATACTTTGGTTTCTGGTTTCTTTCAGTCAGTTCTCTATTTGTGAGTTTAATTTATGAATATTGAGTATAGCAGTGATTGTTTATTTTCCATGGCTATTTAGTGTTTCACTGTATGCATACATTACATTCATGAATCCATTTGACTGTTAAAAATATTTAGGTAATTTCCATTTTTGGACAATTATGAATAATGCTGTTGTGAATATTCTAATGCATGTCTATTGGTGCATGAGGAGGGGAAGTGCTAGGTTTTAGGACACACATGCTTAGCTTTAGTAAATGCTACCCATGGTGATGCTAGGTGCCGCCCAATCCCCCCTCATGACTGAGCGCTCAGCCCCACCTGTCAGGAGTTTGGTTGATGATGGATCTCAGCTGAGACTTGCACCAGGCATTGCACTCAGCTTAAGGGGGCTGCCTGGCTAAACTATACACCCGTAGCCTTGTGGCAGCCTAGACACAATGAATGATAGATGTGGGGATGGAAATGCCCAGCCGCCATGTTTTAAAGTTTGTTTGTTTGTTTGTTTACTTACTTGCTTATTTAGAGGGAGAGAGATCAAGTGGCGGAGGGTCAGAGAGAGAGAGAGAGGGAGAGAGAATCCCAAGCAGACTCTGTGCTGACAGTGCAGAGACCGACGTGGGTTGGATCTCACCAATTGAGAGATTGGGACCTGAGCTGAAATCAAGCGTCAGACTCCTAACCACTTGAGCCACCCAGGCACCCCACCCAGCTACCATATTAATTCTGGACGCCTCTGAAGGGCCATCCTAGCTTTAGAGCTCCCAGAGGGATCTTCTGAGTTCTGCATGCTGAATAGAAACAGTGAGAGTGAACACCTTTGTCTTATTATCAGTATAAGGGGGAAGGCAACCTTGTATTCCTGGAATGAACTCCATTGGTCATGACGTAATATTCTTTTTATATTTCTTGGATTCTCTTTGGTGTTATTTTGTTATGGATTTTTGGATCTAACCTTACGAGGGATATTTTACTATTGTACTTCTTTTCTCATTTTATCTTTGTCATAAAATGGGTAGGGAAATGTTTCCTCCTATATATTTCTGAAAGAGACTGACATTTTATTTCTTATTTGATATAATTTACTAGTGAAGCCATCTGGACCTAGTGATTTCTTTGTGAGGACTTTTTCTTTTAAGTTGAAGTGTAATTATCAAATAATGTATGAGAACTTAAACTACAAACTTAATATCATATATATTTTTCTTTTTTCTTATTTCTTCTTGTGCCACCAGTTTTGAAATATACAACAATAATTGCAGCTTTTTCTTTTTTATATATATATTTTTTTATTTCTAGGAGAGAGAGAGAGACAGCATGAGCAGGGGAGGGTCAGAGAGAGAGGGAGTCACAGACTGAAACAGGCTCCAGGCTCTGAGCTGGCAGTCAGCACAGAGCCCGACGCGGGGCTCGAACCCACGAACCGCGAGATCATGACCTAAGTGAAAGTCGGACGCTTAACTGACTAAGCCACCCAGGCGCCCCTAATTGCAGCTTTTTCTACTTCTTCCTTCAGTTCTCTTATTTTTACTTTGATAGTTTTCAACTTTGTAATCAATCATGTTTAATATTGTTATAAGTAATTGGTCCTTTTATCTTTATAAAATCTCCCTCTGTATCTTAGGTAATATTCCTGATCTTGACATCTACTATATCTAATTTTAATATAATCATTNTCCATTCATCTGTTGATGGACACTTAGGCTCTTTCCATGTTTTAGCTATTGTGGAGAGTGCTGCTATGAACATTGGGGTACATGTGCTCCTATGCATCAGCATTTAAAATGCATTTTTTATGGACACCATATAGTTGGGTTTTGCTTATTTTATCAAGTTGATAATCTTTACTTTTAATTAGAGTGTTTAGATCATTTATATTTAATATAATTATCGATATGAATGGATTGAAATCTACCATCCTGCTATTCATCTTGCTATTTGTCCCATCTGTTCTTTGTTTCTTTTTTCTTCCCTTCCTGCCCAATTTATGTTTGATTTTTCTTAAATTTTAGTTTATCTCTTCTACTGGCTTCCACAGCCATGCTATCTAAAATTTTCACTACTTGTCCCCTACATTGCTATCCTCCTCCTTTGTTTTATTCTTCTCCTTAGAACTGAGCACTATCTAAAACTACTATATACTTTACTATAGATATATATTTACTGTATATATACTATATATTTTACCTATTTGGTTTACTGACTGTCTTCTTGAATAAAGTAGAACTCTTGAAGGGCAAATATTTTTCCCTGTTTTGTTCCCTATGGAAGTTTTAGTGCTTGTTACAAAGTAGGTAAATATTTATTGAATAGAATTGAATTGCTAGACAAAGGTCTCAGTCTTCCTTTTCTGCTTAACTGTTGATGGCCACCTTAGCTGATCCTCAGAGGAGTGATGTTTGACAAAACTGACCTACTCACTGGATTTTGAAAGAGATCAATGATGTGGTTAGGGACCATTTATAGCTGATGTACTCTTTTATAAAACAAATGTGAATAAGGCCTCCTCTTTTCTTTATGCTGAGTGTAACCAAGGTGCTGATCATTTCCTGATTTCCACTGTTGACTTCCTGGACTGGTCTCCTAGGTCTGTAACCTCATCTCCAGCACACACCTGGCTCAGAGCTCACAATCAAAATAGTGCTTTGAATGAAAGATGCACACTGACTCATAAATAGTGACATCAGGGACAAAAACCAGAAATTAAAAAGGATGATGTGGCTTCTAGGAAAGCAAATTGTAATTTTGAGATCATTATGTGGATAATGTACAGAAAGTAAACACAATTAATTTTGTCCAGGTTACCTAACTAAAGCAGGCTAGTTTTACACCCTCTTGTCCTTATAAGCAATCTTGATGAACCCCACGCTCAGTGGGTTAAGTTTCTGGGCACCCAGCTTTCTTGCCAGAGAAACTAATATTATTCCCACACTTGATTTCTTAGAGGTAGTTAATTGTACCTACCCCCATAGAGGTAAGAAGTGCAAAGCTGAATTAAGAACATGGAGTTTTATCTACATTGCCAACCAAAAAAAATCTGTCGACCCAACACACGTGATATTCTTCTCCTGTTTCAAGGCAGGCAGTCTATGACCTCCTGGAGGTAAATATATTTTTCCAGTTCTTGGAAATTTACCCCTGAAATATAGCAAATGCAAAGCATCCTGACAAATAAGCCAAAAATATTTTTTTTAGTATTATTGACAAAATTCTTCACTGAGATAAGCCTATGACCTATGTTATATATCAGCATAGGACCCACACTGTGCATTTCAACTTTTATTTTTTAATTCTCCAGTTGAGGAGAAGTTATTTCTCCAGGAGAACTTAAGCCACATGTTTCTTGCTGTCTATGGATTTTCCCAGACCTTCCTGTCCTGGAGGTTCCCTGATTTTAGCTCCCAGACCTTACAGTCATGCTCTGGTGATCTTAAACCTTACCTTGCCCACTTCCATGGGCCTTGGCTTTCTTAAACTCCTAACCGCCCCACTCTCAAAGCACCTGTGGCCTTCCAGGTCCCCTCACAAGGCAGCATTCTCATTCCTGGGGCTCCAGTAACTGTGTCTGTGACACTCCTTCCCAGGAGGAAAGAGTTGTGTTGGAGGACGCTGGTGGTGACCGGTTCCAGTCCTGAAGCCACTTGGGTCTGTGTTTCTCCAGGTCTGTGTTTGCTTGATTGCTACTTTGAGACTTTCTTCAAACTTGAGTAATTTGGATTTGGCCATTTGGCCTGAGTCAGTGACAGATGCTCATTTTCATCAGTAGCTGTCAGAAGGCATGGATCACACAGAAGTTAGAGCCTCTAGGGCGCTTGGGTGGCTCAGTCAGTTAAGCGTCTGGCTTTGGCTCAAGTCATGATCTCACAACTCATGGGTTCGAGCCCCACATTGGGCTCTGTGCTGACAGCCCAGAGCCTGGAACCTGCCTGGGATTCTGTGTCTCCATCTTTCTGCTCCTCCCCGGCTCGATGCTATCTCTCTCTCAAAAAGAAATAAACATTTAAAAATATAGATAATATATAAAAAAGAAGTTAGAATCTCTGTGACTGAGCAGGGGTAAGGAGGAGAAGGGGAGAAGAGGTGGGGATGAGGATTTGGCAGCAGGTCCTGCCTCCTTCCTGATTCTAAGGACGCAGGGGCCTTGTGGATTTCTAATGGGAAAACCCAAGTTGCAGTTACCCACAACCTTGCAGACCCATTTTGCTTGCACAAAAACAAAGACAGTCACAGTAATAACGATCACGACTTACTCTCATGTACCGTGTAACACCTGTCCTTTTCAAAGCTGCCCTGGTGTCTAAATTACCTGTAACCCAGAGAGCAAGGGGATGCATGCCAGTTCTGAGCGGGGTCCCTGCTCACTCACATGCGAGGTGATGCTGAGGCAGGAGGAGATGTGCTTCCATCCCTGGGGTCCCTGAGACCAAACTTCTCAGCACTTCAGATCCCCGATGCTGGAGGAAGCTGACACAGGCCTGCAGGGCCCCCAGGACTGGAGGTTTAGGGCTGTGCCCTTGTGATGGTTGACTTTATGTGTCACCCTGACTGTGCTAAGGGCAAGGGTGCCCAGACAGCTGGAGAAACAATTTCTGGGTTTGTCTCCAGAAGAGATGAGCATTTGAATCAGCAGACAGGGTACAGAAGATTGCCCTCACCAGTGGGTTGGGCGCCATCTAACCCACAGAGCTCCTGAGTAGAACAAAAAGGCAGATAAACGTTGAATCTATTCTCTCCTTGAGTTGGGACATCCATCTTCTCTTGGCCTTCGATGTCAACACTCCTGGTTCTCAGCCTTTGGACGTGGAGTGGGAGTTACACCATGACTCCTCTGGTTCTCAAACCTTAGGACTCAGACTGAATTACACCATTGTCTTCTTGATTCTCCAGCTTCTAGATAGCGGATCGTGGGATTTCTTGGCCTCTGTAATCATGTAAGCCAGTTTCCATAATAAGTCTATATATTGGTTCTGATTCTCTTGAAAAACCCTCACTAATACAGTTTTCCTCTCAACCTGTAGAGAGACAAAGGACCCAGGCAAATCCCCACCTTCCCAAGATCCCCTAGGATGATGCTTAATACAGCCCAGGTTGCTATGATTTAGAGCTTATGGGAGCAATTTGGTAAGAGCGGATATCTCAGGCACACAATATGCTACAAATAGGCTCATTCCTAGTCTTATTCCGAGAAGATAAGATGCTCTTGGAGGGGGGTGCCTGGGTGGCGTAGTCGGTTAAGCGTCCGACTTTCGCTTAGGTCATGATCTCGCGGTTCGTGGGTTCGAGCCCCGCGTCGGGCTTTGTGCTGACTGCCAGCTCAGAGCCTGGAGCCTGTTTCAGTCTGTGACTCCCTCTCTCTCTCTGACCCTCCCCTGCTCATGCTGTCTCTCTCTCTCTCCTAGAAATAAAAAAAAAAAAAAAAAAGAAAGATGCTCTTGGAGGAAAATGCTCCTTATTTTCCAACTGGTAGAGCCCAGTCACGAGTGGGGAAGAAACAGCTACAGGATGGTACTGGACACGGGATGAGCACAGGGTCCTCTGACTGATTCATCAGCCGTCCACAGGCCAGGTCCCGATTCTGGGCAGGCAGCTTCTGTTTCCTAATAAAAAGAGAAATGAACCAGATTCTCTAGCAGAACCAGGAGGCTGGCTGGGTTACACCTCTCTCATTTTACACGATCTCTCTTAATTTGTATAAATATATATTAAACTTTCAAGTCCCATTAGTATAATATAACCTGGAGTGGCTGTTGGTAAACTTAGCAGTTCAGGCATGAAAACTCCGAGAAGCAGAGCAATAAGCAAGCCTATGCAGTATTCTCATCCTACCCAAGAGTCTTGAATATGTAACGCGGATGATGACGGCACTTGTGTCCTCGTGTGGGGCTGGTAACAAAGGTCTCTCTACTTGCATCTGGAACCTGTCACTCTTCTCCATCTGCTTGAGAACCAGCTTCTGGCTGTTTGGCGGTGGAAATGTAAAACATAAAGAAAGAAGTCACACCTAGCTTTGAATCCCCACCTGACCGTGTGCTGGGGTGTGCCACGGAGAGTTTTGGAGCCTCACACAAGGAAAATCCTGCTCGGTTTGCAGGCTTGGGAGTTTGTGGCACAACAAGAAAAATATTTGGTCTTTGTCTTGAGTCCCTGGCATAGAGCTCCTTGGAACCCTTGGAATACAAGTTGATACAAGTGAAAGGATCATCCTTCATTTAGGTGGCTCATTGGAGGAGGGGGGCTGGTCGCCAGAAAGACCGCACGAGAAGCCTGGATCTTTCAGTCCCACTCCGCTGATCTCTGGCGAGGCAGGAGGGGCTGGAGGTTGGATCAATCACCCATGGCCAGTGATCAATAATAGAATCTCCATAAAATCCCCTAAACAATGGGATTCAGGGAGTGTCCACGTTGCTGAGCAGTGGTGAGGTGTTGGGAGCGTGGGACACATGGAGAAGGCATNCTGTTCCGGAGTTGTATCCTTTATAACAAACTGGTGATAGTAAGTAAAGCACCTTCCTGAGTTCTGTGAGTCATTCCAAAGGATTACCAGACCCGGGGTGGGGGTGGTCTTGGGAACCTCTGATTTATAGGTTGGTCAGAAGATGGGGGGGCCTGGGATTTGTGAGTGACACCTCAACTGGGGAGCCCTCTCAAGGACCTGAGCCCTTTAGCTCATGGGAGCTGATGCGAATGCCAGCTAGATGCTGTCAAGTTGAGTTGACTTGTTGGACACCCAGCTGATGTTGGACACTCGGAGAAGCAGTGTCAGAAAAGACCCCAGGTATCTGGTGCCGGGAGGAACAACTTCTCAAGATCGTGTGTAACGTACGTGTGATGCCAGTCACAGAGTGAACAATTTACAGATTCATTCATTTCACAAATAATTTTTGCACAACAGTTTCACACCAGACACTGCTCCAGGCACTTGGGTAGTGAATAAAATATAGAAAGCCCCTGGTCAGATGGGCTTAGATGCTAACAGGGAGGAAAGAGAAAATAAATAAGCACGAAACAGGTCGGGCAGTGTATGAGTTGTCTAGGGCTGCCTAAACCAAATACCATGGACTGGGTGGCTTAAACCAGCAGCAACGTTTGTCTCGCATTTCTGGAGCCGGGAAGTCTGAGATCAAAGGATCAACAGAGGGGATTCCTTCTGAGGGCTGTGAGGGGGACCCTTCCAGGCCTCTTCCCTCAGCTTGTCCGCATCTGGCTTCTCCAGTGTCTTCACACTGTCTCTTTTTTCTGTGTCTGTCTCTGTCCAAATTTCCCCCGTTAAAAAAAGTTTTTTCTAAATGTCTATTTATTTTTGAGGAGCACCTGGGTGGCTCAGTCGGTTAAGCATCTGACCCTTCACTTTGGCTCAGGTCATCATCTCATGGTTTGTGAGATTGAGCCCGAGTCAGCCCCTGTGCTGACAGCTCAGAGCCTGCTTGGGATTCTCTCTCTCCCTCTCTCTCTCTGTCCCTACCCCCTCTCTCTCTGTAAATAAATAAATAAACATTAAAAATGTTTATTTTTGAGAGAGAGAGAGACAGAGAGAGAGACACACAGAGACAGAGTGTGAGGAAGGGAGGGGCAGAGAGAGAGAGAGGGAGATACAGAATCTGAAGCAGGCTCCAGGCTCTGCGCTGTCAGAGCCCGACGCAGGGCTCAAACTCACGAACCGTGAGATCATGACCTGAGCCGAAGTCAGACACTCAACTGACTGAGCCACCCAGGCACCCCCCACATTTTCCCTTTTATAAGGACCCCAGTCATATTGGGTTAAGGCCACCCTTAATGACTTCATTTTAACTTGACCACCTCTGTAAAGATCCTATCTCCAAATAAGGCCACTCTCTGAGTAAATGGGGGTTAGAACTCTAATATAATTTTTTTTGTGGGAGAGGGGGAATTGAGCCCATAACAGATCGGTGCTACAGAATACGGAGAACGAAGAGAGGGTAGGCTTTTGTGTATAGACAGAGCGGGCAGGGAGGTGTTCAAAGGTGTCATCTGAGGTGAGACCTGAGAGGTAGGAGGGAGCAAGCCTGAGGGTGTCCGGAGGAAGAATGGCCAGGCAGGTGGGAGGTCGGGGACCCTCACCAGGGTGTAAGGTGCCGCCAGCAGGCTGGTGAGGTCACGGAGATGTTGGCTCCTATATGAAGGGCTGTATTAATTTCTCGTAACAAAGGACCAGAAACTGAGTGGCTTAATACAGAAATGGATTCTCTCCCAGTTTTGGAGTCGAGGGCCCTGCCCCTCTCCGAGCTTCCGGTGGCCATCAGCAGCCCGCAGCCCTCCTTGGCTTGTGGACACATCACTGCAGGCTCTGGCTCCGCTCTCTCATGGCCGCCTTCCGTCTGTGGGTCGCTGTCGGCACATGGCGCTCCTCTCTGTGTGGGTCTGTGTCCCTTCTCCTCTTCTTTTTTTTCTTTTTTAAGTTTATTTATTTAATGTGAGAGAGAGAGGGAGAGAAAACCCCAAGCAGGCTTTGCACTGTTAGTGCAGAGCCCAACAGGGAACCCCCATGGAGAATCCCAAGCATTTACAGAGGCAGACGCGGGGCTTGAACTCATGAATCCGAGAGGTTGTGATCTGAGTCAAAATCAAGATTCGGACACCTAACCGACTGAGCCACCCAGGCGCCCCTCTACCGTCAGCTTTTTTTTTTTTTTTAGTGTTTTATTTATTTCTAGGAGAGAGAGAGAGAGACAGCGTGAGCAGGGGAGGGTCAGAGAGAGAGGGAGTCACAGACTGAAACAGGCGCCAGGCTCTGAGCTGGCAGTCAGCACAGAGCCCGACGCGGGGCTCGAACCCACGAACCGCGAGATCATGACCTAAGTGAAAGTCGGACGCCTAACCGACTAAGCCACCCAGGCGCCCCTCTACCGTCAGCTTTAATAAGCCCCAGCCTCCTCTGTTCTCAGAGGAAACTTCTCCACTCACGGCACGAGACCTGCGGTCCCTTCTATAAGGATTGCCATGGCCCCATCCCTCAGCCTAGCCTCAGAGGGCAGGTGGCATCGGAGCCAGGCAGCCCTGCGTCCTGACCCTGCTCCTCATTCATCTTCTCTGGGCCTCTGTTTCCCCCAGTGAAAATTAGCCAAGCTGGCTGAAAGGAGTGGCCACGCGGGGATCCCACAGACTGGCTCAGCCCCATCATGTTGGATGAGGATTCCGGGTGTCCCGGGGGCTCTGCTCTGCTCCCCCCTCATGCTCAAACCCCAGTTCGGTGCTCAGGGGGCAGTCTTAGATCTTTCACTTTTAGGTTCTTTGGGGACGTGCCCCCATGCACTATCCCCCGCCAGGGCTTGGGGGCTTTGGGCGATCTGGACTGAACTGGGTGATGAAAGTGCTGAGCCTTCTCTGATTTCTCAGATGCCCACGGCCGCCCCTATGCCCTGTCCACGCAGGGCTGGGGGCCATCTCTCTGAGCAGAGAGCTATCTTGGAAAGCCGAAGGCTGCTTCTCCTTTCTGCAAAATTCTCAGTCCATTTTAACCTCCTGTGCGTCATCTTCTTATCTTAGGGGCTGAATTAGCTAACATGAGAGCAATGTTGGGGAAGCGATGATAACTTTCAATCATGCCCAAAATATTCGTCTCCGGGTGGTGATAAGCAGCAAAGAGTTGCTAATGAAATAATGGGAAGTTGCTGCTTGAGGTTTGCTCAGTCTTAATGCTGACATTCTTAATTGGGGCTGACAGATGAGACTGACAGGCATTTTTGACAGTCAGACCCACCAGACACAATTATTTCACCAATAAATTGTTGCCATCCCGGCATTCAAAACTTCCAGAACTTTCTGGAAGTTGATGGGCACTGGGTGCGTGGAAGTCTCAATTTCAGACATGGGAGGGGTCTGCACATCCACGGGAGGGCGCCCGGGTTGTTTTGTGGGGACGCTGGGTCAGAATGTAGGCGAGGCTCCTAGCTCCCCTCACTTGCTAACTTTGGAGCTGGGGACAGGTTACCGAAATTTCGGAGCTCAGTTATCTCATCTCAGAAATGGGGATAAGTAAAACCAGTTCATCGAGTGTTATTCGTGAAGCATGTGCCTCAGTGCCTGGCCGTGGGGAGGCGTGGCGGCTGCTGTGTTTGCTCTACACACTAGGTACTCCCACGCAGAATTTTCTGTGTTAACCACACACGTGGCCAGGCTGCTTCCCTTCATCCAAATAACCTTCTCTGAAGGAAGGCTGAGAAAAGGGCTTCCGACTCCACACTTGACTCCTCCAAGTTGCTTCCTCCAAGCAAGAGGCTGATGATATTAAAGTCTGGAAAAGCTAGAATGTCAGAGTGTGCAGTCGGCTTTCACCTTTTGCATGTTCCAGGACGAGGGGATATTTAGCCTCTGGGGATGTGATCCCGAACTTGTCAGGGTCCTAAAAATATGGATCTGGCCTTTGAATTTGAGTTGGGCAACCTTCCTCTTCTGTGCTGTGAGTGCCGCGGTCAGCCCTGCATGCGGGGATGGCGCCAGGGAGGAGCAGGGGCCACGGCAACAAGTATGGTTCCTCTTGGTTTCCACTGGGCAATGAGAGTAGAACGGGTTACGGAAGGCGGGCCCCGGGATGTGACGGTAGCCATGCGTCACTCTTCTGTCCCTTCTCTGGGGTTCTCGGCTTAGTTTCTCTTGGGTGGGAATTCTGGATGCCGGCTTGGATTTTTCCAGCACAGTAACTTGGAAGTAATTGATGATACTGTTTTGTGACTATAATTGTTGAATGCTACTGTGGTCCAGGCATTTAGCTAAGCGTTTGCACGTAACATCCCATCCGTTCTAGTTCTGTTGAGATGCTGATGCTCAGGGAGGTTGATTGACTTGCCCAGAGGTGCACGGAGCAGGGCGGATGTGAATCTGCTTCCTCCCTGAGCTCGGAGCGGGTGCACGTATCCCCTGTGTGACTGTCCTCCAGGGCTTTTCCCCCTCGGTCAGCTCCCCTCTGGTGACCTTGGTAAACTCAGACCAGACGCTGACAGCTGGGCCTCCTTCCTGGGCCGTAAACCACCTGAACCTTGGGGTTCAAAGAACGGGCAGGGTTGATGTGCGTGGTGCCCTGGGCCACTGTTACCTGGCTGTGAGTGCGAGCTGCACACAAACGTGCTGGTGGACCGATGGCAGGAGATCTGGGTCCTGCTTCTGACTGTCATGGCTGGAAAGGTGACATTCGGCCACTTGCGTCTCCTTCTGGCCTTCAGCTAGGAGAGGAGGGATGCGACTCTCTCCTCTTGGTATAAACCCTTAGAGCTCTAGCCCTCTGTGTGCCAGAGGGTTTTAGGGAAAAAGGAAGTCACCCATGACCTAGATGATGTTGATGTGTTAGTGTCCTCTGTCAAACAGTGGGCCACATGGTATGTTTTCCAGAGTATTCTGGGCTTTGTCCAGTCCCCTGAGCCCTGGTCCTGCCCTCTGGGAGAGCCCTGATTCTGCTCCCCAGTATGCCATGGCCCTACCCCAGGGGAGTCCTGGTCTTGCCCCCAGGGGAGTCCTGGCCCAGCTCCAGGTGATCCCTGGGACTTGCCTGGTTGAACCCTGGGTCTGCCCTTTGTGCAGCCTCTGGTGGCTAGAAGGCTGTCACCTAAGTGTCACCTAAGCAGGGTGACTTGGTCCAGCAATCCAGCAGAACCTGGCCTGCCTCCAGGGCCCAGGGGCACAAATTCTGTACGACTTTCCCTCCTTCTTGGTGGAGGCTTTCCCCTTGCCCTCCTTCCTCCAAAGGATGAAGACCTCCAGAAGGACCCCTGACTCCCTTTTCCCTCCTGATGTCCCGTAAGGTCTGTGGATAAGAAGGGAACCATCGCTTCCCACAGAAGGGCCCCTGCTAAGCCTGTGCTCCAGCTTCGTGCCGATAGTCTTGGCTCCTGGAAGACAGGTGTAGCCGGAAGGGAAGACACAACAGACCTCAACGCTGTGTATTTTTTCTTTTAAAAAAATGCACTGGGAGGGGTGCCTGGGTGGCTCAGTCAGTTAGTGTCCAGCTCTTGACTTCAGCTCAGATCATGACCTCATGGTTCGTGCCAACAGCGTAGATCCTGCTAGGGATCCGCTCTCTCCCTCTCTCTCTCTCTGCCCCTCCCCTGCTTGTGCTCTCTTTCTCTCTCAAAATAAATAAAGTAAAACTAAAATTAAAATGTGCTGGGAGAGTGTAAGTAAAGACAAAGGCTCACAAGAAGAACAAATATCACCCCATGGGCTCGTTACTCCTTTTTTAGAATGCGCTTCTGATCATGGTTGACTTTCCTAGTCTCCTCATTATCTCTGTCTGAAGGAGGGGAATTTAGTGCCTTTTATTTGCCAAACAGTGGAGACTGCCACGTGCTATACAAGTGGCTCACATTTAGATTGTGTTCCGGGGTGCATGACATCCCCTTTGGTGGGTCATGCCACGTGCCTGCGGGACCTTGTGCTTCATGCCTTCCTTGGGCTTGACCTTGGCATAGGCTCTGGGCAGGCAGTCGCTTCGCCCCCGAGCTTTTGTTCTCTCCTACAGTGGGTGCTTGCGGCAACCACCTTGCCTGTTGTTGACCCTGAAGAGACACCACAAGCTCTTTCATTCACTTTATTCCTCACAAGACACAAGGGATAGCATCTTTCAGGGAAGAGCTACAGAGGCGACTGTTCTTATCCTGATGACTTCCTGCCCCTTCAGGATGCTACAGCCGTGTCTACTTGCAGCCCATGCACAGCTCAAATCGCTCCTGTTCAGGTGGGACAATTACGGACCTGGTGTCACTCGAGATCAGGGAAGCCACGGAAGAACCTGGACCCAATAGATGTGGCGAACCCCATCTTCGCTGCCTTTCTTTCTGTGTGTAGTTCTGTTTCTGGATTTCCCTTTCTTTGTGGATTTGACGTGTGGGGTTTTGGGCTTCCTATTCAGTTCCTAGCGGTGCTATAACAAATCCCCACAGGCCGGGAGGCTTAAAACCACAGAAATGTGCTCTCTCACAACTCTGGAGGCCAGAAGTCCGACACCACAGTGTCACCAGGCCCGTGCTCCCTCTGAAGGCTCTAGGGGAGGGTGCTGTCTGCCTCTTCTAGCTTCTGGTGCCTCTATGGGTTCCATGGCTTGAGGCTGCAGGTGTCCAGTCTCTGCCTCTGTCTTCACTTGGCCTTCTTCTTGGCATGTGTCTTTTCCTCTTCCTATAAGGACACTGGTCATTGGATTTGGAGCCCACCCTATACTCTCATCTTGGTCCTTTGCAGATTACAACTGCAAAGACCCTATTTCCAAATAAGATTACATTTTGAGAGAACTCTGGGTGGACATGAATTTCTCGGGAATACTATTCAACCTACTACAGGTGATAGTGTTAGGGTCAATGTCGAGTAGCGAGACATTCAAGTCTCAGTGGCCAGCTAGCTCCTTCCTCTGGGCCCCGGGACAGGCCCACTGATGCTGACTGGATGGGATGGGAGAGTGTCCCTCTGCTCCCCTCCCCCAGCACCAAGGGAGCCCTGAGTTCTTTCTTACTCCTCTGGCACCCCCCTGACTCTTCTTGCAGGTGTGTCTTTTGAGATCTTCCTTATTTCTGTCATTTCAAGTAGGCTACAATTAAACCAAAGCCTTCGTCTGAATTCTGTGGTTCCTGAGACAATACACATTTTAAAAACACATTAAAAGCAAAATATTTTTTAAGTTGAAAAGATCACTGAGACGATGACAATATATAAACTGAGAAATTGGTGGGGGGCTCACACCAGAGTCTTTCTGTTCTGTCCCCTCTCAGCTCTGTTATCCATCTCTGCACCCCTCTGGGGTTCTGTGGGGATCCCCCACTGCCTGTTTTGTGCATGCATTATGGGCTTCCAGGTCTTGGGAGCCCTTAGGGACCATGCTCTGGCAAGTAATTATGGCCAAGGCTCCCTTCCTTTTAGGAGCTCATGTGCCCTGAGGCAACTCATCAATGCCTAGAGGCATAATTTGTCACCTAGATGGCCATCTCCCCATGCAGGGATATGTTAATTGCAGGTGACCAAGCATCCTATTTGGCTTTGACCATGGTGAGCGAAGGCACAGCCCAAGACATTGGTTCTCCAATTTCTGGCAATATGGTTGGTTGGGGCGGAGAGGTTTCACCTAATTTGTTTCTCCTGGATCTTTGGCCCTGGAGGCCTCCCTTTTACATTTCAGAGAGGGGACAAGACCCCAGAGACTGTTTGCTTGGATTCCAATTGACATCAATTACCTTGGTCAAGCTGCGTCCCAGGGCCATTCTGAACAGCTGTCCGACTGCATTTCTCATCTCGGGCTTCTCCCATGCACGGCTTGTGAAGGCCCATTAGCTGCTTGTTTATCTCTTATGAGCATACAGTTTTATAGGTCAAGCTTGTGGCTTCCACACAGGTAAAAACTCAGGAATGATAGGACGAGCGATCTTGACTATTGTTATCAGGGAGCCACCACACTGCTCTAACTGGAAGGTTATTAGTACGATGAGGCTGTTTTTCTCATTACCATTTTGTTGTGGGAGAAGAGGTATGTGAACTACAGGGGCTGAAGTCGAGGAGGCTTTGGTGGGTGCTGCCCCAGCAGGCGCAGAAGGGGGCAGTGACAGTGGCCACCCTGGGCCGAGAGAGTGAGACCTTTCACTGCGCCCTTCCAAACCCAGTGTCAGAGTGGAAGGGATTGCTGTGTGCTTCAGTGTGGCAGGTTGGGGTTTTCCTGAGGTGACTGCAGTGATGTATGAACTTACCCTTCCGCCATGGTGCAGGGGGCTTGACCTTCTCAGGTCTGGGGTCGGGGTAGGGACTGTGGCCAACATGGCATGGTGATAAATTGCCCACACCCACTGCGCAGCTGGAGCTTCTTGCTTCCCGGAAGTGCTATCTTGTGAGAAGTGGCCCACCTGGAGATGTCCACACTGTGAAAAGCTCATGTCCCACGGTTGTCCTGAGCCATGAGCTGCTGCCTGGGGATAGAACAAGCTAAGGAAACCGAAGCAGCCAGCTGATGGCCCAAGGACCTGAGACACACCATCCTGGCACATCCTCCCCAAATTCCTGACTCACAAAACCATGAGCAAAAGAAATGATTGTTTGAAGTTTCTAAGTTTGGAGTGGATTCATATGGAGCAATCAAACCCAACTGGGATATTTAGTCAGGACAAGACTGGTCTCCCAGCTGGGTTGGGGACGAGGCTTAATACAAGATGCCCAATGAAACAGTAGATAAGATCTCAGCTGTTGTCCAGGTGAAGGTGAAGAGAGGGCTCTGGCATACCGTCCCTGTGCAGGCCTGGATGAGAACCCCATCTCGCTGCCTCTGGGCATGAGCAGGGCACTTGGAGCAATGAATATATAAGACCCACATGCCCAAGGCCTCAACGTTTGTTTCACTACTTAGCAAATGCCTACTAAGCATGAACCTGCCAGGCACACTGAGGCAAGAGGAGCCAAAACAGACACAACCTGGCCTCCCAGGGACTTACAGGGCTGTGACCAGTCCCAAGAAATCCCTGCATGTCCCCCTGGAGAGGAAGGCCAATGCAGAGTGGAGTCACTGCCCGGATATGGAGTAGCAATGGAGTAGGGGTGGGAATGCGGGGAGTTTGGTCTTCAGACCTGCTCACGTCCTGATCTGTCTGCACCATCTCTGCCTGCTGATGCCCTGGGACACCCTACTTGATGGCAGCTTGGAGAGAGACCCAGCCAGGCCTAGTGGAACAGCCCTACTGAGGAAGTCACTGACAGCCCACCAGTGCTCTCCTCCAATGTTAGCCAATGTTGAGCCCCTGCTGGCCTTGACTCCTTGGCGAATGTCCTGCTGCCCTCTCCTGGCTCCATCCTAATGACCCTGTCAGCATGTGGGCAGTGATGGTTGGTGCTGGTTTCTTTTTCTCAGCCTGAATGGATCAAGACGCTGGGTCATCTCAGAATGTTTGATATGTAACTGACAGTATAACTTTCAATTCAGTATTATAATTGAGTGATTGCAATTGTAGCTTGCAATATAATTTTGGACTAAGTATTATTATGTCTGAGCCTCTGTTTTTTCGGTTAGAAAATGGAACTATTATTACCGATCATGCAGGGCTGTAAGGATTAAAGGTAAGTTATATGGAATACCCTGCACCTATATGTTAATGTGCTGAAGAGTGGTGGTTGTTATTGTTGTGGGTGTGCCCGTGATGCAGCCAGAGTCCAAAAAGGAGAGGAGTCATCTGCTTGCCTTGAATCTATAAAAAACAGTGTTTTTTGAGACTACCCTGCTGGGAAAGAAGCTGGAAATGAGATTTAAAATGTATTGACTGTGGCCTTCAGAAAGGCTTCTTTCTCATCAGTTTACCCAGCTCTGGTAGGGACGAGCATGGTTTGAGGAGCTGCTCTTCTCATTTTCTTGCCTTTGGGATTCCTTGATGCTGGAGTGTGGGGAGGCGGAGCATGGTCTGCTTGAAGCATCCTTTGGGGACGAAGTTAGCTCTGAAGTCTTCATTTCATTTTAGAAAATGAAGCATGTCATTGTGATTTAGAAAAGTTGTAGCCCAAGCAATTGTTGAGAAGACAAAATAATATATTTCTTTATGAGAGAAGACAGATCATACTGCTTGAGCCAAACTTGTAAAAGGATATGTGCATCATGCTGGCTAAAGAAAACCCAAAGTGACATTCAGGAAAGCATTAGCAGTGGGAGATGCTCGATGCTCAGAATCTCCCTCTACCGTGCTCTTCTGAGTCCCATTGGATACAGCGTCCATCCCTCCTGATGGGGCCTGCCCAAGTGATGGATGTGGAAACACTTGACTTTCCGTGGAGTATATATTGATCTTAGGGGTTGAATTGCAGCCTACTGGTTTTAAATAGATGGGTCATGGCAATGAATAATGATAAGACCAGAGGACTTCTTTAAAATTGTAAATTAATGAATTTCATAGAAATCACTCATAAGAGTGTGCCAAGATATGGGCAGTGTAACATGTTTTGTTAAAACGTCAGATGATGTGATTTGGTAGAGGAAACCACTCTACCATAGATGGAAGGAAGCACCAGATTATTCCCAGCTAGCAAAGAGTGAGATTTTCAAACTATAATGCAACTGTGAACCAGGAATAGTGTTTCAGTGGCTGCCATCGTCACTTGAATGGCAAACTACAAATGCCCTACTCTTTCTATTCCTCCATTTACCCTCCCATCTGCTTGCCCACCTGCTAGGCCCTCCATCCACCCACCCACCTACCTATCCATCCACCTGCCCACCCATCTACCTATCCATTCTCCCATCCACCCACTCATCCACTACTCAAATGCTCATCCATCCATCCATCCATCCATCCATCCATCCATCCATCCAACAAATAAGCACTGAGCACCAACTAAGTGCCAAGCATTATGGAAGGTGTTGGGGACAAAGATGAGTGAAATAATCTTTGACTGTGAGGAGGTTATTGTCTACTGAATAACACATACAGGAAAGTTAAAACAGTGCAGTTCTGGTTTATGAGCTCTGAAGACCTAGCTTCAGGAGCCATCTGAAATCAGGGAGTTAGGGAAAGTTGTCTGAGCCTCCCTGGTGGCTCTGGATTCACATTCCAGGACAAAAGAACAGTGTTTTCAAAGTCTAAGTGGTCTGGAAAGGGGTGTCCTCTTAGGAAATGGGGACACTTAATAAGGAGTGTAGTGAGGTGAAATAGTGGTCTGAAGAGGGTCCTGGGGCCTAGAACCTGCCCACCCTTGTAGGCTCAGCCAAGGACTTTGGCCATAATGCTGCACAGTGGTGATTATTAATCTGTACTCTGAGGACAGGGCTCCAGAGTACCTGGGTTTGAGGCACAGGCATCTGAGTCTCTACTCCTGCTACAACAGGCAACTCTGCTTTTGTCTGATTTAAATATTGAGCTCCTTTTTGAGAGTTCCTTTAGAGGAAAGTGTCTGCAGCTTAGTCTGAAAACCACTGGAGTGGATAAGGGGGCTCCAGGTATGGCTTCAGTCAAGGAGTTGCTTTAGACAATGCCTCTGGGGTAAGGTGGAGGGTGGATCCAGGGGAGTCAGCAAGAAGCAGAGATGGGGGCTCCTGCTTTGGGCACCTGAAGGAATGGATGCATCTCTATGGGTTTCTGTCGGGCATGGTGAATGCTAAGTGGGACTGATGCGCAGAGGGCTGCAGATGACAGATTAGTGACTCTATCAGGCACTACAGTCCCAATGGGCAGGGATCCCATTAGGTAAAGTGGGATGAAGTAGTGATGGTGTCCTAAGTGTCTTGTCTCAGCATCTGGCAGCCTCTGGGAAAGAATATAACCTGGTATATTTTCATGCCACTTCTTTCATTCGTGTTGCAGTGTAAGGTGACCATCATGTCGCTTGAAACCTTGGCTAGACTCAGAAGCTTCCTTCATGCCTCTGTAGAGAGGGCTGGCTGGTCAAGGCACTGGGATTCTCCTGGAGAATCTGAGGGGCCAGAGCTGAGGTGCAGGGGTCAGACAAAGCCAAGCCCATGCAAAATGGACAACCAAGAACACGAAAAAACTATTTTAGGAATGTTTCTTTAGTTTAACATTGGACTTTATAATGTATTGTTAAAATCCTCTGGACACTTTGAGCCATGGCAAGTGGCAAGATGAACTGCCCTGCAAGTCCCTAGGTCCCTTTCATTATTTAAAGTTCCGTGGCGGGGGGCACCTGGGTGGCTCAGTCGGTTGAGTGTCCAACTCTTGGTTTCGGCTCAGGTCGTGATCTCATGGTTTATGGGATCAAGCCCCATGTTGGGCTGTACAGTGACAGCATGGAGCCTGCTTGCAATTCTCTCTCTCTACCTCTCTTTCTGCCCCTTCCTTACTCATGTTCTCTCTTTCTCTCTCTCTAAATAAATAAATATAAAAAAAAATTAAGTTCTAGGAGGTGCACGTGGTAAACGGGCATTGAATGGGTCCTGCTTCGGTGGGCACATGTGGGAAGAAGCAGAGCTGATTCACTGCTGAGATCTGGCCACAGGCAGAGTATGGGGTGGGGTGAAGGTGAGGTGGGAGAGAGGAAGGGGAGAAAAAGGGGAGGGGAGAGAGGAAAGAGATCATTTCAAATCTGTGATACTCTCCTTGGATTATACGGTGGGAAGTCCAACATCCTGACGGGTCCTGTGGTAGGATACGGCACTTTGAAAACAATTCATGTTCCTACCTGTAGAAAAGGCTGACTCCATGTTCCCATCTGCAGAAAAGGCTGACTCTTTGGACACACACACACACACACACACACACACACACACACATACACACAAACACACAGAAGAAACCAAGGCCATATCAAATTTTTTTTTTATTGTTCCAGTCAAAAAAAAAGAGGAACACCTCAATATGTAAACAGTTACCCTAACACAGCGAGTTCTTAAAGATACAGTGTTTTATTCTAAAAAAATTTGGCATTGTAGTGATTTCTCAATACATAATTTGTGCTTTCGCATGTAGCATGCTTTCGTCTCATTGTCCGTGCACAGTTGTACCTGGAGTTGAATAAAGGGAGTTACAAAAAGACCAAAAGGTGGGTCAGGAGCCAAACCAGTACTTGAGCCCTCCCTGGCTTTCCTTTCCAAAAAGCATGGTGGGAAGGTTAACAACTTCAGAAGCAAATCTTAGTTACTTATCATGAGGAAAAGTCAGAAGCCTTGGTAGGATTTTCCGAAAGATGCATTTCCTTATTTTATTTCTGTTCACATCTCCAAAGGATCATCTAAAGGTGAATAAACTTTAGTTTGTACATCGTATTGTGTAATATCTATAAATCTCTCCTGTAGTAACTCTTGTTTTATGATTTTGCTGGCCATGTAGTTTACTACTAATTGTTATTGAAATCCCACCAATGATGTATTCCATTTTTCATAGATTCACTGAATCATTTCAAAGTGTTTGGCAGTTTTGACAGGGACCTCTTGCTTTTTTCCAGTGAAAATTATTATTTTGAAAGATTAATCCTCAGACTGAAGAGCCTTTTAAGTGCTATGGTGGGTTTATTAATAAATGCTGCCTACTCTGCTTACTTTAGTCTGTCTTCCTTATCCTGGAATTCCAAGTCTTCTACAATTTAGCACCAATTTTCAAAATGCATATTTTATCAAATCCTGCAACAAGCCATCCCACCCCATCCAGGTGGGCCTAGGCTCCATCCCCCGGTCTTGCTTTGCGCGTGACTGTCTTTGGCCTGTCTCCCATGTTAGCTCCTCAGACTGTAAGGAAGATTCCCTCCTGGGTCTGTATCTTCTACATCCCACCCAGTGTCCTGAAATGTCAGGACAAATGTCCCTTTCTTCCCCGGGAAACGATTCTCCATTGCTTACATAGAAACGGATTTTGCTTTCTTAAATTTCGAAACATTGTTGTACCCTTCCTGTTAGATCGTCTTATTTCTAAAACTAGAGTAAGTTAATTTTTCTCTTTATGCCTCAGTTTCTTTATTTGTAAAGTGGGAGTCAGTATTTGCTCACAGGGCTTTTGTGTGGTTAGATTCACTCAACACAGTGTGGTCATATGTTAAGAGCCAGTTGCCATGAGTTTATGGGCTTGTTGAGGGCATAGGAAGATGTCATTATTTCTTGGTCTTTTTTTTTTTTTTTAACTTTTTGTTTTTTAATATTTTATTTATTTCTAGGAGAGAGAGAGAGACAGACAGACAGACAGCGTGAGCAGGGGAGGGTCAGAGAGAGAGGGAGTCACAGACTGAAACAGGCTCCAGGCTCTGAGCTGGCAGTCAGCACAGAGCCCGACGCGGGGCTCGAACCCACGAACCGCGAGATCATGACCTAGGCGAAAGTCGGACGCTTAACCGACTAAGCCACCCAGGCGCCCCTATTTCTTGGTCTTTAGAGCAACCTGTCTAGGACATTGCCCACTGTACTACAAATGTTCATGAGTCAATACTCAGTCAAACAAATATTAATCTAGAACAATAAAATATGGGGCATCTACTAGCTTTCAGAATATTTTGAGTGGAATTCTCTCCTTGTCTAGTTTTAGTTGGCAGCTTAGATCCCTGAGAATGGAGGTACACATCTGGGCCTGCTTCCAGCATCAGAGAATTTCATACACCTTGAAAACCCAACATTTTATTTCTCTGTAGAATGTGAGCATCTTGTAAAAAATCCAAAAAACTCAGATTCTTAAAAGGATTTCTGGGAACAATGTTAAAGGTCAACTATGTCTTTGCCTTGTTTCTTTTTAGAAGATTTTTTCTCGAGGAGTGGATACTGGAACACCAAAATCTGTTGCCCCGATGACACCCCAGCTTGATGACCTGAATCTAAGGGTGGCTAGGCTTTGTTTTGTTTATATATTTCCTGATGGTTCTGTGTGACGGTAAGAATGAGAACTTCTAGGTTAAAAAAACATGAATGTCTACAAGACACGCAGCCCTCAAACCAAATTACGACTTATCCTCAGTCTCATAGAGTCAGGATTGAAAAGACTACTGAAATCTAGGCACTGTTTTGGACTTTTGAACTAGTGAACTTTCCAGAATAATTTTGTTTCTGTCTTAGGAAATGGCTCACAGAATGACTTCATGTTTTGTTGGGCTATATTAAATATTTCAGGCCTTGGTAGTATTGTGCTACTTTATTAGGAAAGACAAATACAATGAGTTATCTTTCAATTAATAGTGGAAAAGAGGGATATGGCTGAAAGAAAGCAGTTGAATTAAACTGTTATGGTTTAATCTCTTTGCATCCTTAATTGTGTTCTACTTGATTTAGCACTAAATTTTTGTCCTGGGTGCATGTCCTAAGTGCATGCTTCATGGAAGGTAGAGATGGATTCAGGTTAAAAGCAAGTTGCCAATAACCTGCTGGAGCTGATTGAAGTATTTATGGATGAGGTGGCCAGATGTAGTCATGCACTTATTTTCAATCAAAGGCCCCAACCACTTTAGGGTCTTTTTTTTTTTTCTACTGTAGAGGAGACTATAGTGCTTGTACAGTAACACCTCATTTGTCTAGAAGGCACCTAACTCATAACTTGTCTATTTGCTATGGGATTTAGTGGTGGCAGAAGACAGGAGAGAAGGATGTATTTAGTAAGGAGATCCTAGAGACAAGTGTATGGATGGTGGCAGAATTTCATTCCTGCCACCATAGGAATTAGTGAAACTATTAAAAACAGCTAAGACTTAAAGCTAAAGCGTCTGGGGCTATCTAGTGTACGGGTGGTAGAGACTCGAACTGCTATTAGAGTCATAGAAACAGAGACTGGAGGATTCAACTTGCTGAAAAAGACAAAAAGAAAAGACAAGGAAACTAATAGCAGACACATTTTTCTCAAGCTCACATTGGAACATTCACTAAGATAAACCACATTCTGGGCCATAAAGCACAACTTTAAAAACTTGAAAAAATATAAATCATACAGTGTCTTCTCTAGACCACAATGGAATCCAATTAGAAATACAACAGAAAGAAATGGAAAATCTCAGAATACTCAGAGATTCAACGACACACTTCTAAATAACACATAGGCTAAAGAAGAAATCTTAAGAGAATTTGAAAAGTATTTTGAACTAAATGAAAATAAAAATGCAATTTGTCAAAATTTGTGGGATGCAGTGAAAACACTGCTTAGAGGAAGGAATTGGGAAGGAAGGAATAAAATTATCTTTGATTGCAGATGACATGAATGTCCGTGTAGAAAATCTGAAAGAATCAATAAAAAACATCATAGCAAAGTTGCAGGATACAAAATTAATATACGAAAAGTCAATCACTTTTCTATATACCAGCAATGAGCAAGTGGAATCTGAAATTACAAAAACAATACTATTTACATTAGCACCTCCCCAAAAATAAAATACTTAGATATAAATTTAACAAACTATGTACAAGATTTATATGAGGCAAATTACAAAACTCTAGTGAAAGATAACAAGTAAACTAAATAAATGGAGAGATAGTCTATATTCATGGATAGGAAGACTCAATATTGCCAAGACTCAATACTGTCAAGTACTTGCTAAATTGATCTACAGATTCAATGCATTTGAATCCCAGCAAGTTAACTTGTGGATATTAACAAACTGCTGTTAAAAATTTTATGGAGAAGCAAAAGACCCACAGTAGCCAACTCAAAATTGAAGGACTGACATTATCCAACCTCAAGGGTTACTATAAATCTACAGTGATCAAGTCTGTGGTATTGGTGAAAGAATAGACAAGTAGATCAATGAAACAGAAAAGAAAGCCCAGAAATAGAACCCTATGAAGTATAATCAACTGATCTTTGACAGAGGTGTGAAGGCAATACACAGAAGCAAATACAATATTTTCAACAAATGGTTCTGGAAAAACTATACATTCATATAAAAAAAAGAACCTGGACACGGACCTTAAACTCTTCACAAAAACTAACTCGAAATGATTTAGATCTAAAGTACAAAACTATAAAACTCCTAGAAGATAATATATGAGAAATCTTAGATGACCTTGGGTATGGCAATGAATTTAAAAATATAAAACCAAAGGCATAATCCATGGAGGGAAGAATTAATAAGCTGGTGCTCATTAAAAAACATTTCTGCTTGGCAAAAGACACCATCAACAGAGTGAGAAGACAAGCCACAGACTGGGAGAAAATATTTGCAAAAGATTCATCTGATAAAAGATTGTTAAGCAAAATATGCAAAGAACTCTTAAAACTCGACAATAAGAAAACAAACAACCTGATTAAAAAGTGGACAAAGACCTAACAGGCACCTCATCAAAGAAGATGTACAGATGGAAAATATGTTTATGAAAAGATACTCCGTATCCTATGTCACCAAGGAAATGCAAATGAAAACAACAATGCGATACCAGTGCACATCTATTAGAATGGCAAAAAATTCAAAACACTGATAACACCGAATGCTGGCAAGGATGAGAAGCAACAGAAATTCTATTCACTGTTGGTGAGAATGTAAAATGGTATAGCCACTTTGGAAGACAGCTTAGCAGTTTCTTCTGAGACTAAACATAGATTTATCATATGATCCAGCAATTATGCTCCCTGGTATTTACCCAAATGAATAGAAAACTTTGTCTATAGAAAAACCTGCACACAAATGTTTATAGCAGCTTTATTCATCATTGACAAAGCTTGGAAGCAAACAACAGTATGTAAATGGATATATAAACCATGGTACATCCAGACAATAAAATATTATTCAACCCTAAAAAGAAATGAGCTATCAAGCTATGAAAAGATATGAAGAAATCTTAACTGCATAATACTAAGTGAAAGAAAGCTAATATGGAAGACTATATGCTGTATGATTCCAACTATGTGACAGTGTGGAAAAGACAAAACTATAAACTATAAAGGTTTGGGGGGAGAGACAAATAGAGTGCAGAGAATTTTTAGGGCAGTGAAACTATTTTGCACGATACTTCTTTGGTGGATACATATCATTATACATTATGCATTTGTCAAAACTCATAGAATGTACACCAAAAGTGAACCCTAGTGTAGACCATGGACTTTGGGTGATGCGGATGGGTCAGCATGGGTTCACTATTTGTAACAAGTGTACAACTCTGATGCTAAGTGCTGATGATGGGGAAGGTTGTGAATGTTGTGGGGACAGGGGGATATATGGGAACTCTCTGTACTTTTCACTCAATTTTGCTGTGAACCTAAAATTGTGCTAAAAGATAAAGGTTATTACTCAAAAATAGAAAATGATGAGAAAACTTTTTGAGTTCAGTGATTTATCCAAGACCATATAACTCATCTGGGGATGGAACCGGGATCAGAATCCTTCTCTCTTCAGACTGAATCCAGGGTTTCTACAAAACAATGAAAAAAAAAAAAGTCTACTTTATGACCCATTGCCTGTGAGTTCAGGGAGGTCTATGGTGCATTTTAGAAAGAATACCACCATGATGGTTAAGGGAGGGAGTTATCATCATTTTCAGGGCTCTGGTTTTATGTAAATTCACTTATGTGGACCAACTCATAACTGATTAGAGGAGGGAAGTGTATGTGTGAGTGTGTGTGTGTGTGTGTGTGTGTGTGTGTGTGTGTATGAGTGCATGTATACTTGTGTATATGTATATATGTACATATACGTTTGTGTATATACATATGTATACATATGTATGTGCCTGCATGTGTATATGTGGGGAAAGGGTTGTTGCATTTGGTAAAGTGTTAGTTACAAAGGGCTGTACTACCACTGCATCGTGTAACATTTAGAGGAGCCTTCTTTCTTTTAGAAAAGGAAAAAAATATGAAGTTACAAGCAGAGAGGAACTGTGGAATAATAAGCCACACATCTCGTTGGTGTCTGTTGTAACAGCGTTGTAAATAAGATGCAAGAAAGGTCTTCCAGTGTGGCTATTTGGATTGTAGAAAGTTCTCATTTATTCACTAATGCCCCCTATGGACACAGCCAGCTGACTGGGCAATCAGGTAAGCTGGTCTGGCATGTGCATGGCCATGACTCAGATATTCGAACACTACCACCCTCTCTCTGAAAGCAGGCCATCATCTTGAGCAAAATTTCCATGTCTAGAACTTCCCAGAGGCTGGCATCTAAGAACATTGATGGAGAGTTTTTCCTGGTTAGCAAAGTTTACTCCTACCTGAGTTCATAGGGCCAGACCTAATTTAACTCTGAAAGTTTCAGTGCTGCATTCTGTATAACCTTTCCTGCCAACATGAAGGAGTCTGTTCTCAGGTTCAAAGCCAGAAAATGGAAAGTGGCAAGTTCACGTTCATGGAGAAATAGTATTCTGGAGACTTTGCCTCTCGGAGGCAAAAATGAACATTTGAAGTCAGGTTTTCTGGCTTCTTTCTTTCTTTCTTTTTTTTTTTTTTCCCTGAAGGAATTTCTAAGTAAAAATTTTAAATTGCTCCTGTTTACACTTGGGCTTATTACGGAAACACTATTTTGGCAAAGCTTATTTAACGATTAATAAAATGGCAGCTCTTTGGATATCTATTGCATTGGATAATGTGAATTTAGTTTTGGAACTCCTGTTTCTTTCTTTTTTTTTTTCTTAAAGGAGAATGTGATTCGGGTGTGGGTGTGCATGTGGGATGAGGATGATGGCTTAAAGAATAGCTTTTTTCAAAGGAACAGTTTGGCCACCTGAGTGCAAAATATCCTAGGAAGAAGGCATAGTAATATCCTACCCCTGGCCGTGGAGTGAGTGCCTGTTTGCCTGGGCACTGCCCTGTAGCTCCTAGGTTTCCCCAAGGCTGTCTGCAGGTGGACAAGCCTTTGGGAGCTCCAGCCCGTAGGAGCCTCTGCCAGTTCTCTTCAGAGACTCTGTGGAGAGATCTAGGCTGATAGGCTGCAGGTTGCCATGGCAGCAGCCATGCACATCCTGGGTAACCAGGCGCCACATGGGTGCTTGGTTTTTTCTCCAGAGCACAGTCTGTGCAGATAGCGGGGGAGGAAAGGCCACTTTGCCAACACAGGCATATATTTAGGTCATCATTTCAGGATCTTGTACATGTGTGGGAGTTCACTATTGTTCCTGCAAGACTCTCATTTTAGATGCTGTTCCACTAGTCAGGATCGTCTCTGGCAAGCTGGTTAGCCTAAGTGCATGTTGCGAAGGACAGGAAGATTCCCCTGGAAAAGTCCAGCTGTCCCTGCAACACAAGACCTCATTTTACGCTCTGCTCAGTTATGGGCTAATGTCATCACTCATGGACTCTCTAGGTGTGTATGGGGGCAGCAATGAAATATTTTACCTTTTTTGGGTCGCAGGTGGTCAGACCATGAACACATTACATGATCAATTATAACTGGTGGTGAACAATTAGGTGTAAGGGATGGGACTAGCCTTGATAATAGGTTCATGGTTGCCACTCAAACATGGAATGGGAGCTCAGAAGTGCCAGGAAAGATGACTTCTGGTGGTGAGCCAAGGGAGGAATTCAGAAAGAGTAACTGGGCAGAATGTTTGGATGATAACCTGTGGTGACATGGTAGCCCTGTGGGTACCTGGGGACAGTATAAATTGTCTCCAAGTGCTGCAATCCAGGAGATTTGCTTGCAAATCAAGAGGAGACTCTTGACAATGACATCCTTGTTTGTTGGTTCCTATTAGAGGAAAGAGAGAGGATGTGAAATTTCTTGGACAGGCCAGCATTTAGATTGGATGAGGGGTAGGTTTGAACAGATCAGACCCCCTTACTTAAAAAAAAGAAACCGGGTCAGACCATCTAGGGTGATGGTTCGGATTGCCCAATGGGCCAACTGAGTGTGCACACAGCATCACAATACTAAAAAGTGAGAATTTCCAGAGGCTGAAGAATTAGATATGTAGGAAAAAAGAGTCATACAGGTAATCACCATGGGAAAATGATCTTTCTTTGGACTTCTTTATGCTTAACTCCATTTACTCAATAGTATTGTTCGATTTCGACTTCTGTATAGGAGGGACACCCCTGTGCATAGGAGATCAAAACATCTTACTTCATTTCTTCCTGGGAGAGTTGTCATCCCTGATCCAGGTGGGTGTTCTATAAGATCAAGGGTGCTGGTCAACATAAGCTCAAAAGACACGATTCGCCAGTGTCTTCTGGGAGGGGTCATTGTCTATATGAGCAGGAACCAGACCTGGAGGGAGAGATTCACCTAGAGAGCCCGCAGCAGGTGGGCATGGCCAAACTGACCCAAGGGAGGGTTGCTTGCACCCATTCCCATATGCAATAATGCCAAGAGCTGATGCCAGAATGGCTCCAATTGGATCTGAGAACAGATTCCTTGTCCTCCTCTAAGAATAGTGGCCATGGCATTAGAGGTTCTGATCACGCCCCACTGATGGAAGCCCAGCTCTCTGTGCTGTAGTCGATCCAGTTCTGTAGTTGTGTTTAGTGCTGCTAGACCTAACATTGATATACTCCATAAGGCATTCATACTGGACTGGGGTTTTAATGGCCAAAGAGGTCTCAACTTAGGCTCCCAGGATTTCTTGCTCCTTTGGATGGATATTTTAGGATTTCTTTCAGAATTTTAGAAATAATGATGCATTACATGTTTATTTCACTAGTGTCTGTTGGTAGCAGATATTTACATTGCCTGAGAAAAACAGCCCTTCAGATTCTTATAAAGGTTGGCTGGTTGATATCACAGTATTTATGATCAGTGTTAATACAATGGGTGCAGAGTCTTAATCCTGAAATGGCCAATTACACTTTGATAGTAGGAACATTTCATTCTCTGAAATCAAGATCTATTGCCTGTGTGGTCACAATTCTCTGGCCGACCCCAGAACACATTAGGATTCACGTCTGGGGGGTAGTATCTAAAATTAACTTTATAAAAGCCATTTTCCTTGCTGATGAATCTCCATCACTTGATCACACTGACCATCTCAATGAGCTATTTTGTCCTCGCTTCCTCCTTAGGACTCCCTTGTTTGAGTTAGGTGGATGCATCAAGCTTTCTTTTACCAAGGCAAAGAGGCCAAGTAAAAGTTTGACTCCTTTTACATTTATTTAAGCTTTATGGTGTTGAACTTTGAGATACTTTCCCCCACCACGTAGTTATTATGCTGTTCCATGCAGTTGCAGGGTTGTGAGCTTTTTGCAATCTACATTGCAGATATCATTGCTATTTAGTTTCAGACACAGGACCAAATCCATCTCAGTTTCCATCATGTATCTGTCAGCAGTACATCACAATGATTTGTTACAAAAATTTCCCCCCACCTAATTTCCAGGAAAGCACTCATAAGAGAACCTGATATATTTTACAATAGAACTAGAGATAAAGAACCTTACTTGGCTGAACTATGTCTGGCTTTGGAAATGCTTTCTTAGAACACAAGTGCGTTCAGCTTAGCGATACTAAAGAATGTCATTTAATATTGACTTATCTCAAAACTCCATTGTCTGATTTCTTACTTTCAATATTTCTGTAATTACCAGTCTTTGTGTCTTGGACTCAGAAAGTGACAAACAATCCAACAACCCTTTACTACTCTCCTGTTTCTCCCTGAGCTCTTTTCAGAGAACCTCTGGGTTTTCCAAGAGAATTCTCATGTTAAATCAAACTTTTGGCCAAATGGCTGGAGAGAGCCAGAACTACAACAGCTAGACGGGAGCAATAGTTCAAGGTTCATCTTCATCACGTTGATCAATTGCAGGCTAGAGAGAACAAGCAGGGAGACACAGGCACAGCTCCATAGTCCAAGGAAGCATAGGAGAGAAGGCAGGTGGGGGAGGGGAAGCTCCCCTTGCAACTACTGCAGGTCCAGTTTACCCCACTGGGTGGAGACACGTGTCCCAACTATCTACATATCTAAACACCTATAGATACCAGGGACGCAATGGCTCAGTCAATTGGACTGGGGATTCCCATTTCTTTTTTGTTTATCAAGGAGTTGTTTTACGTTGTCACTTTCTGAGCTGGCCACTGAATCTTGACTGGTTCTTTATTTAGCACTCTGGGAGAATGGTTGTGAAGAGGAAGGAGTCTTCCTTTGACACTTGATTATATGACTATGTTATTTTTTTCTTGGAACAGATCTATGAGTGACTGAAATGCATTTTTATTGGAAAATAATGTCCTCATTCTAAGTTGTCCAGGAATCTGTTGGTAGCACAGTACAATATTTAATAATTACTAGTACTTCATACATGAATAGTACTTAATAGTACATAGAGTATAGGGGTCGGCAAACTTTTCTGTAAAGGGCCAGATAGGAATATTCTAGTCTTCTGGCCATATAGTCTCCATCTTAAATACTCAGCTCTGCTAGTGGAGTGTGAAAGCAGTCAAAGGCAATACACAAATGAATGGGTGTGGCTGTATTCCAATAGAACTTTATTTATGGACACTGGAATTTGCATTTCATACAATTTTCATATGTCAGAAAATATTCCTCCCCCCTGCATCCATTAAAAAATGTAAAAGTCATTCTTTGCTCATAAGTGGTGCAAAAACAGGCATTGGGCCAGAGCCCGTGAATAGATTTGGTTTGCCGACCCTTTCTGTATACATAGTGCCCATGGCTTAAGCCTTGGCCCTGGGTTTGAGACCAGGATCTGTTACTACTGGACCCATAGCCTCAGGGAAGTTATTCAATTTGCCTAAACCCTAGTTTTTCTTTTATAAAATGTAAATTGTAATGCTCAAGCTCTCACGGTAGAGTAGAATTAAAGGACATAATTTGTGTAATTGCTCTGAAAGTTTCCTAACACCGAACACAGTGTAGAGTGCAATATTGTCTTGCCATTGTGTTGTGTATTGATATTGTGCTTTGTCAAAATCTCTTTGTAGCCTTACAGAGTTTTTGACTTCTAGATGACACTGCAATGGGAATTCTCTAAGACATTAAGGGCAGAAATATTAGGAAGAGGTGTGTTTTACTCCATTTTAAATGAAAGGATTATCTTTACTTAAACGCAGGTTGGCCATGAAGTCTAGAAACAAGATAATATGATTTTACTATATTGTAATGTGATATCAATGAATCATCTATTATGCAGATACTGACGATGTTTTTCAACTTTATAGCCATCCGTTGAAAGGAAATCATAGAAGATACTATTTCCCATTTCTATAGGGCACTTAATTACAGCTACCCTTTTGACTTTTCTGAGTCACATAGAGTACCATCCAAGTCAAGGAAAGAAAGACTGAAAATGAGTCAGACCATTGGCAAGCTGTCTTGGAAATGACTACAAATATTTTCATTCTTTTCTATCTTGAGTTACTCAGCTAATCAAATGATTTCACACTCTTTGAATGAGTTCAAGTAGTTTTCTACTGGTATTTTTATAACCTCTGTGTCCACCAGCTCCCACTTTAGTAAACAGTTTCTGCACATCACAAAGATATTGGCTTAAATCAAATAAAAAAGCAAAGGGGAAGAAGTAAGAAACCTAAAATGTAAGAAAATGTAGGGAAGGAAGGCATAAGGATGTTGCTCTGGGGATTTCAAAATTTAGGCTTTTGAATGAAGTCATAAATAATTTTTTAATTAGAGTACAGTGAGAAATAGACATTTCAGAGCCCTGGTTTGGTTAAACCAAGAGAAAAATTGTGCTTATGAAATAAGTTGACATATTTAAAGACAGTAGCTGAATTTTTGTTAGGGAACATAAGATACTGAACTCAGTCAGTGGACTTGGCACTGGAGAGTTAGGGAAAACACAAAAGGGACAGACACGTGGAGCAAAAAAACGGGGGAAGGAGGGAATTCCTTCCTATGGACATGGAATGGCTATATGTTGGGTCAACAGGTTGCAATGCCATGTTATGAAGGAATGGATAAACGATGACCTGACATTACAGTGATTGCAAATATGTCAATTCAAAAGAGTATCATTTGTCCAAGGGACAGCCAAAAACAGAAACAATTTTATTAGTTACATAAAATTGACTTATAAACAAATAGGTTTTCCAATTGGAAAGCATTTTTGGGTGGGTGGAGTGAGAATCTGAAGGTCTCAGCAGCCCTTGGGGAGGTCATGCTTCCAGTGGAATCTGCCCTTTTCTCCAGATTGGGGTCAAGTGTGGCAAACCATAACCCTTTAGTTAAAAATTCTTATCTGGCTATTGGATCCCACCATGCTTTTATGGAAAGTGACTCAAGCACACCAGCCAAACAGACCAAAATATCAAGTTGAGAGTGATCCTCATTAGTTATGGGGATTGTTACATTAAAATAGGCTTATTTATTTTCATAACACTTGATTTGCTAAGAAAGTGACTGAGTGAATGGGGACTGGATATGGTGGAATAGAATGAATAGAAATCGTGGGCTCATCTGTGTTATACGGTCTTCATGAAAAACACCATTCAATACTTGCTGCTTAGAAAATTCAGTCTCAATGAACTTCTTTCAATTCCAAATTTTAACAGTTGACACAAAATACACTGTTAAACTGTGTTATCAATAATTGTAGAAAAATAGACATGTTTGATAGGGAACATTCTAGTAAAAGGTTCTTCTGGAGCATCCTTGTTGAAAGATCCAGAGGCTCACATTACAAAAACGAGATTTGGTTCATGTTCTGTCTCCAACTACATTGACACCAAAGACAATGAGAAATAGGGAGAGACCTCACACCTGGGTGCCCTGTCACAGATACAGAACTGACACATGTGCATGACCAAAGGGTTGTCAAGGCTCTTCGTTCAGTTGTGCTAAAGGGCCCCGAATTGTTCTTCCAACCACACAACGGGGTGTGTGTTGTCCTTTGAACCTTCGTAATGGATTAAAAAAAGGCCCACTGAGTCATCAAGAGCTAATTAGCAGACTTTTGCAGCCCCTGCTTCATCTTGCTTTGTGCTACCATGCCTTCCCTGCAAGTCTGATGACATTGCGGGGTTAGTGCCCCCAAGTCAAGGGCGCCCTTCCTAAGGCTACAGCGAGGTAAGGCCACAGTACCTCCCAACAGCCTGGCAGGAAGTATATGGGGCTCCCTCCTCCCCCTCGACTACAACCTCCTCCTTGGAGTGTGCGGAATGAATAAATGATTCAACAGATATTCAATGCAGAAAATGAAATGTTGGCAAACAGGAAAGGGCTATATGGCCAACAGTTTTGTTTTCAGTGACGTCAGTGCCAAGAAGCAGTTGTCCTGATGCGAGGTCAAGGAAGTGGGAGGAGAGAGACCCCTATGCTGAATGGAGGAGCCACTTTCCTTATCTCTGGGACATGCTTTTTAAAAGTAGCCAAGTCCCCAAACTACAGTGAAGGCCTGTACAATCTGGTCAGGGAAGTCAAGGATAACAGGGAGTGAGAGCCAGTTTGAGTCCTTTGACCTCCAAGGCACAAAGCTTCAAACTGAGCACAGCTGTAGGAGCTGAAAATGAGCTTGAGTTCAGTCAATGAATATTTATGATGGGCGATTGTTTTAGGGAACAAAGAGTTTAAAATTGAGAAATTAATGTGAAAGATCTGTTACAGTGCAAAATTTCCACCTGCCCTTGAGATTTTGTCTTAACATTCTCTTCCTTTTCTCATCTTTTTATTTGATTTTTTTCATTTTGAAATTGAGATTTTTTAGTACAAAATTCTTTCTTTCCTTCCTTCCTTCCTTCTTTCCTTTCTTCTCTTTCTTCTCTTCTCTCTCTCTCTCTCTTAATCTCTCTCTTTCTATTTATCTTTATAGAGTAAAATGAATTAAGGCTGCAGTTTTTTGCTTGTTTTCTTCTAATTGGGAGACACTTTGGATTTGATTTCCCACCTGTGGCATGCTCTAGAGAGATTTCATAGTCACCTAGATTGTTAATCTAATCTTTGACTATTGAGCTCTGGTCATTTCATAATAATAAAGGAATATGAATAATAATAAATACAAATGCAAGAAAGGCTGATAGATAAGCTGGACAGGCCAGGGAGAGAGCCAGATGGAGTCATTGTGTGTGAGGTGAATGATTACAATACGTGTCACCCACTGCATGCCTTCACGAATGTCATGGATCTAAACCATCTTCTGCTAAGTTACTATGTCTTATGTCTTTAAGTGTATAGTTTCTCACAATTACAGAATGGAACAGGTGGAGAATCCACGGGTTTGCAGAAGAAGAGTTTCCCAAACTCTTGTACTACAAAGGGTGACAGCTCATGTGAAAAGCATAAGTACATCATTGCCGACATGCCAGAGAGTGTCCTCCCCCTGAAATAGTCTCCCAGGCTAGTCAGTGAGGCTCCTGTTACTAGAAAAAGCGACCTCAGTTTTGTAAACATTTCACAGCATATCAGCATATTGGTAGTGGGTTTTGCCATATACTGGACTTCCTAACTTCTCCCAGACCTATGGCTTATTAGAGTCAATGAAAGGATCAGCAAGGGAACGGTGAGTACCCAAACACTACCAGTCTGGGACACAGAACAAAGGCCATGCACTAAGGGCCAGTGGTTGATGGGACCAAAGAAATTCAGAAAGCATAGACATCAGAACTGAAATGCCTACTGTACATTGGGAATCTTTTTTTTTTTTTTTTGCATCTTATTTCTAAAGTTATATATCTAAACCTACATTAATTATACATCTATGTACATTATTTAGAAGTTCTGTCCTACAGTACTTTTTGTACATGCTGTGTTTTATTACTAACTGCAAAAAAGAAAAAATAATTACATAAGGCATATGTATGTACAGTGTTTTGTCTTTACCTGACCCGGGTCCTGTAAGTACAATGCCTGTATCGGGCAAGCACCTCGCCCTGTGGATGAAATTTATTGGGATCTATAAGACTGAGGGTTCTATGCTATGTCTCGCTGCATGAATAAATAGGCACCAGAGACCTAACTTGTCGTATCCCAGGTGAAATCTTTGACACACTCTTTGAGTGATCTGGTATTGTACAGGACATGCAGGTAAGTAGCTTAAATCCCTAGGAGTTGAATGTGTGGTATTTCGGGAAGAGGACAAGCTCGGGCCCCAAATGAGGGCACGTTGCACCTTCACCAAATCCGTGTCTACCTTGTCAATCTGAATTAACTGAGAGAGGGCAGGTAGATATTTTACACCTTGAAGACTTGTTTTCTGGTAATGTCAAAATTAAATATAGATAAATAAACAACCAAGGAAGAGAGACAAAAAGAAAGAGAATGAGAGACGAGGAAAGGTTGTGTGAGGGGAGAGGAGAAGGAGCCGCCCAGCTAGATTAAACTTTGGATTCGTTTTCTAGGTTTGCCACATCACCATTCCTTTCTGTTTGTTCCTCGGGGTTCTTCTCTTCTTCCTCTGTCTCCAGTTCTGCATGTTGGTTGAGTTTGCTGGACACAGACCAACTCAGGGGCAGCTCCGCCCTGTTGGCCAGCTCGGCCAGCTCTTTGGCACTGAGAGATGGGGTGCTGGTCTCATAGGTCTCATGGAAACTGTTGTAGTCGACCTCGTAGAACCCGTCTTCCAGCGTCAGGACAGGTGTGAACCGGTAACCCCATAGGATCTCACTGGTGATGTAGGAGCTCCGAGCTTGGCATGTCATCCCTGCAAAGAAGGGAATGGATGGAGGCTTTAGTATATGTGCATGAGGGCTTTCCACCAGCAAGTGGATTCAGCAGGCTGGCTAGGGTCGCTGCATGTAGCTGTTCCGATTGTGCCCCGCGCAGGGTGTTATAACCAAGGGAGTGTTATTCGTGTTGTAGATGTACGCTAACACACACAAGAGTGTGTCGTGGAACTTCCAGGACTTCTGGAGGTGGGGACTTCTAGGGAGTAGTGGGAGGGCTCTGGGCTCACAGCAAACCACACTTGCCTGCAAAGCCATGCACACACACACACAGGAAAAGCATGTGTGCACCTGTGCACAGGGGCACATTCGTGTGGTTGTGCCTCGTCCACTTTTCGCTCTGGGAGAGACTGGAGGCCATGAGTCTGGCCTCCCATTGCTTTTAGGGGCTTTGCTGGAGTCCTGCTGAGACTTGAGCTTTCTGGCCACAGACTTAGAATCAAGTTTGGTTTATGGAGCTACAGCTAGGATGGCTTTCAGCTGAACATCATGGATTAGCATTACTGTCCTACATCACACCATGCAGGCCCTGACTGTGGCCCGAAATGAAGTGGGAAGGGATTTCCCCCTGACTTTGTACTCTCCCCAGGCTCATTGAGGATAGTTATTCAGACTGTGTAATAAACATAATACTTTAAAGCCTTTTTTGTTTGTTCGTTTTGTTTTTGCCTTCTTCTTAAAGATAAGAAACCTTTTTCTACTTTGCACAGAAATACCATATGAGTTACTGGAGCCCAGGGTCGGGAGCAGCTTTATTTAAATATGAAATGACAGAATGAAGGAAACTCCACCCATCCTCTTAGTTAAGAAAACTAGGCAACTGGCTTGACACAAAATCTGGGGAAGGCATTGGTGCACTGGCCAAAGGGCTCTCCTATGAAACTTCTCAGGACATGGAGACCTCCACTAAGTCATTCCTTCAGGAATGACTTCTCCATTAGCTAGACAGGTCCAGGGCGGAGGGCCCACAATACTGTTTAGGGACATATAAAAATTCTTTTAAAATCAGAAGAAAAAAATAAACTTTTAGGTAGAAGAAAATGTTAAAATAGTCACCTTTACTCTAATAAGATTGTAAAATGTATTGTAATTAAAACTTTAAAAAAATGAATAAGGGGTCCTTAAAGGTAAAACTACCTATGACGCACAAAAGTGTCCTTTGGCCAGTGTTCATTCATCCAAGGAAACAGCCAGTCAGCCAATGTGTCATTAATTAAGACAGCCAATGAGGTGTATCAGGCAACTGCTTTGTGTTGAATGCAGGCGGAGTGAGGAGAAGAGAATACATGGGGGTGTTTACCCAGAGGGGTTTGGAGCTACAGAATGATCCCAGAGCATTGCACTTGCTCCTTGTGACTAGAAGAAGAAACTGGGGTGCCAGGGACTTAAGCGATTTACCCCACTCAGCTGTCAGGGCCTGAGTCAGCACTGCCCTCATTCTAGCCCTATGCACTCCTCCTTAATCCCCAAACGGAGTGCTCCCCTCTGACAGTGTTTCTCTAGATAATCCACAGAAGCCCTCTTTTATGCCTCTAAAATAAGTATTGCAGGGCTTCTAGATATGGAAAAGAAAAGAGTCCTGTCTTGCTTTTATTTCTCAACCAGTGTTTCTCTTCTGAACTGCCAACTCTTTGTGTTGGGCTGTGATGGGGGAAGATAGGTGATGGCAGAGACAGATGGACTCAGAATGAGGAATACACAGGAAGTCAAGGGGAAGAGGTGATAATATAACTTTAATAACTTTTTTTCCCCTTAAAGGAGGTACATGTTTATTGTGAACTGATTAGAAGCCAGCAATGGTCAAATAAAATAAAATCTGCCTAGGCTTTCAATTCTGGCTGTATAAATAACCAAATACAACTAATGAAATATACAATTATTAAAGTTAAAATCTAAATGGATCTTTAACTTCTATTAGAATAGGCTGAAGAGGGAATCAGACACTTGGAACATAGGTATGAAGAACCAACAGTGGATGCAGCCAAGAGGTTGCCACCAGGAAGTGGGGGGAAGAACCTCTGAAAACCTTCTCCCCCATAAGAGCAGTGAGAGCACTGGCAAACATGGACAAAACAAACTCTTTTAGAACTTGGTAAATGAATTCCAGGGGAGGTTATGCAGGAAAAGATAGCTGAATTTTAGTAGGAGCCCTGAACTTTGTGGAAAATTAACTCCCCCAGCTCAACTTCATGAGCCTCAACAGCCAACAGCCTAAAATTTGTGGTGAAAACCATCAGCCTAACAGCCACTGGAAGGGTCAGAACACAGTTGGAACTCTTGCAAAGCCCCGTTCTCATCATTGCTTGATGTTGTCTGGCAGTTCCCTAGCAAACCTCACCTGCAAGCCTTGTCTTCGTTTGACCTGGCGGAGAGCTCCCCCGATGCAAACAGCCTTTTACCTTGGGTCAGTTGTCAGAAGCAGCCAGGCAATTGTTTAATATTGCGGCTGCTTGGGGGGTGGGGGGGGCAGTGATAAGAGTTGGGGAAAACAATAAACTAACCAAGAAACAAAAGCAAAAGCTGGAGAAAGATGTCCATAAGGAACGTTCAAAAACTCTGACATATTCCTGAGAATCTAGAAGACCACTTAGACCCTTACAACTGTACAAATGCCCAGAAAAGACCTGAGAAGGCCCTGGGCTCTCACTCCTGGCTGACCTTGAGCCTCTGAGCAAGCAGGAAGTGAAGGTGAATGCAGGGCTGTAGAGTGCCTAATTCAGTGTTGAAGGCATGCCCCACCGTGCACACAGCACTCCTTAGCAGAGACTGGAGACTTACTGGTTCCAAGCATTTAAGGAAATCTTTGTCCAGTCATTAGCTGATTACGAAGCTACCTGAGCAAAGATTTCAGGGTGCTATATACGAAACTATACAGACTTCCTGATTCTCAAGCTAAGTCACTAAACAAACAGCAACAGCAACGAAAAACCCTGGAAAGGAGGCAGAATCTGATATTTACGGTTGCCACATTGTATTACTTAAATAATACAATACAAAATTTAAATAATACAATAATACAATTTAAATAATACTGTTTTAAAGATTTATGAGACCTATGAAGAAACAAGGAAGTTTGGCCCATGTATAGGAAGAAAACAGTCAACTGAAACTGTCCTAGAGGCTCACTCAGACATTGGACTCATCTGACTCAAGTATTGTAAATATGTGAAAAAAACTACAGGAAGTTTTGAGAATGATGTCTCACCAAGTTGAGAATATCAATAAAGAAATACAAGTCATATATAAAGAAACAAATATAAATTAAATTATATTAAATAAATTCTAGAGTTGGAATGTATAATAGATGAAATAAAAATGCCCTGGAGGTACTCAACAGCAGATTTGAACTGGCAGAAGAAAGAATCAGTGAGTTTGGAGACAGGTCAATTGTGATGGTTTCCAGTCTGAGGGACAGAAAGAGAGAAGAAAGAAGAAAACTGAACTAAGCCTCAGAGATGTGTGGGACACCATTGAGCACATCATATGCATACTGGAAATCTCAGGAGAGTAGAGAGAGGAAAGGGGGAGAGGAAATACTTGAAGACATAATGGCTAAAAACTTCTTAAATTTATTGAAAATCACTGATCTACACTTACAAGAAGTTTATTAAACTCCAAGTACAATTAAGTCAAGAGATTCATACTCAGACACATCAATAATCAAACTGTTGAAACACAATGACAAAGAGAATCTTAAAAGCAGCAAGATATAAACAACCATCACCCACAAGGGATCTACAATAATAGTATCAATGGATTTCTTGTCAGAAACCACGGAAGCCAGAAGGCAGCGAGAGGACACATCCCAAGCACTTAAAGACAAAGACTCTACATCAAGAAGCCTACATCCAGCAAATTTATCTTTCCCAAAAGAAAGAGGAATTAAGACATTTCACGATAAACAAAAACTGAATTGATTTCTGGCAGTCCTACTCTATAAGAGATACTAAAGAGAGCCCTTCAAGATGAAGTAAAAGGACATTAGATAGTAACTCAAATCTAGAAATAAAAAGCATTGATCAAGGTAGCTACATAGGCAAATATAAATGTTTTTCTTTGGTATAATTTTTTGGTTATTCCATTTATATGGCAATTATACTATTTCATTATATGGAAATGCCATAGTTTGCTTATTCAATAAAACAAAATGATTCAAAGGTATGTGGTAGGGTTATTTGTTGAGGGAAATGTAACTATTGACTTGGTTTGTGGAGAAATTGTGTACTGTTATGAACTGAATTGTTCACTTAAAATTTCCTATGTTGATGTACTAACCCCCAATATTTCAGGCTGTGACTGTTTTTAAAGATGGGGTCTTTAAAGAGATCATTAAGTTAAAATGAGCTCATTAGGATGGGTTCTAATTCAGTATGACCAGAGTCTGGAAGAAGAGTGGATGAGAACATAGATATGTACAGAGGAAAGAGCATGAGAAGACGCAGGAAGAAGATGGTCATTGGCATGCCAAAGAGAGAGGCCTCCAGAGCAACCAAGCCTAACTGGATCTTGAACTTCCTGCCTCCAGAATTATGAGACAATAAATTTCTGTTGCGTGGGCCTCCCAGTCTGTGTTTATTTTGTAATGTACCTAGCAAACGAATAACTCATTGAATTCTATAGGAATAGTAAAATATCTTTTCATAGTACCATTTTAATGAGATTGTTTAATTTTTGTAATAAAAAGGTGAACAGGCAAGATTTAAATGAATGCTCATGGATGCTTTTCCATTTTTTAAATTCATTTTGTGGTGTCCTAATTCATTTAAAAAAGGACAAAAATAATATTAGTGTATTTATGCAACAGCACAATATTAAAAAGAGTTTCTAGCGTAAATTGATAATTTTCCTTTTTTGCAGAAAGATTCTTATTGTACATATTGCCATTGGTCCTAATCCATTCTTTAAAGATGTGATTTGCATTGAAAAAAACAAAAAAAGAGATGAATTTTAAAAATGACCACAGCTTTCATAATGATATACAATCACATTTCTAAACAGCTTCTGTCAAAGAAGAAACTCTACTGAAATTCAATAATACTTGGAACTGAATGATACTGAAATTCTAAATGTCATCATTATAGGATACATGGAAAGTGAGAAAAATGTATAGGTCTAAATACTTCTATTAGAAGAGAAGGAAGTCTGGGGCGCTTGGGTGGCTCAGTCAGTTAAGCGTCCGACTTCAGCTCAGGTCATGATCTCGCGGTTCGTGGGTTCGAGCCCCACATCAGGCTCTGTGCTGACAGCTCAGAGCATGGAGCCTGCTTTGGATTCTGTATCTCCCTCTCTCTCTGACCCTCCCCTGCTTGCACTGTCTCTCTCTGTCTCTCAAAAATAAATAAAAACATTTTTTAAAAATTATTTCATTTCATGATTTCATAATTTCTCCTCTGAGAACAACATCTCTGTTTGTATCTCTGATTAATCTTCCGAGAGTTTAACCTGCAGGGAAGTGATTAGGAACAGCCCATCTTTTCAGCAGCCATTTCGTTCTTTGAGTAAGACTATGTAAGAGCCAGGAGTGGAGGGGAGGGGGTGCATGTTATTGGCAGTGGGCACCAAGCCCAGTCCATCCAGAAGCCAGGAAACGAAACTGTGGCCCTAAGGAGTCTGTCACAGCGGCTGAGCAGGCGCAGGGTCGGGCCCTGCAACACAACTTAACAGGAAAAGCTCTATTTTTAGATTCACAGCAGCAAATTATGACGGGAAATGTTTTAAGCAGAATACCAATATGATGAAAGCCATCCTCAAGAGACAGCCCCTTGGATAAAGCCAGAGGGATTCTCTCTGTAGGTAGATAATACATCGAAACCACCCGGAGAATATGATTCCAAGAAAATAAAATGGATACAAACCACCATCACCACTTTGAATGCTGTAAAATTAATCAATATGGATCATTAGTATTCAGAGAGAAAGAATTGACCGTAGAGGCTTTGCCTCCTTATTTCAAATGCCAGGCCAGACGTGGTGTTTCTCTTTACTCCTTGCTGTTCTCAGTAAGAACTGCACTGAATTAGCACAGTAATAAAGTGTTCTGCACTTAGGTTTATAAGTGTTTGTGTGGGAGAAGAATGTTGGTGATTTCCCAAGCCCCGTGTCAAAAAGAAGCAGTACAGTGTAATCTCTGCTACAGCATAATAATAATTTTCATTCAGTAGTTGCAGCCAACTGCTGATTATTTAAGTAACAATGAGCCCTGCCTTACACTCAGGTTAAAAGTGCCTTCAATAAACAGTTGTACTTTTCCTGTTACCCAAATACTGGGGGGGGGCCACTGAGATTCACCTCCAGCTATGGAAAAATAAATGGAGATGTGCATTTTCTTAATGTCTAAAAAAAAGACATTCTATGTGCGTACTCCTAATTTTGCTCTCACCAAAGTAGTTGACAAAATTAACAAATAAGTATTGAGTTAAATACTAAGTGTTATCGGTTGTCTGTTTTCTGCCAGGCACGAAACGCGTTCTGTGCATCAACCGTCCAACCCTTGCAGCAGCTTTCTTACAGGGATGCTGTTGTGATGTCCATCTTACGCAGGATCAGACTAGAGCAAAGAAAGTTTAAGTAACTTTCATGGATAACAACGGTGTTATGGGCTGAATTGTGTGCCTCTAAAATTCACATGTTGAAGCCCTAACTACCCTTTAGGGAGGTAACTGAGGTTAAATGAAGTCATAAGGGTGGAGCCCTAATCCGACAGGATTGGTGTCCTTTTAAGAGGAAGAGACACCATAGAGCTTTCTCTCCTGCATGCACACACGAAAAAGGCCATGTTAGGAAACAACGAGAAGGTGGCCATCTACAAGCCTGGTTAGAATAGGCTTCTACAAGCCAGGAAGAAAGACCTTCTTAAGACTTCCTCCTTTTACTCTGTAAAACTCACTTTCCTTTCAAAGTCATCAGAGTCTTCTGGAAGGAAGGAGAGTGATGGTAACAGACTCATAAGATCTGAATAAACCACCTTAACCTCCCCCCCGCCCCCCAAGATGCTGTTTGTCCTTTTGATACTATCAACCACAAACCTGTAAGGTAAAATTAAAAATTTCTTTACAGGACGCCTGGGTGGCTCAGTTGGTTGAATGTCTGACTTGGGCTCAGGTCATGATCTCGAAGTTTGTGGGTTCGAGCCCCACGTTGGCCTCTGTGCTGACAGCTCAGCTCCTGGAGCCTGCTTCAGTTTCTGTGTCTCCCTCTATCTCTGCCCCTCCCCAACTCATGCTCTGCCTCTCTCTCTCAAAGATAAATAAATTAAAAAATTTAAAACGAATTTCTTTACACTTCTTTTAAATCTTAGAATACTTTCACTGAGGCAGTATAATCAAGGTACCGTGTTTAAAATTTGCTTGGGGGCGGCTGGGTGGCTCAGTCAGTTAAATGTCTGACTTCGGCTCAAGTCAAGATCTCATGGTTTGTGGGTTCAAGCCCCACGTCGGGCTCTGTGCTGACGGCTCAGGGCCTGGAGCCTACTTCTGTGTCTTCCTCTCTCTCTCTCTGCCCCTCCCCTACTTATGCTCTGTCTCTTTCTGTCTCTCAAAAATAAATAAATGTAACAAAAAATTAAAAGTTGCTTGAATTCATTCCTTTCTATGTGGCCTGTTCTATTTCATGTCTTCTTAGGTTGGTTTGTTTCTACCTGTATTTCCTTTTAGGGTTTGCTTGTGTTATCCTCTTAAGAAAATTGTAAATCATTTAAATGAGGAGGTGTGTCTAGTCGGTGGCCTGGGGCCTGTGGGTGAGTGTGTGCATGCGAGTGTACTGTGCACGTGTGTTAGTGTATTAGTGTGTATGCACGTGCGTTTTTGTGCTTGTGGGCTTCCCTGTGTGTGCGAGTGTGTGTGTTCTGGAGTGTGTATGCAGGAGTGTGTGACCGTGTGGCGGTGTTGGAAAGACCCTGGGGAGAGGCACCCAGCAGCTTCTAGCCCAGGAGTCTGGTGGACACTTGGAACCTCGCAGCGAGGCTCCATGATACCCCAAAGACCTTGTGGGGAGAGCGAGGAGGCAGGATGCCACACCTCCTCACCGATGCCAAATGATGTTTAACCCACCCCAATGCAGATGGCTCTTAGGGTCCGAGAGGGGAACTTCTTAAATGACAGTTTAGATCTGGATTAACCACATTTAAAGCTGGAAGTGATCAAGTTACCTTTAATTGGCAAACGTAAGCTTTTTTGTTTTTTCTATCGGGAAACAGGGGGCTTGAAAGCAGAGTAGTTAATTTCAGTCACAGAGAAACAAAGTCAGTTCTATTTCTACTTATCTGAGTGTGGGGTCTATAAATTATAATCTCTCTTTGGACATTGTTTTAAAAATCTGGCTTAAAATTCTTAGAGCTTATCCTTCCCAAATAAAACAAAACAATGACATTTATAATTAAAATGACTTCATCTTGGAGCAATAAAGCAGAGTTTGTGTCCTGAGAGTGCCCTCTGGAGAGTTCACGAAGCTCATGTGATTCTGTTACTCTTTGAATAGTTGAACATAAACATCTTATTTCAGCTGACGTTAAGATTCTAGTAAAAAGCGCAGACCTTTAAGTTTTGAGTTTGATAATTAGAACAATATAGAGTTGGGGGATGGGGAATTCAGTTTTAGTAAGAGACTTAGGAACTTAAAAAAATTTTTTTAATGTTTATTTATTTTTGAGAGAGACAGAGCATGAGTAGGGAAGGGGCAGAGAGAGAGGGAGACACAGAATCCAAAGCAGGCTCCAGGCGCTGAGCTGTCAGCACAGAGCCGGATACAGGGCTTGAACTCACGAATTGTGAGCTCATGACCTAAGCCAAAGTTGAATGCTTAACCGACTGAACCACCCAGGCCCCCTCGGAACTTTTTGTTTTTTAATTTATTTTGAGAGAGAGCATGTGCGGGTGGGGCAGGGGCAGAGAGAGAGGGGGAGAGAGAATCCCAAGCAGGCTCCATGCTCAGAGTGGAGCCCGGTGCGGGACTTGATCCCATGACTGTGAGATTACAACCCGATCTGAGCTGAAATCAAGAGTTGGATGCTTAACCGACTGAGCCACCCAGACGCCCTGAGACTTAGGATCTGTTTGTTGGATAAAGGACGTCCAGATGGGCTATTTTGATGGACCTGTGGACCCTTGTCCGGCACATTATTTCACTGGTGTTAAAAGTAAGTTTGTGTTGTTAAGAAGACTAAAACTTATATGAGCCACGGACTACATCTGGGGCAACCAAGAGTTAAAACTAATTGAGGCAAACCCTAGATGATGATCTCATCCTACTTACTAGCACTTCCTAACCAAAACCTCAGGTGGGGCCACAGCGACAAGAGGTAACCAGCTGGCTGTTAGGTCCTCTACGGACCAAAGGGTTTTGCAGCCACTATGACTTGCAAGCTCACTGGACTGGCTCTGTGCTGACCCTGCTGGCCGTGTCTCCCTTCTAAGTCCTCCTGGCCTCCCGGTCCTTTCTCTGGGCTCCGAGAACCTCTGTCTCCACTCTCTCCTTGGATGATCTCATTCACCCATGTGACTTTACGAGCTGCTGATTTTCTAACCTCCCGCCCAAACCTCATGCCTGATCATCCAAACCCATACGTTCACCTGCTCCCTGGGCATCTCCCCTTGGGTGCCTCATTCAGTGCTCCTGATTGAACACGTGTAATCTGTATCCCCTTTCCCTCCAAACCCACCTCTCACCCCAGATTCCCAATTCCAGTCAGTGGTGCAGCCGACATCCAGTCGCTTGATGCATATGGTCGATTCTGCCTCTGAAACATATCTTGGATCTCGGTTTCTGTCTCCCCATTGCCAAAACCATCACCACCACCTTGGCCCATGCCACCTTCATGTCCGGCAGCATCTCCTGCCTTCAGCTTGTCTTCTCCTGACACCACAGTGACCTTGGAGCAGATCTGATGATATCTGTCTGGTTTAGAGCCTTTCAGTGACTTCTTATTACTGGTAAAATAAGGTCCCAAGTTCTTATGTGGTCTCTCTGGGTCTCTGCTCCCCTGCCTGACTTATATACCTTCCTCAGGGGCCATGTGGCCCCTCCAGCAGGCCTTTCCTGATGTCTGCACCGAGTTAGGTCTCTCTGTCACACCCGCCCATCATACCCCACCTTCCCCGGGGGGACTTCTTGCTGATAGAACATGAATGTCATGACGAGCAGGGACTGTGTCTGGCTTCTGTTTCTGGAGCTGGCTGCAATGTGGGGCACGGTAGCTGCTGCATAAAGATCTGGGGGACTAAAGAGATAAGAGGAAATTACAAAGTACAGCCAATTTTTCTTACACGGATAACTCTTTTTTTGTTGTTGTTGTTGTCATCTTCCTTTTATTTGTTTTTTTGTTTTTGTTTTTTCTTTTTGTTTGTTTTTTTTTTACAAATAGTTTATTGTCAAATTGGTTTCCACGTAACACCCAGTGCTCATCCCCACAAGTGCCCTCCTCCATGCCCATCTCCCCCCTCCCCCCCACATCCATCAGTCCTCAGTTTGTTTCTCAGCATTCAAGAGTCTCTCATGGTTTGCCTCTCTCCCTTTCCCCCACCATTTCCCCCCTTCTTCTCCCCCATGGTCCTCTGTTAAGTTCCTCCTAATCCTCCTATATGTGCAAACATGTGATATTTGTCCTTCTCTGCCTGACTTATTTCACTCAGCATAACACCCTCAAGGTCCATCCATGTTGCTACACATGGCCAGATTTCATTGTTTCTCATTGCCATGGAGTATTCCATCGTATAGATAAACCACATCTTCTTGATCCATTCGTCTGATGATGGACACTTAGGCTCTTTCCATGTTTTAGCTATTGTGGAGAGTGCTGCTATGAACATTGGGGTACATGTGCTCCTATGCATCAGCATTTCTGTATCCCTTGGGTAAATTCCTAGCAGTGCTATTGCTGGGTCATAGGGGAGTTCTATTGTTAGTTTCCTGAGGAACCTCCACACTGTTTTCCAGAGGGGCTGCACCAGTTTACATTCCCACCAACAGTGTAGGAGGGTGCCTTACACAGATAACTCTTACAATGACGCAAATCCACTAGGAGAGAGAATGCCCTCAACTGGGAAGAAAATGTAATGTATGGTGGAGACTAAGACACACAGCCCAAAGAGGGCCCCAGCTTACAGACCACAGGGCTGGCTGGCTGGGAAGGCGTCTGCACAAAGATGCCCTTGGCTGTGCCTGAAGGAAGAGGCAGGAGCACACTTCAGGCTAGCGGGACCCACCGTGTGTCACTTGCGCACAAGCTGTGGACGAAGGTGATCCCGTTTAGAATGGACCCTTCCGGAAATCTGGCATTCTGTGGATGCTCCTGGCCTCGTCACTTAGGTCCCAAGACCACTCTTTGCCACAGATGTGCATCTGGCCAGCTTTCCCGGCGGGGGACAGCGAACAGAAGGGTGTCCGTGAGGGCAGCACAGTGACCACAAGGGAGACGGTCGGCTGATGTGCATTTGACTGGGCAAACAGACAAGGCCATCAACACCTAGGGGAGCCATCTGTAGTGGGGCACCCAGGTGGCTCTGTCGTTTAGGCATCCAACTCTTGGTTTCTGCTCAGGTCCTGATCTCACAGTTTCATGAGTTCAATCCCCATGTTGGGCTCTGCGCTGAGCCTGGAGCCCATTTGGGATTCTCTCTCTCCCTCTCTCTCTGCCCCTCCCCTGCTCGCACTGTATCTGTGTCTCTCAAACTAAGTAAATAAAGTTAAAAAAAAAAAAAACCACCCAATCTTCAGTTCCCAAACTGAGATTTGTCTCTGCCTCTAAGACACGCGTATGCAGCATGATCCTTTTTAGTGATTAGAGGACTCACGTGTGGGAAGGGGAGGAGAAGATGTAAAATCCCTCCTCCTGACTTTCCTCCGAGCCTGTGACTCTGACATTGCAGAAGTTGGCGGACACTGGAAAACGGTCCCTGAAAATTAAGTAGAGCTCAGGCCTGGCCTAGCTGTAGTTCGCTTTTGTTGCTTTTTGTCATTGTCTCTATCTGCACCGTGCTGTATTAACTTTGCACCTCCAGGGTCACGCTTCATCGGTCTGGGGAGGGCTATACCCCCCACGTTCTCAGAGGACCGTTCATACTCTGCCTCGCTCGTCGTGCGTCAGAAGGAAATGCCTGGGGGGAGGCCATAGGCTATAATCTCACTTACACTTGGACTAAGAACAAACACGCAAGTCATGCAGTTGAGGGATCCGATCTGTGGCTCTGGATGGAGTGTTTGAAAGTTAAGAGAGTGGATCCTAAGGGTCCTCAGAACAAAAGAAAAAGCTTCGCCCCCCTTTTTCCTTTCTTCTTCTTCTTTTTCTTTTTTCTTTTTTGTATCTATGTGAGAGGACAGATGTTAACGAAACTTACTGGGGTAAGCATCCCACAATCTACATACGTCCCCTCAAAGTCACGCACTCTTGCTTGTCAGTTACATCTCAGGAAAACCGGAAAAACAAGGAAATGCCCCGAGCTTGTTTGAAATTCTTCCTAAAGTTGACAGCCTGCTTGTAAAACAATAAGCAAACTCCTGTCCTCCTTCTTGTCCTCGTATTTCCAGAAAGAGTCTAAGGGGTCCTTCCCACAGGGGAGGAGGACTGATGGACGAAAGACTGTAAGGAAACAGGTATTTTTTCTTTTCAAAAACAGACCCTAATGGGTTTTTAACCAAAAGCAATGGACTTTTTAAATTTTTGTATGTTTCATCATTTTTTTAAATGTTTTATTTATTTCTAGGAGAGAGAGAGAGACAGCGTGAGCAGGGGAGGGTCAGAGAGAGAGGGAGTCACAGACTCTGAAACAGGCTCCAGGCTCTGAGCTGGCAGTCAGCACAGAGCCCGACGCGGGGCTCGAACCCACGAACCGCGAGATCATGACCTAAGCGAAAGTCGGACGCTTAACCGACTAAGCCACCCAGGCGCCCCATGTTTCATAATTTTTTAAGAAAGTAAACTCTATGCCTGACCCGGGGCTCAAACCCATGGCCCCAAAGTCAAGAGTCGCAGGCTCCACTGACTGAGTCAGCCAGGCACCCCAGCAATGGACTTCTAAGTGCAAATAAGATCTTTACAGATCGATTCACAAACCCAGTGCCAGGAAGGTAATATGACAGAGGCAATGTATTTACAAGAGCAAAGACATCTTCTTAGGGGCTGTTTAATAAATGTGGTCTTAAGGTGACATTTTCGGCAAATGCTGACAAAGTGTAGTTCACATCCTGGGTGTTCATAAAGGTTTGGACGTTGGTGACATCGAATGGATTGAATAATGTGCCACAAGTAAGCTTTTGTCTGAAGATTCCCAGGGGTTGCTGCCTAGGCTGCCCCGGGACTGCAGCAAATGTTGGTTGCCGTCCCTCCTCCAGTGACAGCTCCAAGGCTCAAAAACAATGTGGGGGACACTTAGGAGCCTTTTCTAGAACTCCCTCATACATCTGATCCTTTTTTTTACTGTCAGGAATGTCTCAAGATGTCCAGGAACCTAGCAATAGTTACAGCCTTCCTTGTGATCTGTAGGAATGTCTTCATCCTTCAACTCACCACTCATGGTTAACGAGATTGTGGCAAATTCTAAATACGGCTCTATTAATGAACCTGCATCCTTTCTTCAGATCTGGAAGCTTTCCTGACCTGTCAGAAATGTAGTTGGGTGTGTAGAGGGTGAGGCGAGCCTTCTGAATGAGCACAGCCTTGTAAACACATGCGTAATACCGTTAGAAATGAGAGCCTGCTTTAGTCCAAGTCTGGTCTTGAAGTATTGATTTAAAGTAAATATACCACCTAATCTCTACGTTCCTCATTCCAATCCATGTAGGGGTGAAAAATGTAGCCCAGGAGGGACCGACGTGTCAAATAAAACCCTCAAAGGGTTTTTTGAGGTTTAAAGATAAGAATCAAACACCCCCAAGGAACAGATGCAAACTTGGGTTGGCAAAATAAATTCTCATCTTTAAAAAAAATCCTATTAAATTTATTTTTGAGAGACAGAGACAGCGACAGAGCATGAGCAGGGGAGGGGCAGAGAGAGACAGAATCGGAAGCAGCTCCAGCCTCTGAGCTGTCAGCACAGAGCCCGACTCGGGGCTCGAACTCACGAGCCGTGAGACCATGACCTGAGCCGAAGTCAGACGCTTAACCAACTGAGCCAACAAGGTGCCCCCAAATAAATCCTCGTCTTGATTCATCTTTGAGCTCACAGATCACCGGCTGGTGTCCAAATTCTGGCCTGTTAGTTTCCGGGAGGAAGTGACGGGAATTTGTCCTCATTGGTTTGTATTCACACCTGTAGCTTGGTTTTCTCCCCGGCAGATACAATATTCTTACAGCTCCATCATTTACTTGGCCCTGCCTTTTAAGGCAAGGAGGCACCGAAGCAAAAGACACAGTGTTCTTCCTTGGGCTAATCTCTGCCATCTCATTTTACTGTTCCTCCCGGAGGGAGGCTGGTATGTTCCAGTCGGCATGCCGGGGAAGTTCCCCAGCCTTCCTGAGATCGGGAACAGCAGGTACCTGGATTCTGGGTCATGGCATGTTTGCAATCCATTTAGACTAGTCACAACAGCGGGGGCTTGCACGGGGGGGAGGGGCTGGGTTGTGTGCATGGATCGGGTGAAGGAGAGGGACAATATCCCTCATCTGTCCCGGTGTGAGGGAGACAAGCCATCTCTTAGGTGGAATAATTCATGAGTATCTAGCACCGTGCAGAGTACTTAACACGTTCCAGTCAATGACACCATAGTTATGCCACCAAAGACTACCGCAGTTGTCCTTAGGAGCGCTCGTGTGATTCCTACATTTCAGCTCATTTCTTCCGATGCTGTGAGTCTTTCAGTCTTTCTGAAAATGTCCTATTAAATGTGAGGATCTGGCTGAGGGGTGTCGGGGGGTGGGGAGGGCAGAGGAGCTTTGTTCTGAGTTCAAGTATTAACCATATCTTTTATTTTCTGTGTCCCTATGGTTTGACATCTGGGGTTGCTGGCCCTGGAGGGACGACCCGTGTCCCCAGGGCAGCCTGTCCCCGCAGAAAGATGGTAACCAGCCTGCCTGTGGGAGCGATTTTCAGACACAAACCAACAGATCCGGAGCCCACGCCCCAACCCCCCTGGGGCTCTCACTCACCGGCCCTAATCACCCTGGTGACAGCCCCCATGGCCAGCGTCCACTGAAGTCATTCAGGTCACCCTGCCTTGCTCCTTCCTTCCTACAGAGACTACAGTAAAAGTTGCAGCCACGGCGCCCTCCAGCCCCGCCTCCTGCCCACCCCTAGTGCTTCCTCCGCGCTCTGGTGCGCAGCGCGGTGCCCGACCTCCTGAGATCTGTGGCAACAAAGTGACCTTGCAGTGACAGTTGTCTCCTGACCTGTTGGCCTTACAGAACCTCACATTTTCTACTGATGCGCTGTGTTTTAAAACAGTTAACACGGGGGCACCTGGGAGGCTCAGTCAGTGAAGCGTCCAACTCTGGCTCAGGTCATGGGTTCGAGCCCGTGTTGGGCTCCGTGCTGACAGCTCAGAGCCTGGAGCCTGCTTCGGATTCTGTCTCTCTCTCTCTCTCTCTCTCTCTCTCTCTCTCCTGCTCATGCTCTGTCTCTCTCTCTCTCCCTCTCAAAAATAAACATTAAAAAAAATAATAAAACAGGTAACATGGGAGCACCTGGGTGGTTTAGTCAGTTAAGTGTCGGCTTTTGATTTATGATTTAGGCTCAAGCCATGATCTCATGGGTCATGAGTTCAAGCCCTGCATCAAGTGGGGCCTGGCTGGGAATCTGTCTCTCTTTCTGTGCCGCCCCCCCCCCCCAAAAGGATCAAAAGAAATAAAAATAAACTTTAACAAAACAAAAACTGTCACCACCTGGTAGACACAGAGAGCAGTGTCCAGGGCTTGCTTTACATAGATGTAGTGGGAGGGGGTGACTGTGCCACCCGCAGTGGGTGCTTCTGGGCCAGCGCCCTGTGTCCTATGTCACACGTGTAGTCCGCGACTGTTCCGAGGCTGCTGGGAGGTCCTTCTGGCCTGGCATAGCCAAGACGGGCTGGCTATTCCCGGCTATTCCCGACGGGCTGGGTGGTGCTGCCACAGACCCTCTTCAGGTGCGCCTGGGGGGATGTCAGGCCAAGTGGAGCCTGCAGATGTGGCATCTTCTAATTTTTTAAAATGTTTATTTATTTTTGAGACAGAGAGAGAGACAGAGTGTGAGCCGGTGAGGGACAGAGAGAGAGAAAGAGAGGGAGACACAGAATCCGAAGCAGGCTCCAGGCTCTGAGCTGCCAGCACAGAGCCCAGTGCGGGGCTCAAACTCACAAACCGCGAGATTGTGAACTGAGCCAAAGTCAGATGCTCAACTGACTGAGCCCCCCAGACGCCCAAGGATTGATCATGTCTACAGTCACATCATACTGGATTCATTCCTTTGGGTTCTTAAAGTTTAATTTTTTTTTTTTAAACTGGCTACTTATGAAAGGAAGTCCATCCCTCATTGTGTTTCGCCTTTTCCTTCCCTTGACTTATATTTCATTTTTGCAAGCCAACCATGACCTGTTACGGAAGAAATCTGAACAGTTCGATGCAACGAATCTTAGCATTGAGGTTTCTAAGAGGAAGGTGTGACGCCTTATCCCCTCTGGCAGCCACCTCCAATTTCCACTCATTGGTTATATTGTTTTATCAGACTCAGAATCCATTGCAATTACATACTTGAAACAGATTTTACTACTGAGACATTGAAGGAGATGGAAAGAGGAATTTTTTTGTTTTTGGTTTTGCAAGTTGCAAAAGCCCTCCACAACAATCCCATGACAAAATCAGTTGGAGATTAGGATTTTTGCAGTGGGAGGTGGTGGGGTTGACAGAAGCCTGTTGTCCGAGGCTGTCCAGGGCAGCCACAGAGATGTGGCCATCAATCCCTTATAGCCTTCGGTTGACCAGCTGCTTCTTCCCGATGTTTCTGAAGGGGCTCTTTCCAAATGAACGAGCCTGGGTTCCAGTTTAGCCACATTTATTTCCTATATGTTTATGCTATGTCACTGAATAGGAAGGTGACAGTGTGGCGTGAACCTGATTCAGTGAGCGTTTTCTCTCTGTGGTAGGGACCTGCCCCTACCAAGAGTTTCATGAATAAGACGTCATTTGAGGGGTTTTGAGGAAACAGAAAGACCCTGATCTGTGTTGGGGAAAGAGCCTCAGTGTCACAGTTTTGGGGCACAGTGAGAGCAGACATGGCGAGAGCGGTTAGAGCCCTTCTCGATAATCTGGACAGGAGTCAGTGGCAGGTGGGATGCAATGGCCACAAGAGGGAGAGAGCGGATGGATGCAGAAGACAGGTAGGAGCAGAAATGGGCCCAGCTCGATACTGGACTGGAGACGGTGTTGGAGAAGAAGCAGGTATCTGGATGCCTCCTAGGTTTCTGGATTGAGCAACTGAATATGGGGGCTTTGCACCGACACGCGGACTCCGGGGAGAGAGGACTGGAGTTGGGGGTGTTCGTGAGTTCAGTCTGGATATGTTGAGTTGTGGTGTTTTTGACCCCCCCAAGCTCTAAGAGGAGATTTCAAACGGGCTGTTGGATAGAACATTCTGGAACTCCAAGGATGGGCCTGGGTTAGAGGTCAATTTGGGAGTCACTGGCATATGGCAACTGAAGTGGGTGAGATGAGAACTGGAGACAGAACAGAGTGAGACGGCAGAGGGCTTATCTTGGGCTGTGAGCAGCGCAGCAGACATTTCATGCTGGTTACGGGACTATGACCTTGGAAGAGATCTTGGGAAACATAAACGGGGGAAGAAAAGCCAGGAGGGTTACATGTCAGAGGAGCCCAAGGAAGACAGGAGTCCCAGAAGGAAAGAGTGGTCCACATCAGAGACTGCGGGAGGGACAAACGAAATGAAGACCTGAGCCAGCTAAGTGGGTTGAAAGACTGAGGTCCCTGGAGAGTTGGGTAAGAGAGGCGCCAGTAGGGAGCTGGGGTTAGACTCCACGGTAGTGGCCCAGGTGTGAACAGGCAAGGGGAAGGGGGAGGGGGAGACACAGGCAATTCTCATGAGGACTCTGCTGACAGAGGGAAGGAGAGAGAAAGAGCAATGGCGAGTTGTGGACACAGGAAGGTTTTATTTTGCTTTGTTTTATTTTAACAAGAGAGACTCCAACACATTTCCGTACCGTTGTAAAGGATTCGCTGGCAAGAGAGAGGCTGACTATTCAGAAGAAAGAGGGTATTACCTAAGGTGTTTTAGAGTGAGCATCTGTCCCAGCTTGTGCAGGACAGCGTCCTGGTGTACAAGATGCTCAGCGTGAAACCGGAACAGCTTTGGACAAACTGGGGTGGTTGCTCACCTGAGTTTATAGAGAAGAACAAAGGGGATGAGATCCAAAGCACTGGGTCAGGAACCGGCTTTCACAGAGGGGCAATGCAAACAAAAGAAAGGATGAACCGAGACGGAAGAGCGTTTGTAGGCTTGTGTGGGGACCCTGGGGGCTGCCCATCTGACATCTTTTATCTCTTTTATGAAGGAAGAGATACAAACATTTGCTGAGCGAAGATGAGTGGAGAAAGTTTGAAATGCCCTCTTTTCGAGCCTGTGAGCACAAGGTGGCCAGAGAAATCCAGTAGTGGTGCCGGCTGGTGTGGAAGGGCTGTGTGGGCTTGGGCGCCGTGACTTTGTAACGATGTCCATTTACCCACTGTGTGTGTGGGATCATCCAGCAGAGATGTCAGTGGTTGGCTTCCTCTAGGGCTGACGTTTTTCCAGGAGGCATCACCACAACGGCAACAAAAAATTGGGGAGGGAAGACTTAACTTCCTGCCAAGCCTTTTATTGAACTGGGCAGACCACGTAACTTAGGCTGGGTGAAGAAGGAGGTGACCAGAGGAAATGAGGGTGGACTGGGAGTGAAATCAATGCCTTGGGGTTCCTGGTAAGGTCGAAGGCAAGGTTCCAAGGCAACAGGATGGAAGTGGTGACTGAGCCGGACACGAGCCTGTCACCAGCAGTGCCAGGGGCCACAGGGTGCGAGGGTGGGAAGGGTACAGGTGTGACTGTCAACCAGCAGGCTCTTAATGTGATGTGAGGACAGAGGAAGGGAGGGACAGACATACTAAAGCGGAAAGGACGGTGACTGACTAACAGCAGAGGCAAGCTTTCTTTTTTTTTTTTTTTTAAATATTTTATTTATTTCTAGGAGAGAGAGAGAGACAGCGTGAGCAGGGGAGGGTCAGAGAGAGAGGGAGTCACAGACTGAAACAGGCTCCAGGCTCTGAGCTGGCAGTCAGCACAGAGCCCGACGCGGGGCTCGAACCCACGAACCGCGAGATCATGACCTAAGCGAAAGTCAGACACTTAACCGACTAAGCCACCCAGGCGCCCCCAGAGGCAAGCTTTCTAAATGTGCTTTAGAAAGTAAAGCAAATGCAGTTAGAGGCTTTCGGGAAATTACTATTGACTGGTCTTCCGTTCTAGGATGGATGGTGTTATGGGTAGAATTGTGTGCCCCTAAAATTTGCATGTGGAGTCCTAACTCCCAGCACCTCAGAATGTCACCTCATTTGGAAAAAGGGTCATTGCAGAGGTAATTAGTTAGGTTAGAATGTGGTCATCAGGGTGGCCCCAATCCAATATGACTGATGTCCTTATAAAAAGGGGACAGATGGGCACAAAGGAAGAACGCCATGGAAAGATGCAGGCAGAGATTGGGCTGATGCGTCTACAAACCAAGGGAATGAGGAGAGAGCCTAGGAACAGACTCTCTCATAGCCTCAGAAGGAACCAATCAGCCCACACCTCAGTCTCGAACTTTCAGCCTCCAGAAGTGGGAGACAATCTCTTCCTGGGGTTTAAGCCATCCGGTCTGTAGGGCTTTGCTGTGGTGGGAAACGAGTATGTATGGGATTACAGAGTTTGCGTTTGTTTATTTATTTATTTTGAGAGACAGAGTGAAAGAGCGAGAAAAGGAGGGGCAGAGAGAGAGGGAGGAAGAGAGAGAATCCTAAGCAGGCTTGGCACTGTCAGCGCAGTGCTGGACATGGGGCTTGATCTCAAAATTCATGAGATCATGCCCTGGGCTGAGATCAAGAGCCAGATGCTTAACTGACCGAGCCACTCAGGCACCCCTACTGGGATTTTTATGAGCATCAGAGATTGAGGATGTCAATTCTCAAGCACAGGGCCTGCTATGTTAGCTTTTCCTCCATCTTTTCGGTTCTTAATTCACTGGTCCGCGGTGCCAGCGAGCACACGCCTCTCAGCGCTGCTATGTTCTAGGCACCAGGAAGGTGCTGGGGAGACGTGAGCAGGAGCCCAGCGTCCCCTCTCTGCGCGCTCAGCAGAGAGATGCAGCTGGAAGCCCTTCTACGGGGCTGGCTGTCTTCTACCTCCCCAATCAGCAAGGACAGAAGATTCCTGAAAGTCTGGAGGAAGCCAGCATGTATGGTTGCCTCCCCACCGTCTTCTTTCTCATCCTCTCCATCAAGACGCAGGGATGTCCCCAGGCCACCTACGACCCAGCTCAGTCACTGGGATTCTCAGAACTTTAGGGAGCTACAGGAAAGGACCACAGGTCTTCCCCATTAAACTTGAACTTGAGAGGGTGGGAGTTAGAGGAAGCACAGAGCAAGTGGAGCCAAGAGACAGAAGAAGGGAAGATCACAAGGGCGTCTGAGCCTGTGGGTGAAGCTGTATCTTAGCCCTTCTGGTCTTTGAACACATTGCCTTTGTGCTGCAGGGTGTGTGTGTGTGTGTGTCTGTGTGTCTGTGTCTGTGTGTGTGCCTGTGTGTGTCTGTGTTATTTGCAGTGAAGTGGGTAACTGATACCCAGGGCTGGGATGTGAACCTCTGAGCTCTTAGACGAACCCCCTCCACGGTGGTAGCCAGATTACTTCCTGCAGTAATTATGCACTCAGAAATTACATCTTTCAAAGTCTGCATCTCTGAACATGACCTACAGATCAAAACTGCTATTGTTTATAAGGAAAGCTGAATGAACTCACTGGCCGTTCTTTACAAGAATTTCAAGAGACTCTTTGTTCCAAGAAAGAAGTAATTCTAGATTTTATGTGGATCTCCATGCAGGCTCTGTGTGTGTGTGTGTGTGTGTGTGTGAGAGAGAGAGAGAGAGAGACAGAGAGACAGAGAGACAGAGAGAGAGAGAGAAGGCAGGACACAGGTGGGATGGACAGGAAGAATGATGTGAGAATCCTTTGCGAGTGACAAGTCTCACTCAAGCATACAATGAGCTTCAACTACCCTTCGGTTGATTCTTGGCCATTGAAGGTGTTGGGTGCAGGGCCTTTCCTTAGTGATGGGCAGGGCATTCCTGTTGGCCTTGGCTCTCTGGTGATTTCTCCCTCAGAGATCATGACCGAGAGCCAGGCGCTGAGGCGCCAGATCAGAGAGGGAGGCCAGCGGGTAGGCCTGGCGCCAGGGGCGGGCGTCTGCACGCACAACCCGCCTTGTGCTTCCATTGCTGTCACCACCTTCTTCACCCAGGTTTCTGTGGCTGCTGACATCCCCCTGCACGGACTCGGGTGTGGGCCTGTCCCTCGCATGCGGCCCCCGGGGATCGCACAGCATCTCGGATCACACCACGGCCCTCCTCACCCGGTTTCTCTCAGCATCCCCACCGCGCCCTGTGGGCTTGGGGATTTTGCTGGTGAAGGCTGTCAAGTTGGCGTAACTGGGGGGGCGGGGCGGGCACGACAGCTCACGTGACGTCAGTGGACCACCCCTGGACCAGCTGGAAGATGGAGACAGGTGAGAACAGGTGCGTCTGGGACGCTCCATCTGTGCTCTGCTCTGACCCCATGAAGCTTAGGGGTGGGTCTGGGGACGCTCTCCCAGCATGTGGGTGGGTGGTCCCTTGATGGGTGGGAGTCTGCTCCGCTTCTCCTAGCAGTGGGAGAGCCAGTTAGGGCTTGATGGGGGACAGAGGACAGACGAGAGGGCCCCTTTCCCTTCCTTCTCTTGTCTCTTCTTTGGAGGGACCCCGTCCCTCTGGGGTGACCATAATAAACCAGAAGTCCTCCCCAAACTTTCTGGACTCACTGAAAATCACACTCCTTTAGTTCTGCCATCGTGTTCCTGGTGAAAAGACAAGTGAAGTGATTTGTCATAACTGACTCGTCCAGGCCACCGCCTGGTTTGGAGGAGCCCCTACACCACGAAGTAAGCTTCTGGGGAACACCTGAAATCTGTGTCTTTCCCGTGACTTGTGCAAGCTGGTGAAGCAGTGAGTGGGGACGGGAACTCAGGGCTGTCGGCCACCCAAGGTCGTTACCCCACGCTGGACTGGACTCAGGGTTTGAGATTCATTTTGTAACTTGGGTGTTTTCTGGTAAAATGACGCTCCCGTGCCTGTAAATATTTATGGATTGTTTAATTGCACATAACACAGAACGGCTTTGCACGTGGTCGGGGGCAGGGCAGGGGACATAGCGGTTTGCAGGAAGGGCCCAATTAACTGATTCCATTGCAGCCATGGCATGACTGAGACATTCATTTTAGAGACTAAGTAGAAAATAAAGGCGAGCTCAGTGCATTGCAAGCATATGGGAGGAATGCACAGCGCATTAAACGGAGAGACGGAAGCACTGGGTCCCTGAAGACAAGCATGACATTGCAATTTTGTTTGGACGAGAAAACTGAGACCTCTTGGATTTGCCCTCACATGTGTGAGTGTCTCAGTCAATGTCTGCTGCTGTGCAGCCATTTTAAATTGGTCCTAAAATATCTGCAGTGCAGAACATTTCAGAAGAGCTTTTCATTTGCTACAATGTTGCAGCAAGCTCGCAGAAGGGATGTTCGGTGTAACTTTCTGATGGTTTAAAAAGCCCTGAAGAAGTGGGTGATGGGGATAGATTTTTTTTTTTTTTTGGCTTGTCTGCAGAATGGATGGAAAGAAAATATACCCGACTACTGTGACCCTTCCCAAGGGCATAACCAGGCAGTGTGAACACCAGAAGCAGGACTGACTTATGGGAGGGAAAGGGATACTGAGGCGGAAAGAATTCTCTGTGGCTTGGAATCCTGGCTCATCGGGGCTGGAAGGGACTTCACAGACCATCCCTACTCTTCCTGCTACAGATGGAGAAACAGAGGCAGCAACCACTTGGCACAGGCTGTCCAGCAAGCTGGTGGCAGAGCTTGGGGCAAGCCTGGACCCTCCATTTCCCAGGCTGGTCCTTTTTCCGTTCTTTACCCCCCCCCCCCCCC
>NW_027530213.1:3064594-3069743 GCF_008692635.1 Crocuta crocuta | reverse complement strand
AGAATCTGTCTAGAAATGTTGGCTCCCACACTTAAAACATAAAACTCTTTGTTCTCACTCCCTAAATGAGTAATGTGTTTTCAGCGCTTACATTAGCTGGAAACTGAGATGGGAATTCTCCTAGCTCATTTTTCAAATGAGATGCATTTTAATGATGTTTCCTGGCCTTAAATGCTTTGCCGCTTTGTCAAGGCTCGAGTTGGTTAGAACTCACTTCACGGATGTTCTCAGAGCCCCTGGTGGAGCCCAGAGGAAGAGTTACAGGCTGTCCCTGTTTTGTTTTGTTTTGTTTTGTTTTCCAGGCACTCCTAGAAACCACAGCCCGATCGGATCACACTGTTCCACAAGAAAAGTGTGTAACTGTGAGGTTGCATTTCTGATCATGAACTCAGCACCTAATAAATCATAGTTGTGAATCAAAAAGTTGGGACCAGCTCGCAAAAGAGGGGCGAGCACCCTCTAAGAGCTGAGTCCCTGCTCTCAGGACGCTCTCACTGGCAACAAAACCCCCACTGTGAGCGGGGTGGGGGACGGCGGCCATCCCCTCACACACAGGGCAGATCTTTGGTGACCCCAAGTGCTGGAGGTGCTAGAAGCTCTCCTTGGGGTTGGACAGGTAGGTCTGAGTTATGGCCGAGAATGTGAGAATGGGAAAGCACGAGAAAGAGAAAGAAACAGGAATCAAGGAGGCAAATTGCTGAGACAAAACTGGACGTGATGTCCACCAGCGCACAGGTGTTTGCGCTGACCACTGCCTGAGGGCTGACCTTGACGGGGGGGAGGCATCGAGGTCCACCCTCAGCTTCCTCATGCAGGTGGGGCTACATGACCCGGCGTTCTCCAGCCTCAACCCAAAGGGGGGGACCACGGTCATCTCGGCACATGGGGGCTGTCACGTGTATGGTGACTCCTCCTCAAGCTTGTGGCTTCGGGACCCAATCTCGCAGGCTTATGGCTACGCCCGGTCCTCCCCAATGGGCAGGGGATGAAAGCCTTTTGTACAATTACCGAAGCATTTTCACTTCTGGAAGTACGGCCTGTGTAGAGCCCCTGAAAAATTGTCACCTTCCCGAATACTGAAAACTCTGGGTACGTGATAAAAATGTAGGTGCCGGAGCGAAACAGAGCTGGAGAGAGAGGGAAATCCTGAGAAGCCAGAGAGGAAATGGGAATGAAGGTCCAGGTTGCTGCAGGGTACTGTGGTGAGGTGGCCCCAGGGGAGAGGCTGACCTCACGCCTCAGGAGGCTGCTCTGTGTCCACTTGGACACGCGACTCTCCCCAGAGGGCTCGGGAGAGCGTCACCCGGAGAGCCTCACCATCCAGGTGGCCTTTCCCAAGCGTGTCTGCCTGGGCCAGTTCTGCCGGAGTCTCTGTTCTCCCTTTCTTTCATGATTGGCCCCATCGCACTTGACCCTGAATGGCTACATTTCACTAGCATCGATGCCCCAGAGCGCAAGAACCTCTTGAGACCCCAGACCATATGAAATACCAGTGCAGCAGACACCCCGTTAATGGGGGTGCCCATGCCACAGGTGGGCTTCGGAGCAGTCCGTGTCTTCCATGCACTGTCCTGAGCGGGCAGCCATGCTCTGGCCCGGGCTGCAAAGTGGGGACGTCATGTGTGTTGTGGCCTGGGCCAGAGCCTGCTTCCCCACCCGCCTGATGCTGGCTTTCCTTTAGCCACCTGGCTCCTCCCATTCCCCACTAGGCTACGGAATGCGTTGCTCGCAGGAAGACCCAACAAAGACTCTGGCCGGCGGTGCATCCCGTCACCCACACAGCAGGCACACGGAAGGCCCTATGCCTGTGTTGGAAATATTTGGGATTAGGAGAAGACAAGCTGGCTTCGCCCACTTCAGCGCGGCCCCTCGGCATGGTTCGCATCCTCAGAGGTAGAAAAAGCCTGTTAGCAAGCAGCTCATAGCATCGGATACTGGCACCAGACATACTTTGTCTTTATTAGCCCTCCTGACCCTGGTGAGCCCCGTCTTTCACAGGTGTCTCCCTCTGGGGATCATCTGCCCTGCTTTTAAGAACAAGAAGGTGAAAGTGACCACATTCAGCGGACTATCGTAATTACCATAATGTCTTTGGGGGAAGGTCTCAGAGCTAAGATAGTGTTTTACAGTTTCTTCAACATATATTCAGACTTACAAGGGCAACAATTTTTATTACCTTTTGCCAAAATTTAATCGAATACCCTATTCATCATTGACCTATTCCAATTTTCTCAGCAGGGGTGTATTGAAATGGATAATTCTTCTATTTTTCTAAAATCTTCTGAAATATCAGGCTAAAAGTGATGCTTCCAGTTATAAAAGTAACTGACGTAATTGATAGCTCTTTGACACATCTTGAGAAAGCCCTTCTTTTGTATACAATTCCTGGAGACCGCACATGTGACTGACTTTAATAATGGCTGTAATAACTAATAACAAATCTCTTAGTAAGTCAACTGGTCTCTAATGATTTGCTTTCAGCAAAAGAGAAACAGGACCTAGCTCATTTATCAGCTTATAGATCATGTAAAATAATTTTTGATGATTAATCAATATCCAATTTTTAAAACTAATGACCTCAAAGAAGACAAATGAACTGAGTGACTTCTATGTTGATACTCATTCTCGTCCCTTTTATGTATTTAGAGGAATGATGTTTATCAGGTCTGGCAGCTACACTAATAAAAAAATTAGCTGACCTCACTCTCAGACTCCCAAGAAGCAATACTAATCTGTAGCCACATGTCAGAAATAAAAACTCCACTCGCATCCCTAAAAGATGTGTGTTTATTAAAATTCTGCTGTTTGTACTTAATAATGACTTATCAAAAACCAATATATCCATATTTTGATCACCTGTGTCCTGTTTATGTGGTAATGACAGCTATCTAGAAGGAAATAGGAAATAATTTGACTCTTGCACTCATGGTCAGAGGAATTTTTTTTTCAATTTAAACTTATGTAGATATTTTTGTTGCAAAGAAATCTGATTTTAAGATCAAAAGATTTTGAAGTGTAAAAATGTAAGGCATTAGGGTAAAATTCTGTGTGTGGGGGGTGAAATGAAGATAGAGGTTCAAAGAAAAAAGGACGCTGAAATTTCAGAAGTGTAAGGAGGAGCTTGTCTTAGGTTTTTTTAAATGGTTGATGATGAGTTACTGGATTTCTAGAGATTTATGTTCTATGAGATATATTGAAATGAATTAGATAATTATTTTATAGTTAATGTCGATATTTACAATATGCCAAAAATTCTCTTGCAATTACTTAAACTTATAATTAAAATATTAGATGTCACATTGAAATTATATGAGAAGCCAGTAGTTTGCCAAAAATTTTAAGGAGCATATGAATCAAACAGTTGGTAGTCTGTCTTTTAGACCACTGACCCCGAGCACTCAATTAATCCTTTTGAAAACAGACAAAGATGGTCCTACTGAATTAAAAATTTTTTAATGTTTTATTTATTTTTGAGAGAGAGAGACAGCACGAGCAGGAGAGGGACAAGAGAGGGAGACACAGAATCCGAAGACAGGCTCTGAGCTAGCTGTCATCACAGAGCCCGACACGGGGCTTGAACCCATGAACCACAGATCATGACCTGAGCTGAAACCGGACGCTTAACCAACTGAGCCACCCAGGTGCCCCTGAATTTTTAAGAAATCCACTACATTCCTAGAACAGGAGAACATGGAAAGGCTGAAGAACAATCATAGAAAGAGATCTTTCAGGCAAAGAGTAACGAAAGAACATGTGTGTAGGCACATTAACATGGGACAAATGGATTAAGGCAAAAGGTATTGCAAGAGATGAAAGGGTTACTTCATAATGATAGAAGGTCCACTCATCAGAAGACATAAAACTGCTAAAGTTATGTCTGTCTAATAATATAGTTTTTAAACATAACAAGAAGAAAGGGACACATTCACCACTGTATGTTTTAAAGTTTTTTTTGAGAGAGAGAAAGCATGAGCAGGCAAGGGGCAGAGAGAGAGAGAAAGAGAGAGAGAGGGAGAGAGAGAATCTCAATCAGCTCTGTGCCGACAGTGCGGAGCCCGATGAAGGGCTCAAATTCACAAACATGGAGACCATGACGTGAGCCGAAACCAAGAGTTGGATGCCCAACCAACTGAGCTACCCAAGTGCCCTTTGGGACACATTCACCATTGTATTGAAGGCTCTATTGATAACTGATAAGCAGACAAGAAATCAGTAAGAATGCATGTAGAAAAACAAAGGACACAGTCAGCAAGCTTCACATCATGAACATACATCAAATACTGCACTCGATGACTCGGATTGCGTTCTTTTTAAGCACATGTGGAATAGTCATTAAAAGGACCGTGTACAAAGGCAACAAACAGGCTTGATAAATTTTAAAGAAACCACCATGCAGTTCCCATAATGAAGTTAAGTTAGAGGTCAATAACAAGGCTAATAAAATGCCGTGCTTTTGGAAATAAAGTCCCATCTAAATAATTTATCAGTTAATAATCCAAGATCATAGAAATGAGATAACTCTTGGAATTAAACAATAATTTTTAAAAAACTACATATAAAAACTTACAAGATGAAACTAAAGGGAATCTTAGAAAACCAACCCTAAATTGTATTAGAAAAGACAAAAAACACAGTAAATGAATGAGCGAAGAACGATTGTTAAGTATTTATTTTTTATTTTATTTTATGTTTATTATTATTATTTTTTAAATAGTTTATGGTCAAGTTGGTTTCCATATAACACCCAGTGCTCATCCCCACAAGTGATTGTTAAGTATTAAGGGGGAAAAGTAACAGAAACAATCCAAAGAAAAAGAGGTAAAGAGATCATCAAATGGTAACGGGAAGTAATGAAATAGGAAATAAAAATGCAACAAAAAGGATTAATACTGGAGTCGTTGGAGCTAATGAAACCGACCAACCCCTAATGAGATAACAGAGTCAAAAAGAAAGATGATTTAAATAAAAAAAAAAACTTTAGGAATGAAATAGTGTACATAACTAAAGATTCAGTGGAGCTATACAAATATAATAAGAAATATTATGACTTTACACCCATAAACCTGAACATTTAGATGAAATAGACAAATTCCTAAAATATATATATATGTATATATGGCTTCCATATAAAATATATATATATATATAT
>NW_027530213.1:3058134-3063556 GCF_008692635.1 Crocuta crocuta | reverse complement strand
CAGCATTAAGAATCTGTCTAGAAATGTTGGCTCCCACACTTAAAACATAAAACTCTTTGTTCTCACTCCCTAAATGAGTAATGTGTTTTCAGCGCTTACATTAGCTGGAAACTGAGATGGGAATTCTCCTAGCTCATTTTTCAAATGAGATGCATTTTAATGATGTTTCCTGGCCTTAAATGCTTTGCCGCTTTGTCAAGGCTCGAGTTGGTTAGAACTCACTTCACGGATGTTCTCAGAGCCCCTGGTGGAGCCCAGAGGAAGNCAGCATTTAGAATCTGTCTAGAAATGTTGGCTCCCACACTTAAAACATAAAACTCTTTGTTCTCACTCCCTAAATGAGTAATGTGTTTTCAGCGCTTACATTAGCTGGAAACTGAGATGGGAATTCTCCTAGCTCATTTTTCAAATGAGATGCATTTTAATGATGTTTCCTGGCCTTAAATGCTTTGCCGCTTTGTCAAGGCTCGAGTTGGTTAGAACTCACTTCACGGATGTTCTCAGAGCCCCTGGTGGAGCCCAGAGGAAGAGTTACAGGCTGTCCCTGTTTTGTTTTGTTTTGTTTTGTTTTCCAGGCACTCCTAGAAACCACAGCCCGATCGGATCACACTGTTCCACAAGAAAAGTGTGTAACTGTGAGGTTGCATTTCTGATCATGAACTCAGCACCTAATAAATCATAGTTGTGAATCAAAAAGTTGGGACCAGCTCGCAAAAGAGGGGCGAGCACCCTCTAAGAGCTGAGTCCCTGCTCTCAGGACGCTCTCACTGGCAACAAAACCCCCACTGTGAGCGGGGTGGGGGACGGCGGCCATCCCCTCACACACAGGGCAGATCTTTGGTGACCCCAAGTGCTGGAGGTGCTAGAAGCTCTCCTTGGGGTTGGACAGGTAGGTCTGAGTTATGGCCGAGAATGTGAGAATGGGAAAGCACGAGAAAGAGAAAGAAACAGGAATCAAGGAGGCAAATTGCTGAGACAAAACTGGACGTGATGTCCACCAGCGCACAGGTGTTTGCGCTGACCACTGCCTGAGGGCTGACCTTGACGGGGGGGAGGCATCGAGGTCCACCCTCAGCTTCCTCATGCAGGTGGGGCTACATGACCCGGCGTTCTCCAGCCTCAACCCAAAGGGGGGGACCACGGTCATCTCGGCACATGGGGGCTGTCACGTGTATGGTGACTCCTCCTCAAGCTTGTGGCTTCGGGACCCAATCTCGCAGGCTTATGGCTACGCCCGGTCCTCCCCAATGGGCAGGGGATGAAAGCCTTTTGTACAATTACCGAAGCATTTTCACTTCTGGAAGTACGGCCTGTGTAGAGCCCCTGAAAAATTGTCACCTTCCCGAATACTGAAAACTCTGGGTACGTGATAAAAATGTAGGTGCCGGAGCGAAACAGAGCTGGAGAGAGAGGGAAATCCTGAGAAGCCAGAGAGGAAATGGGAATGAAGGTCCAGGTTGCTGCAGGGTACTGTGGTGAGGTGGCCCCAGGGGAGAGGCTGACCTCACGCCTCAGGAGGCTGCTCTGTGTCCACTTGGACACGCGACTCTCCCCAGAGGGCTCGGGAGAGCGTCACCCGGAGAGCCTCACCATCCAGGTGGCCTTTCCCAAGCGTGTCTGCCTGGGCCAGTTCTGCCGGAGTCTCTGTTCTCCCTTTCTTTCATGATTGGCCCCATCGCACTTGACCCTGAATGGCTACATTTCACTAGCATCGATGCCCCAGAGCGCAAGAACCTCTTGAGACCCCAGACCATATGAAATACCAGTGCAGCAGACACCCCGTTAATGGGGGTGCCCATGCCACAGGTGGGCTTCGGAGCAGTCCGTGTCTTCCATGCACTGTCCTGAGCGGGCAGCCATGCTCTGGCCCGGGCTGCAAAGTGGGGACGTCATGTGTGTTGTGGCCTGGGCCAGAGCCTGCTTCCCCACCCGCCTGATGCTGGCTTTCCTTTAGCCACCTGGCTCCTCCCATTCCCCACTAGGCTACGGAATGCGTTGCTCGCAGGAAGACCCAACAAAGACTCTGGCCGGCGGTGCATCCCGTCACCCACACAGCAGGCACACGGAAGGCCCTATGCCTGTGTTGGAAATATTTGGGATTAGGAGAAGACAAGCTGGCTTCGCCCACTTCAGCGCGGCCCCTCGGCATGGTTCGCATCCTCAGAGGTAGAAAAAGCCTGTTAGCAAGCAGCTCATAGCATCGGATACTGGCACCAGACATACTTTGTCTTTATTAGCCCTCCTGACCCTGGTGAGCCCCGTCTTTCACAGGTGTCTCCCTCTGGGGATCATCTGCCCTGCTTTTAAGAACAAGAAGGTGAAAGTGACCACATTCAGCGGACTATCGTAATTACCATAATGTCTTTGGGGGAAGGTCTCAGAGCTAAGATAGTGTTTTACAGTTTCTTCAACATATATTCAGACTTACAAGGGCAACAATTTTTATTACCTTTTGCCAAAATTTAATCGAATACCCTATTCATCATTGACCTATTCCAATTTTCTCAGCAGGGGTGTATTGAAATGGATAATTCTTCTATTTTTCTAAAATCTTCTGAAATATCAGGCTAAAAGTGATGCTTCCAGTTATAAAAGTAACTGACGTAATTGATAGCTCTTTGACACATCTTGAGAAAGCCCTTCTTTTGTATACAATTCCTGGAGACCGCACATGTGACTGACTTTAATAATGGCTGTAATAACTAATAACAAATCTCTTAGTAAGTCAACTGGTCTCTAATGATTTGCTTTCAGCAAAAGAGAAACAGGACCTAGCTCATTTATCAGCTTATAGATCATGTAAAATAATTTTTGATGATTAATCAATATCCAATTTTTAAAACTAATGACCTCAAAGAAGACAAATGAACTGAGTGACTTCTATGTTGATACTCATTCTCGTCCCTTTTATGTATTTAGAGGAATGATGTTTATCAGGTCTGGCAGCTACACTAATAAAAAAATTAGCTGACCTCACTCTCAGACTCCCAAGAAGCAATACTAATCTGTAGCCACATGTCAGAAATAAAAACTCCACTCGCATCCCTAAAAGATGTGTGTTTATTAAAATTCTGCTGTTTGTACTTAATAATGACTTATCAAAAACCAATATATCCATATTTTGATCACCTGTGTCCTGTTTATGTGGTAATGACAGCTATCTAGAAGGAAATAGGAAATAATTTGACTCTTGCACTCATGGTCAGAGGAATTTTTTTTTCAATTTAAACTTATGTAGATATTTTTGTTGCAAAGAAATCTGATTTTAAGATCAAAAGATTTTGAAGTGTAAAAATGTAAGGCATTAGGGTAAAATTCTGTGTGTGGGGGGTGAAATGAAGATAGAGGTTCAAAGAAAAAAGGACGCTGAAATTTCAGAAGTGTAAGGAGGAGCTTGTCTTAGGTTTTTTTAAATGGTTGATGATGAGTTACTGGATTTCTAGAGATTTATGTTCTATGAGATATATTGAAATGAATTAGATAATTATTTTATAGTTAATGTCGATATTTACAATATGCCAAAAATTCTCTTGCAATTACTTAAACTTATAATTAAAATATTAGATGTCACATTGAAATTATATGAGAAGCCAGTAGTTTGCCAAAAATTTTAAGGAGCATATGAATCAAACAGTTGGTAGTCTGTCTTTTAGACCACTGACCCCGAGCACTCAATTAATCCTTTTGAAAACAGACAAAGATGGTCCTACTGAATTAAAAATTTTTTAATGTTTTATTTATTTTTGAGAGAGAGAGACAGCACGAGCAGGAGAGGGACAAGAGAGGGAGACACAGAATCCGAAGACAGGCTCTGAGCTAGCTGTCATCACAGAGCCCGACACGGGGCTTGAACCCATGAACCACAGATCATGACCTGAGCTGAAACTGGACGCTTAACCAACTGAGCCACCCAGGTGCCCCTGAATTTTTAAGAAATCCACTACATTCCTAGAACAGGAGAACATGGAAAGGCTGAAGAACAATCATAGAAAGAGATCTTTCAGGCAAAGAGTAACGAAAGAACATGTGTGTAGGCACATTAACATGGGACAAATGGATTAAGGCAAAAGGTATTGCAAGAGATGAAAGGGTTACTTCATAATGATAGAAGGTCCACTCATCAGAAGACATAAAACTGCTAAAGTTATGTCTGTCTAATAATATAGTTTTTAAACATAACAAGAAGAAAGGGACACATTCACCACTGTATGTTTTAAAGTTTTTTTTGAGAGAGAGAAAGCATGAGCAGGCAAGGGGCAGAGAGAGAGAGAAAGAGAGAGAGAGGGAGAGAGAGAATCTCAATCAGCTCTGTGCCGACAGTGCGGAGCCCGATGAAGGGCTCAAATTCACAAACATGGAGACCATGACGTGAGCCGAAACCAAGAGTTGGATGCCCAACCAACTGAGCTACCCAAGTGCCCTTTGGGACACATTCACCATTGTATTGAAGGCTCTATTGATAACTGATAAGCAGACAAGAAATCAGTAAGAATGCATGTAGAAAAACAAAGGACACAGCCAGCAAGCTTCACATCATGAACATACATCAAATACTGCACTCGATGACTCGGATTGCGTTCTTTTTAAGCACATGTGGAATAGTCATTAAAAGGACCGTGTACAAAGGCAACAAACAGGCTTGATAAATTTTAAAGAAACCACCATGCAGTTCCCATAATGAAGTTAAGTTAGAGGTCAATAACAAGGCTAATAAAATGCCGTGCTTTTGGAAATAAAGTCCCATCTAAATAATTTATCAGTTAATAATCCAAGATCATAGAAATGAGATAACTCTTGGAATTAAACAATAATTTTTAAAAAACTACATATAAAAACTTACAAGATGAAACTAAAGGGAATCTTAGAAAACCAACCCTAAATTGTATTAGAAAAGACAAAAAACACAGTAAATGAATGAGCGAAGAACGATTGTTAAGTATTTATTTTTTATTTTATTTTATGTTTATTATTATTATTTTTTAAATAGTTTATGGTCAAGTTGGTTTCCATATAACACCCAGTGCTCATCCCCACAAGTGATTGTTAAGTATTAAGGGGGAAAAGTAACAGAAACAATCCAAAGAAAAAGAGGTAAAGAGATCATCAAATGGTAACGGGAAGTAATGAAATAGGAAATAAAAATGCAACAAAAAGGATTAATACTGGAGTCGTTGGAGCTAATGAAACCGACCAACCCCTAATGAGATAACAGAGTCAAAAAGAAAGATGATTTAAATAAAAAAAAAAACTTTAGGAATGAAATAGTGTACATAACTAAAGATTCAGTGGAGCTATACAAATATAATAAGAAATATTATGACTTTACACCCATAAACCTGAACATTTAGATGAAATAGACAAATTCCTAAAATATATATATATGTATATATGGCTTCCATATAAAATATATATATATATATAT
>NW_027530213.1:2944643-3058125 GCF_008692635.1 Crocuta crocuta | reverse complement strand
AACTGAGTAAACTAGAAATAGAAAAACCTGAATAGTCCTATAACTATTAGAGAAAGTACATCAGTTAAAAGACTTCATGGAAAGGAAATGGTTCTTTCAGACATTTAGGGATAGATAACTCTAGTCCTACAGAGGCTGGAAAAAGAGGAAGTACTCCTTCTAAGGCTCCAGTTAGTCATCTGCTCAATGGGAGGATAGTAGTTCCAACCCCATGGGTTTGACCCCTGTGAGGATTCAAGGAGCTCAGGAGTGGAAGTCGCTTGGGGGGGGGATATGCATTAAATAAATGGTAACCATTGTTATCATCACTATGGATCCTGCTACAGTAAAACAGAGTGTTAACTTGGGGAGGTGGAGCCCACGAGCCTAGCTGATGCAGTCCACGGCGGGGGAAGTCTGTAATCATTGCCGGGAGTCATTTCTCCAGGGAACAGGTAATCATCACTCACTCTGGCTGTACGATAAACCTTTAGCAACTGCCAGGATGTGAACAAACCTCACGGGAATCAGAGGCAGTTCTGAACTGCAAAGGGAAATAGTGAGATCAGGTGGGAAGGTAATTTTTAATTATTCAACCTAATTTCTGGGGTGGGGGTGGGGTGGGCATGGAGGGGCCTCCCCAGAGCTCCTGGGGGGGGGGAACCTCTCTGGCCTCCCCCCCCGCCCCATGGTTCCAGGAGGGGAGGGGGGAAGCTGGAAGAGGAAGCCGTTCGTCCATCCTACAAGGATCACAGACAATTTTGTACTTCGAAGCTGCTGCTTTTTAGCAGTTTAAAGTCTATCTGAGAAAATATCTTGATGGAGAGCTGGACAGCGGTTGAGGGTGATGTGCGAGCTCGTGCTGAAGGTTTGGTGGTTTAGTTATTCAGGGAATGGAGGTGTCAGACACGGTTGGGGACACATGAGTCTAGAGAATGGGTGGCATGTGGGTGGGAGGAGGAGATAGAGATGGGTGCACGCGAGCGTGCTGCGACGCCCAGGGACGCTGCCAGTTGCTTTCCTTTTTTTTTTTTTTTTAAATCGTTTTTAATCTTTTATTTTTTTATTTTTTAGAGAGAGAGAGAGCACAAGAGTATGAGTAAGGGAGGGAGAGGGAGAGAGAGAGAGAATCTCTCAAGCAGGCTCCACCTCAGTGCAGAGCCCAACACAGAACTCGAACCCACGACCCTGTGATCATGACCTGAGCCAAAATCAAGAGTCCTACGCTTAACTGACTGAGCCACCCGGGCGCTCCTCTGCTAGTTGGGTTTCATGTGGGATCTCACTTTATACCCCACAGCCACCCTGAGACCCCAAGAGGAAGAGAATACTTCCCTTCTGTAGGTAACAGACGAGCACGCACAGGTTAAGTGATTCTCCAAAAAGCGCACGACCAGGAGTGAAGGGATTCAAACCCGGGGTAGGGGCTCACGGGGGGGCGGGGGAAAGGACGGATCTGGGTACGGGCAAAGCCAGCTTCTGTTGATCCAAGAGCCCCTAGTCTGGGCTTCCTGTGGGCAGTGCTGTCTCCTCACCGCTGCCGCATCATGTCAGCGGTGACATGGGGGTACAGCACTAGTTCCTTCTGCCATCGTCTCCTCCTACAGATGAAGAGACAACCGTAGATCAAGTCCCCGTAAGTGCTGGTTCCTTTTCCTTCCTGTCTTGAACCTCTAGGTCGGGGCTCCTCAGCGGCCTGCCATGGGCACTGGGGGCTGGATGATCTTGATTGCAGGGCACGCGACAGCACAGAGAGGCCCCAAGCCATATCCATCCTCTCTGGACTCCGCCGAGAGGCGGCCCACAGAAGTCTGGTGGGAGCGGACTTAACAGAGCTCAATGGGACGCAGGAGGCGGGGGTCTTGGATCATCCCTGTAGGACGTCGGGCAGCACCCCTGCCTCTGCCCAGGGCCCCTCATCCTCCACTGTGATAACTAAGATGCCTCCGGACACTGCCAGATGTCTCTTGGGGACCAACCTCCCCCGGGCTGAGACCCAGGTCTTGTGAGGGTGGGCCAGAGCCGACCTGGCCGTGGCCGTAGAGAAGAGGCGCACCTGCTAGTGCGGCCGTTCTCATCCCTGGACGCACAGCGGAGATCCGGGAGCTTCTCTAAGGAACGAATGCCTGGGCTCCACCCTGACATTCTGATGTCATTGCCTGCGGTGGCTTTGCTCAAAGCTCAGCCGATGGGTCTGACGCGGCCGTGGCCGAGAACCACCGGGGACAGGCTGGCTGTGGCCCGGGGCCCACGCCCCCTGCGGCCTGACCTCAGCTGCGTGTGGGTCGAAAACATGGCGAGCACCTGCTCTTGTAAGACACTCCTGAGGTCAGGAGGGGCTGTTGGGAGGGCTGCTTCCTCTTCCTCGCCCTCCCCTGCTTCTTTCCAGGTAGGGGCTCTTTGAGTTCATCCACCCTCCATTCTGGGGCGACAGCCTTCATTTTCTCAGGTCCAGGATTCATTTCCAAGCCTCAGAAAGGAGGGTGTGCTCAGAGCAGCACTTTTCCTGTGCTGTGGCTGGGCCCACTTGTTTCTGTGGTTGCACCCAACTCACCCATCACACGCCTGTTATGGACTGGACGCTGTGTTCGGCGCAGGGACCCGGCGGGAACATCAGGTGAGGATGCGGACACTGACGTGCACAGTGAGCAGACATATCAGTGCATTTAATTTTAGATGTGTGTTCAGGGCTAGAGGAGGCAGAGAGAAGGGGGGGGTTCGCTAGATGGAAGTGATGCAAGGAAGTTTTCAAGAAAGATGGGCTTTGAAGGATGAATAGGAGTTTACCAGGTGGATCAACGGAGGCAAGAAGGGGAAGAGGTTCTCACTGGGACTTGCCCGGGCTGCGCTTTGGAGACAACAGAAGGAGCCTTAGAAGAACAGTGGCTGAAGAGCAGGGCTTACCTGTCCACGTCCACGCTGTGACTTTCAGCCTGAGGTCTCCCTTCCTTCTAGCCAGGGACCATGGAGACAGGGAAAACAGGCTACTTGGGAGTGTGGGGCCAGGGAGGAACGCACGGTCCCTGTCTATGCCCAGGTGCCGACTGTGGGGCTCACAGGCACGTCCCTCATCTCCAGCCCAACCTGCCCCAACATCGCCTCCCTCCAGACTTCTCCTCCTCTGCGGAGGAGTGACGGACCCCTGCAGGCTTGCCTGTGACTCACATTTCACACTGACGTCCAATCATGACCCGGGAAACCCCTCAGTCCCAGGCACACCTAGACATTGGTCATCCCGGCTCACATACCAACCGGGTGATCCTTTGGGAACCCTATAACATCTCACCTCCCCCCTCAACGCTCCCGGCGGCTCCCTTCCAGAAGCAGAAGCTGGCATCCTTCTAGTGGCCCGCGAGGGTGCCTGAGTCTCATTCCCCACAGCACGGCTCACGCACCTTCTCACCAGGCACGTGGCTTCCTAGCCTTTCTGGAGGCGCCCATGGCTGCAAGGTCTTCTCTACCTGGAACACTCTCCCCCCACCATCTCCATGGCTCACACCCTCTCCCGCCCAGGCCTGTTCTCAGACAGACCTTACCTGACTCCTCTGTGCCCCACATATGCCACCTGCTCGGACCCTGCTTCCTTTACCTGCAAGCACGTCTGACCCTGACATTCTCACTTCCGGCTGAGTCTCTCTCCCGCTCACTTGCACATAGACACATGAAATCGGGAACCTGGTGTACTCACTGCTGTGTCCCCACATCACTGCATAGTATGTCCTCACTTAATGACAAATGAATGAATGTCTAAGAGCTGGACGACTTGCTCAATCAGGGTAGTTAAGGAGAGGCAAGAGCTGCTTTTCCCAGACAGCCCTGTCCTGCCCCCTCGCCTCCCAGGTGGGCTCTGGTAGCCCTGCTCAGAGCTCCGCTGGTGGCCTCGGCTTAAGCCAGTACACATCCTTCACAGCACTCTCAAGGAGTCTCACTTGGACTAACCCCATGATAATGTATTTTGTTTGCTGCTGTATTGCCTTGGCTGGCAATAGTAGATGCTCAGTAAACGTTTGAACTAATGGTCAGTGCAAACCCCAAAGGCCTTGCCTTTTGTTATCTGTGATTTCGGAGACGGTGACTATATCTCCGAGATATAAATGCCATGCAGATTACATCTCAGAAGAGAGGCGTAGTGTCCCAGGGTGTGTTTTTCAGGGTGTGACCAGGTGCCCCAGAGTCCGCAGGCAGCTCGGCCTGCCTGTGTGGCCGCTGCACCACGAGGTGGCGCTCGCGGTCGCCTGTGCTTCAGGGCGTTCAGGCCACCGGGGTCGCCCCGGGCTCTGGCCACCCACCGGGTGGGTAAAGAGAAGCGGGTTTGCATCCCCACAATCGCTGGTGGGCGAGCCGCGCTGCCCGAGGCCACGGGCTGCTCCTCTGGTCCTTGGGCGCCCCCATCTCTGGAGGGGCTGCACCTTTGTTCTTTCCTTGGAGCTCCGATTAGGGAGGGGGAGGGCTTCAGCCCAAGGGGGCGCCTTTGTCCCTGGTGCCTGCCATCTATCTGCCTCCACTTCTGACCCCGAGGAGAAGGCATGTGACAGGAGTAGACGTCCTGACCAGGCCGACCTCTAGGTTCTAACCCTGCAGGCTGCCCCTCGGGGCCCTCGCCTGTCCTGGAAGCAGTATCACAGCGGCAGGGAGACGCCTACACCGGCCTAGGGTGCTCGGTGACCCCAGTCCCACCTTCCTGTGCCGGAGTCACCTCAGCGCGTCCCCACGTCCTTCTCCGGAGCCACAGCACCAACCGGCTGGCCCATTTCTCAGATTTCCCAGCTTGGCCCTCCACCCCGCACCTGTGGCCCTCACGACCGGAAGCATCAGCCTGCCCTCACACAGAACCCAGACCTGCGGGATCCGAGCCTGCATTTTAACTCCATCCCCGAGTGCTTCCTGGGCGCCCCGACGCTTGCCAAGCGCCCGCAGAAGACAGGTGGCCGAGGGCAGCCAGCAAAGCGGGCGACGTCCCTGCCCCGGGAATGGCCACTGGGTCAGCCGCTGAGAGGGAGCCCGGGGAGGGGGGTGTCTTACTCTAGAAGATGGTCCCGCTGTGGGTCAGGCCTGTGTCCTGTGACCCCCAGGCGTACATGGCCAGGTAGGCAGGTGGGCTCTAAGCTCCCAAGGGTGGACCCTGTGCTTTGCTCAGCACTGCGCCCCTCTGCCGGCTGACCCAGGCACCTGGTGAATGGTGGAATAATGAATCATGAACTTGGACAGGCCACCCCAGCGTCCGTGGAAGGGCCGCGAGGGGAGCACTGAGCCCCGGGGGCCTGTGCCGGGCAGTGTGGTCCGCCGGAGCGCGCCGGCAGGTGGCCGCGGGCGTCCTGCGCAGGGCCCGGCCAGCTGAGAGGCTGCAAATGAAGCAGTAGGAAAGCAGAGCAGAGCGGTCGCCCTTCCTGCCAGAGCAGTGGTTCTTGGGGGGGGGGGGGTGAGGGAGGGGCCCCATCACACACCTGGGGACATGGGTCGTATCTGGAAACACTTCTGATTGTCACAACGGCTGGCTGAAGACCCGCTGTGATGGAGGGTGGAGGCCAGGTGTGCTACAGGATCGTCCCAAATGCCAGCAGTGCCGAGAGGAGCGGCGTGAGAAAGCACAGCGGTGTCCCTGCATTACTGGAAATTTCTAGTCTCTCATGGTGGCTCTCGGTCCCCTTCAGAGCCTCCACTGTCCCCGGAGCTGGGACGTGAGACCTTATTAGGAGCGAGTGCAGTGACTGTAGGGCAGAGGTCCCTGGGCTGGGGCTGCTCCCGGGAGGGCTCAGTGTCCGGGGGCAGACCTCCATCACTGGTTTTCCCCAGATGTCAGGATGCCACCAGTGCCCACCGCCTGCTGGCCTTAGACCGTTGCCTCTCACTGCCGGACTCGACCCTCCTGTAGCTCAGGACCAGCCGTGGTGTGACAGCCTGGGGGTGAGAAGGGACCAGACGCCTGTACAAGCACAGCCCCAGAGACAATGGCTTTTCCATGNCAATGCGCTATCCATTGCACCACAGAGCCACCTCTGGAGAGTTTCTTTTTAATCCTTTGATTCTTGACCTAAAGAAACTGTTGGGCAACACATGCCCATTGGTTCAGCCACAAAGTTTTTGGGTAAGTCATTGTGCAGCAGTAGACGGTTACTGGAGCTAGGTGCCCTTGGGCAAGTCGATCCAATCCCTGGCGCCTCTGTTTCCTCACCCATGTAATTAGGGTGGTAATGACGGTGTCTCCTCGCAGAGGATGTGTAAGGATTTTGTGAGTTAGTACACGTAAAGTTCTCAGTGCCTGGGATTCAGGAAGTGCTCAATAAATGACCATTGTTTTTAACTAGCGTGAGTGGTAATTGTATGGATTTGGGCAAAGGCAGGGAAAGGGGGAAGAAATAGCGCTCGTGCGGAACGGATGGAGGATGGAAATCAACACTCCTCTTACCCATTTGGCAAAAGCTCAGCCACTCCAGACTCAGCCCAAGGGTTGGAAGGTCTGCTGGCCAATGAGGGGGTGAATGAAAGGACCCCAGCTTCCCCGTGGGGGGCCTTCTGTGCACTGAGGTTGCACCGAGCCCGGCATCTGCTGTCTCCCTCACTCCTAGCTGCCTTTTGTGACGATTCAGCATTATCACACTCACTCTCCTCTAATCTTGGTTGAAAGAACCCTGTATATTGACCTTAAAAAGCTTTACCAAACACCCTCATTACTCATTTTTGAAGCAACCAAGAGTATTTGTGAGCGTGGGTGCCCAGGGATGCCCTGAGTCAGCAGAAGGGCCAGTTACTGTTGAGATTTCTTTGTCATTAAAATCCTTCTTTGATGATAACGAGATATTTGTACATAAATAAATGGCATATGGTGAATCATGCTTTTCTTTCTCTGATATAAAAGCACAATGTGTAAATCCTGTTCTTTCTCTCTCAACTGGTTTCCCCTACTGGCCAAGAGTATATATAAATAACAGCCCATTTTTACTTATTGCTTACTCATTTTCCCCCTTGTTGGAGTCAAAAGGCTCAGAAGAGTCCCACTCAGGGCAGAAATTCCCAAGGAAGCAAGCCCCCTCAAGACACAGCAGAGAGAAATATGTGGCGAAGAGTGATAGATGTGAAGGTAACGGAATTTTTCACCACGGACTATGGCTCTGGTCTGATTGGCTGGGGCCCGGGTGAGTAACTGACTGAATTTCTAAGAGCACCCGCAAGGGAAGAAAACAGCATCTGCAACCACACTGGCTCCCAAAATATATTTAGCTGCTGTCAAGGGCATGTGATGGGGCTGTTTCTCAGGCTTGTGCTTCCCATGACCCCCTAGCGTGTTTTACCCACCCCTGCCCCCCTTACCAAAAGTTCGAAGACTGCCCCAGTCTCCCAAGATGCTCACTGCTGGGAGCCGTCCTGGCCTCGCTGGATGGCAGTCACAGCGAGGAAACGGCAGCGTTTGCACAGCTCCTGCCATGAGAAATGAAAACTGGGATCTCCTTCTGCTACTACTGGCTCATGCTGGAAATGAGCCTGCGGGTATTGACCAGGCCTCACATATTCCAAATCAGACCGATATTCCCCACACAGATTCCTCATAGGAAAAGCATATTCCTGCCTTTTCAAAAGAGATTTTAGATGAAAGCACTGTGGACGATTGTCAGAAGGATCTTCCTATGGGCCTTGCAGACCCAAGACTTACACAATAAAGGGGGCTAAGAGCACAAGAATTACAATTGAGCCTGGCCCTGAGACAAAGAGCCTAATTTAGAGTTAAGGACAGATATCCACCCCCACCCAATTGTTTCTGCTTGGAGCACGAGCTCCCCAAGGCATCTTGTGATCAGTATTCGGAGTGACTTATTCTGGCCTTGAATATGCTGATTGCACCCTGTGAAGGAACCTTTTGAGGAACTCTTTCTTTTGTGATTATGGGAGCAAACATTGTGTTTCCTGAAAGACCTGTTTTTCTTAATACTTCTCCTTAAACAAATAAGCTATTGACCCCTACTCACAAAGAACTAACTTCACCCTTTTTATGCTAAAAACATTGCCTTTTGTGCTAAAGATAGCTTCCTTCCCCATAGGATAAACATCTAAATCCCCTACCTCAATCACTATTGATAAGGTTATGCGTGAGTCTTCTACAAATCTATGTTCTGGGAAATTCTTACATATCAAAGAAATTTGTCATCAGAAATCATTGTCTAAGGCAAATGCCACTTGTGTGTCATCCCCCAAACACTTAATGATAAAATAAAGTTGAGCCCCAGTCAGAGCAGAGATGCCTGCCTGGTGACCAGAAAGAATCTCGTGGCCAATCTCATCCCTCCGTTGCCGACACCGTCCATCCTTCAGGGACCCATGGGCCTGGCCGGAGCCATCCTCTGGCAGTTCACTGCCTGAGCTGACCGGCCAACTCGGGTCTGTGTGTGGCCACCCCTGAGAGCCGGGGTACCCATACTGTGGTGATTCGTGTGTGTTGACTTGACCGGGTACCCCGATATTTGGTCACACATTATTCTGTGTGCGCCTGTGGGGGTGTTTCTGGAGAAGGTTAATATCTGAACGTGTAGACTGAATAAAGCAGAGTGCTTTTCCCAGTGTGGGGTCAGTGGCTTCCTCCCAACCCCTGGAGGCCTGAAGAGAACAAGAAGGTGGAGGAAGGAAGGATTTGCTCCTTCTGCCTGACTCTCTTTAAGCTGGGACATCAGGCTCCTGCTCCCTTCTGGTTCGGACTTGGACCGGACCTTATGTGATTGGTTCTCCTGTGTGTCCAGCTTGCCAGCTGCAGATTCTGGGACTTCTCAGCCTCCACAGCCATGTGAACCCACCCCTTACAATAAGCCTCTTTATTTATCTCTATGTATCTGTCTATGTATGTATGTATGTATGTATGTATGTATGTATGTAAGTATCTATCTATCTATCTACTATCTATCCATCCATCCCTCCATCTATCCATCCGTCCATCCATCCATCCATCCATCCCTCCCTCCCTCCCACCAGCCTCCATCCATCCTCTATCTCTCTCTCTCCTATCGGTTCTGTTTTCTGGAGAGCCCCGAATAATATGCATACTGCGCAGAACTCTGGAGCCACCATCTCTACCACCCATCATGGAGCTTCACTGATGCACATCTCTGGGACTGCACTGCTTCCCAGAGGGTCTGTTCCCCAGAGCAACATCACCTACCACTAACACCCAATCTTGTTTCTTTAGTGCTTCCAATCTACATCATGGGCTGAGGATCGTGTCGGTTGTGGAAGGAGCTAGGACCCCTAAAGCTGACTGCACAATTTCTAACTCATCTTTTTAAAGAAGGTCTATTTATTTATTTTTGAGAGAGAGAGAAAGAGAGAGGAAGGGAAGGGCAGAGAAACAGAGAGATAGAGAGGGAGAGAGAGAATCCCAAGCAGGCTCCATGTTGTCAGTGCAGAGCCGAATATGGGGCTCAATTTCACAACCTGTGAGATCATGACCTGAGCTGAGATCAAGAGTTGGATGCTTAACTGACTGAGCCACCCAGGCGCCCCTCTAACTAATTTTAACAAATTGTTTCCTTGGCTATGGATGGGTAAAGAGCTTACTTAGGTCCCCCTGGCCTTAGTGAGAAATAACAATGCCAAGGTCCAAGTCTTTTTTTCCTCTCTCCTACTCTCCAGGGGTTGAGAACTCATATGCTTTACTTCTCCTTGCATTTTTTATTTGATGCCAACAACTTGAAGCTCTCGAATTCGGGGAGGAAGTTCCCAAGGTTTAGGCAAGGACAATGTGATCTGATAAAGAATGATCTGAAAGTAGGCAGATGGTAATGTGATAAGTAGCCACGCTTCTCTGATCGGGCTCTTCTCTTCGCCTTCCGTGGGTCTTTCCTGTGTTGGTTCCTGTCTGAAGGGAGACTGACAGGTGCCTACGGATGACTTTAGCACAGGCTCCTGCATTGCCTGGGGCGAAATATAAACCTGTAATTCGATTAGGAGCTTCTGAAGGCAGTGAAAACATGAGTAATGTTTTATCATCTTGCCATTCATCCAACTTCCTCTCTGTGAATATGGATGTGCTGGAGCCTTCCGCTAGTGAGGTCAGCGGGCAACAGCAGCATTAAAAAAGAACAGAGGGGAAAGAGGGAGTGACCCAAAGCGAGTTTTCTAGAAGCTCAAAGCTCTGAGCAACCACCTTGGCCCATGGAGACCACCAAGGTGTGTGATGCTGGTCCTGGCTGACTGCTGACACTGAGGGACACCTGCTGATCTATTTCCTTATTCAGGGGAAAGAGGTCTGTTGTGGCCAGATGTTGAGGGACTGGTCTTGGCCGGTCGCTTTACTGTTCTGTTGGTTCCTCCATTCCACAAATAGCTGTGGTCTCTGTGGAGGCAGCAGAGGGCCAGGGGTCTCTGGAGGGATGGTATATTCCTTTCCTGGGGCTGCCGTAACAAATTCCCATGGTTACAGATTACTGGGGGCTTGAAGCAACCGAAATTTTTTCTCTCACAGGTCTGGAGGCAGGAAGTCTGAAATCAAGCTGGCGGCTGGGCTGTGCCCCACTCAGGGCTCTAGGGTTGGAGGGTGGGGATCCTTCCTACTTCCTCCAGCTTCCGGTGGCTTCTAGATGTTCCTTGGCTTGTGGCCGTGTTCCTCCAGTCTCTGCCTCTGTCTTCACATGGCCTTTTTTTCTGTGTCTGTGTCTTCTCTTTTATTTTTTAAAATTTCTTTTAAATATTTATTTATTTTTGAGAGAGAGACAGAGTGCAAGCGCGGAGGGGCAGAGAGAGAGAGGGAGACCCAGGATCCAAAGCAGGCTGCAGGCTCTGAGCTGTCAGCACAGAGCCGACGTGGGGCTCGAACCCACCAACGGTGAGATCATGACCTGATCCAAAGTTGGACGCTTAACCGACTGAGCCAGCCAGGCACCCCTGTGTCTTCTCTTTTATTTCTTATAAAAACACATGTCACAAGATGTGGGGCCACCTAGGTCATCCAGAATAATCCCCTGAAATCTTTGATTACATCTGCAAAGACCCTTTTTCCAATAAAGTCATGTTCAGAGGTACTGGGGTTTAGGGTGTGAACATACCTTTTTGGGGGCCATCAGTCAGCCCACTGCAGGTGGGCTGGTGCCCAGGCAGTGACCAGAGTGGTTCTCTGTCGACCCAAGAACTTCTGGAATTCTCCACCTGTCCCTGCAGCCTGCTAGGGGCGATCTGCAAGCCCCACAGTTACCACAAGCTCTGGAGCGATGGGGAACAAAGCACCAAACCCTTGGGAAACTGTGCTCCGGCCAAATGAGAGCTCCAGTCTTGTTCGGACCCACCTCTGTTTCCCCCAAGGAGACCCCGCTTCCTGCCTCCCACTGCTTCCTCTCTGGTGTCATGCGAGGGGAGCGTTCTTGGAAAAGCGTGTCTTCTGAATCATGTTGCCACCCTGATTTACATTATAGTTTCTTCAGCTGTGTCTTCCCAGAGGGAGGAAATCGGCTGCAAGATATCAGCCCAAATTCGCACAGACGCACAAAGTCAGCCCCAAAGAAAAATCATATTTGCAGAAAGAGACGGAGCCAGTGTGGCAAATGCGGATTCCCCTGTGACAGAAATGGCTGCGGACGCCATCGTGAGGTAGCAGCTGGAGAAGCCCCCATTCCCGGAGGGATTCGCAAGACTTTTGCTTTTTTAAAAACAGCATTTAAAGAGAGCAGCTTTGAACAGATCCTTCTTCAGGCTTCCCTCCCATCTCCACCTCCCACCCTTCAGTCCATTGGCTTCTCTACCATTTTATTGGCCGTTGCACACATTGCTTCTCGGCCGAGGAGCCTCAGATGCACAGTCGTTTTTGCGGGTCAGAATGGCTTGTTTTCTCCATCTCAGCATGTTTGTTTGTTTGCAGGAAGAGGAAGGGAGAGCTCAGAGCAAGCCCAGTGGGGGAGGGGGCAGACAGGGGCGGAGGTGAGTGGGGGGGTGGTGTGGACCTGGGCCCAGGGCCATTTCCTGCTGTGTCACCCAGAGAGGGAACTCTTCCCTGGTAGGTAGAGCAGGGGCCACACTGTGTGGGGTTGCTGGAGGTGGGCTAGGGGTGCGTTTTCTTCCCCCTGGGGGTCCCCGGGGCACACTGACCCTGTCTGGGAGGCTGACCTCCACAGAGCAGGGCTGTCCCTCAACGTGCCTTCTCCCACAGCCAAAGCCCAGGTGTCCCGTCCTAAGTAAGGAATCATAGAACTTTCCCTGTAGCTGTCATATGGGACAGCTTGGGCTACTATTACAGAGCACTGCAGGCTGGGTGGCTTGGACCCCAGAAACGTGTTGTCTGATGGTCCCAGAGACATGATCAAAAGGCCAAGGTCAAGGTGTGGGCACTTTGGTTCCTTTTGGGGGTGTGTGAGGGGGAATCTGCTCCAGGGTTCTCTGGGCTTCTGGTGGTTTGCTGTAGGTTTCTTATGCAATCCCCCAGTCTCTGCCTTCATCTGCACACGGCCTCCTCCCTGAGCCTGTGCCTGCCTCCCTCTTTACAAAAATTTTTTAAAATATTTATTCATTTTTTTGAGAGACACAGACAGAGTGTGAGCGGGGGAGGGGCAGAGAGAGAAAGAATTGGAAGCAGGCTCCAGGCTCTGAGTGGTCAGCACAGAGCCCGATGTGGGGCTTGAACCACGAACTGCAAGATCATGACCTGAGCTTAACTGACCAAGCCACCCAGGAGCCCTCAGATTCCTTCTATTTTTTTAAATGTTTTTATTTATTTCTGAGAGAGAGAGAGAGAGAGAGAGAGAGAGAGAAACAGAGTGAGCAGGGGAGGGTCAGAGAGAGAGGGAGACAGAGAATCTGCAATAGGCTCCAGGCTCTGAGCTGGCAGTTAGCACAGAGCCTGACACGGGGCTCGAACCCACGGACCATGTGATCATGACCTGAACCGAAGTCAGAGGCATAACCAACCGAGCCACCCAGGTGCCCCCAGATTCCCTCTTTCAAAAGTATGGGAGTAGGGCCACCTTCCTCCAGTAGGACCGCATTTTCACTAATTAAATCTGCTGGGACCCTGTTTCCAAATAAGGCCATGTTCTTAGGTCCTGGGGGTTAGGACTTCACCCTGGGAATTTGGAGGGGCCACCCATCACCAGTAACAATTGTGAAATCTGAGTTGGCATAGGCAACTGAGCTTGGACTGATATTTGAAACAGTCACCATACCCCAAAGGACGGCAGTGTTTATTGACTTTTGTCGTCTTTTGCTGAAGAGGGGTCAGACAAGAATCACGGAGTGCAAAGCCGATGGGCACTCAAGTTGGTGGAGGAAAACGGCTTGTTCAGTGGGTAGTGTTAGAGCCAAGCAGCCAGTCACGCAGAACAGGGGGAAAGCCATGATCCCCAACTGAGTCTAGCCGGCTCACAGGTCTCAGTCCAAAAGTTCCATTGTTCAAAAGACTACAAGGAAATGAAGCAGAGTTGTTTTATGTTGATAATATAGGGACAGGGAGGGCCTACCACATAAGCTATTTCTGTATTCATAAAACACAAACATCTCACTGACCTAAAACAGATCTCACGAAGGAGAATGTCGATATTCACTACGTAAAATATAAAATATTCTGCAGGCAAAAGATATAAAACCTAAAGCTATAATAAAGAAGTCCACGAAACAAAAGGCAGACTATGAAAACTGTAAAACATGTAACTGACAAAGGTCCGATTTCCTTTATCCAAGACAGGCCTTTCCAAATCAGTAAGAAAAGGCTAAAAATCCACTAGAAAAATGGGCAAAGGGCCGGCAAAGAAACGCCAACAAATACATTCAAAGATGTGCAACTCACTCTAAGAAATGCAAATGACACCGAGTTTTCCGTAATCCTACTGGCAAAGATCACTGGGTTGTTTTATCCAGTGTGGATGGAATTGTGTGACACACATTCCCTTCTGGAGGTAAGATTGTAAATCAACACAGCCCCATGGAGGGCGATCTGGCAATATCCTTTAAGGAAAAATATGCATGTCCTCTGTCGCGTCATCCATTTGACCTTTACGGATCTATCCTACGGAAATCAGAGAGATCCTTACACTGTTATTTCTTACAATAGAAAAAATATGGGGGGGGGTCACACCTGGATGGCTCAGTCGGTTAAGCGTCTGACTTCGGCTCAGGTCATGATCTCATGATTCTTGAGTTCAAGACCCACGTCGGGCTCTGTGCTGACAGCTCAGAGCCAGGAGCCTGCTTCAGATTCTGTGTCTCCCTCTCTGTCTGCCCCTCCCCCACTTATGCTCTGTCTCTCCCTCAAAAATAAATGTTAAAAAAGAATATGTAAATAAAAATTTGCACTATGTATTACATTTTAAAAACACAATCAACCATGGGCAAAGTGCATGTTCCCATTTGTGTAACAAAATACAAATATGTATTAATGTGCATGTACATAGGCTTGGATAAGTATCAACTATTTCTGGAAGGCATACATGTGACTGAGCCATGGAGAGGCTGGAGAAGAGAGGATGGGAGGGATGTATTTTTATTATGTATTCTCTTATGCTATTTGAATTTCTTACCATTCTCAAGTATTACTTTTAATGCAAAAACATCAACTTTACAGGAAAAAAAATGAGAAATAAGAAATCGATCCTTCTCTGGCAATAAAGAGGTTTTGCTCTGGGCCACTAGTCTATGCTCTCCCTTAATACACAGTTGAGGACAGCGAGAAGACAAATTTAATTGCTTTAGACCAAAGCAAATAAAGAGAGATTCATCACGCAAGTCAAATCGGCGATGCGGGCGGAAGATTAAGGCAGCTACTGTCTGGGAAGGAAAAAGCTACTGGGATTGAAGAAAATATGTGCTGACTCTGGCATTCCTAACTTGCAACCTCTGTGCAGCCCCTGTCTTGTGTTAGATGCCGTCGGGACCTAAGGGTGCACACGGCCCTACGCGTTTGGCACGGGCCCCCAACTCCGGTGCACACAGGGCCCAGGACACATCACAGGGAGTGTGAAAATGGGTGCCGGGGCAGGGTGGGATGGGCCGCGGAAAACCCATAGTGCATTTCCTTCCTAAAGGCATACTCCTGAGGAATATAGAGCCAAGCTCCCAAGAAATACTCTGCCAAATGGGGAAAGTGAGGCCCAGAGTGACTCCTGTGTGGCGCTGGCCGGCTGGTGCCCATGCTGACAGCAGAGACCCCCTCTTCTGGTCCCTGCTGACCCCTCACTTCTAACCCTGACACTCCCCATCCCCACCTCCCCCAACACGGGGACAGCGTGCCCCCACTCCAGGACAGCCTGGGCTGGGGAAATGGCCTCTGGGAGCAAGGAAAGTCCAGTGGGGCCCCAGCAGGTGTCTCCACGATGTGGGATCCTACGCCACGTGATGGATGTTTCCAGCTGAGCGGGGTTTTTCCCTTTAAGTTGCAATATAAATAAAAACCACTTCACAGGTGAGCCAGAAACCTTTCCAGGTTGAGGCAGACACTTCTTTGCAAGCAGGCTACCCCTTGTATAATCTAAGTTCTTCATGCCTCAGAGCTGTTGTACCGAAGACCTCAAGTATCGTTCTGTCCCTCAGTGCAGACCTGACCTCGGGAGATTCCAAGGGCCGGGGTGTTTCCTTCCCTCAAGAGAGCTTCCAGACCCCTACACATTTGGGCTCTTGTTTCTTTGATGTAGAGCTCTGGGCTTTTCTTACCTGCTGTTAGACTCGACCCTCCCTGCTTTCCATACACCAGCTTTTAGTAAACCCATGGCCTCCTTTTTTTTTTGCTGCTTCCGGTCGGGGACTTCAGTCGACTGAGTTTGTTAGGATTTCTTTTTCGCAAAAAGAAAGAAGCAGGCTCTGTTTATCTTCCTATCAGTCTCGGACACTATGCTCAGTGATGTCAGCGAATGGACATTGTAGTATCTTTTGTGGTTGCATTTCTGTCCTTGCTTTTGGGTTCTTAACTTGTATTCTGCAGTCCTAGATGTATCAAGTTAGCAGAGAAGCAAATGCCTGATGAGTGAAAAGTTTCCTTGTTCTGTTTATCTTTTCAATGATTTTGGATGATTTGTTTTGTTGTTATTGTTGTTGTTTACTGAGTCCTTCCATGCAGATGGAAGAGGTCCCTCTTGCCTGATCTGTTTCGGGGGTATAAAAGACCTGATGATGAGAAAAAGAACCCTCGATATGGGCTTGGCAGACAGGTATTTTTTTCCCCCTTATAAAGATAATTTTAGAGCTAAAGTGTTCTCACGTATCTGAATTACACGCGACCGGATCCCCAGCTCATCTTGTTGAAATTCAACCTAAGAAAGAATTGCCTGCTAATAAGGAAGCTGAGTGCTTTCTCTAACTTGACGTTTTTAGATCGTTAAACCACCTGCTATTTCACAGATGAGAAGAACCTCCGAGCAGATCCACCACTATTTTAAAAGCACTGTCATTTTCTCAAATGTCTACTGTATTTCAGATTCTATGCCAAATTTTTTTTTTTGCATTATCTCATTTAATAATCATCCAAACCCAGCCAGGCAGGTATTATCACCTCTAATCAGACAGAAGAGCTGGGGTCCGGGTAAACCAGGTGTTTTGGTCAAGGACATGGTACATCTTCTGATCACAAGCCCAGGGCTTTCCCTGGGAACCCTACTTTCATCTGTTAGCCTAATGGAATCTAACAATGACATGGGTACGGGCCACATGACCCACTGCTGGCGACAGAGACGCTCCTGACCCCACTTCAGTCAGGCTCCTCTGACCTCCCCTCCCCAAAGAGGCCTTGACCTTTGGACTTCTGTGTTTATGTTTGCATTGCCCAGTTTTCGCCCAAGTCCTGTGAAGTCGGGATAGCCAGATTCCCGCACTCTGATACCTGATCGCCCTGAGTACCTGATCGGACTTCTCATCCTTCGCCATCCCACAGGTGAGCTCTGACCACCCGGCCTGCCTTCTGCAAGGATCCTGTTAGGTCGGGTTACCCAGAATGCCCCGACCCCTATGTTTCCTCTTGGTATTTTCCATCCACTGACTACCCTCAGCTAGAATCCCCACTCATCTGTGATGTATTTGGGCTTGACTTCCGTTCTGTACTGAGGTCGCCTTCCCCTATTGCAATAGTTCCTGATGAAAAATCTGCCTTTACCACTTTGACTACTATCAGGCTCTGGTTTTGCTTTAACATTGGCAAGCTTCGTTCTGGGATATTGACTTCTAACAGCCAGAGAGGTGCAGAAGAGAGATGCGAGTGTCAGCTAAGATACCTGAGATTGTTCATTAATGAGACCTATCTTGCTGGTATTGGCTGGAAACCAGACTTGGTTGCTTAGGAGGTAATTTCTCTTTGTCCTGGTATTCTACGAAAGGTATTTAGTAGACACAGTGACATTAGGGATGACAGTGTTGGCAAAGAGAGCATGATGGAGGTCACATGGAGATGCTTTCGAGTATATACTGAACTAATGTAATTCAATGGCAGTGAAGATATCATTAAATATATGTATTATGGATACACACCAATGTGCACATATGTATATTTGTGTACATATATGCGTGTATAATATGGACAGATATCCACGTCCAGTTCCTGAAAGTACAGTTGAAGTATAGGACAAAGTAAGAAGTCTTTTTTACAGAACTTTCAGGTTTATAGCTTTTATATTTTTATTAAAATGTTTAATGTTTATTTATTTTTGAGAGAGAGAGAGAGACAGAGTGTGTACAGGGGAGGGCAGAAAGAGAGGGTGACACAGAATCCGAAGCAGGCTCCAGGCTCTGAGCTGTCAGCACAGAACCTGACGCAGGACTTGAACTCATGAATGGTGAGATCATGACCTGAGCGGAAGTTGGATGCTTAAACTACTGAGCCACCCAGACGCCCTTCATTTTCCATTTATTATTATTAATTATTATTGTTATTATTATTTATATTCAAGCCTCTCCACTCTATAGCATGCACCTGACACTAATCATCTCCCCGTTGAATCTTGTTGAAGTTTGTAAAAGTTTAAGGACTGATGATGACAAGACTTTTAATAAAGTATCCATCTGTGGTCAAATAAGTGGGCACTCTGTGGGGAGAGTTTTAGCTTCAGCAGCTGTCCACAGGGGAGCTACACATCTTTGCATTTGTAACTGGCATTGGTAGGAGAAAAGGGTCTGGCTGTGGGAATCTTAGGAAACTTCAGGACTTTTGAACTTGCCCAAGGCCTATGAAGACCTTTGTAAATTCTGCGGACAGTATCATAGTTACCAAGAATGGCAACTGGCTCAGTTAATCACCTAAGGCTGCGATCAGGGCACAAACCTGAATTTTTTCTTTAAAAAAATTTTTTTGATGCTTATTTATTTTTGACAGAGAGACAGAGCACAAGCCTGGGAGAGGCAGAAAGAGAGGGAGACACAGAATCCGAAGCAACTCCAGGCTCTGAGCTGTCAGTACAGAGCCCGATATGGGGCTCGAACCCCTGAGCCATGAGATCATGACCTGAGCTGAAGTTGGACACTCAACTGACTGAGCCACCCAGATGGCCTGTGGGCACAAACATGAATTTTAAAAAAGCCACAGAGCCCTTTGTTTTCCAAACAGAAAATGGGTCATAAGCACGTATAGATGAAAGTAACATAGTTCATGAGTGAAGCTTCAGGTTATTTTCATTGTCACGCCGAGCACTCTTAAGCTGTACCTTTGAGGAGGAAGGATGGAGACAGCACCATGTGGTGGCTGCCGGTACAGGTTTACTAGTCCGGTTAAGCGATCACGACAGCAGCTGTCCAGGTATAGGGATGGAGTGGTCTGGAAACACAGGATCTAATCATAGATTTCTGACTTTCTACTGTCGGCGTGGTGAGGAGTTGGGGCACAAAACTGGGTTCTGACCACTTGCCCTGCACAGGCCACGTGGCGGCGGGCCGCCCTTGTTGGAAGGTAGAAGCTGACACCCACCGGATGGGGCCACCAGCCACGCCTGGCTTCCGGTCTTGCTAGATGTCTTGTTCCATGCCTGCTTCACACTTTTGCCTCTGGCTATGACAGCCTTCAGGAACAGCTTCCGCTCAAAGTGCTTTGCAGTTTTGGGCACCAGCTGGTATCTGATCATGTCAGCGGGGTGTAGGGAGACATGGCTGGAGGCCACTTGGCAGGGGTCGAGTCTGCAGTTACCAGCACACCTGTACGTGCCCAGAGAGCACAGCCACCAGAAGGCCACGGACCTCGCTGGACCGTTGAGTTGAACAGATGACAAGCGAATGTGTTCCTTCGTTCAGTGCACTGCAGCTGTGATCTCCCCCTGCGGATCAACTACCTCTTTCGAGATGTTTTGCTGTATAATTAAAACAACGTCTCTAACCTCCTCTGACGGCTTGTTTATTTCAAGCGATGATGTTTGAGGTAGTTGAATTCTAACACACTTGGATGGTCGCTTGGTGTTTGTGGCAAGAGAATTTGATACACGTCCACTTCTAGAGTTTAAAAAACCATTGAGTGGCCCCCACGTTTCCATTGAACTTCTGTGTTTCAGCTTCCTCTCCCTCTACTTTTGAAAACTAAATGGATCGCAGTTTTTTCTCCCCTTTCAGAATTATTTCCAAGGTGCTACATACAGAGTTTGAATTGTGTTTAAAGCTTGTTGGTTTAACGTAGACACAAAAGCAAGAAAGATCTCTTCAGCTGTACCAGCTCCCGTTCCTACACTTACAGGCTGTAACACTAGCTTCCTACCCACGAGTCTCATCTGGGTAGAAAAGGCTGTAAAATAATGGGATGTGAGGGCCAATGTGAGCCATGTGTCAACTGGACATACTATCTTCTTCTGATTCTGGTAGGACTGTGGGTGCTAATGGCTGAGCCCTTCCTTCTCTCTGCAATACAGAGCTTAGACCCTGGCTTTGGAGTGAATCAGGAAGATGGGAGAATGCTTACAATTCATTCTCCGAGAGACACGGATGTCGACAAGTGGGTGTTCTCCAAGACACAGATCTCCCATTGAGACCCACAGTCACCCAGTGACCTGCCAAAGAATTAACTAGTGAGTCCCAGTTCTAAAGTCACTTTCCTCAAGTAAATGGTTCTTTAGTTAAAGTTAGAATAGAAGAGCTGCATTAGATAAAATTTGCTCTTAATTATAGATACCAAAAAGGGATAGCATTTTTATATAAGCCTTTCTTTGTGTTGTAAGTAAGCAGAGAGAAATGAATTCTGCGAGCAACCTTGTAAAAAAGGTCTCCGTAATGACTGGCTACACTGTTTGGTTCCACCCTGTTTTCCAGCTTTTTAAAAAAAGGCTTAATGGGTAAAGAGAAACGTTCCTGGGATAATTTCTATTTTGACAGCAGGAAATTAATAACATTAATCCAATTTGGAAATCTATCAGATCAATGATTTAAATGTCATAATTTTTTCCTTCTGAAATAGATGGGACTGAGTGCTATGTTGTGGGTATTCTCTTGCTTCTTGAAGGTAGAATTGACTAGTTCAATGACACATAAGCACGGTATACGGAAATGCTATCTTCTCTAGATTAATGTCACTTACTGGGGACTGGTGTCTGAACGTCCTCTCTGAAAAGAGGGTGGCCCCAGGGTCTGTTGGGGTTGAAGAATGAAGGAGCTCATAGGTCTGGGTTATGATGGATGAGTCTATAAGAGAATTCTGGGTCAGGTCTTAGAGATGGCAGCTGTAGTCCAAATGGCCAAATCTGGTGAGCAAGAGGCAGATATGAAAGGAGGCCAGGCAAAGCGGGCTGTGTGGCTCTGAGCCAAGACAGAAGATGGGAAGGGCAACCAGTTGGTGGGTGGGAGCTTTGTGTGGGGGCCTTGGGCCTTTCTAGAAGACAGATGCCCTGAGAGCATGGAGCCCCTCGGACAGTGCTAGGCAGGAATAGATTGGGGGAGTGTGGGTGACACAGCAGAGATGATAGTGCAAAATGAATTGATATGTAATCTTGGAACGAATGCAGAAGCATCACAGTATGAGCTGGAACACAGCTTCCCAGATCTGCAGAGAGACAACTCTAGATGCTGTGGTTACTCTGGGTAGAGATAGAACCCTTCTTGCCTGAGGGCCATGGAGGTTAAGTGTAGAGAAGTTTCTGGAGGGAGAAAAGTCTATGCTGGGGGACATATGTGATGTGTAGCCATATGCCCTCAGGCTTTTTATGAAGGCACTTTCCGTGACATCCTATTGCATGCTTGTGTCTGTGGTTTTCATCGGGAAGGTGATGCAGTGCTCTTTGACCTTCCCATCCTGGATGGCTCTTTTAGCAATGCCAAGTTCAGATGTTCCAATAAAGAGAAAAGGGGTGTGGGCAACTTTGAGGGAGGGATGATGGAACACTTGAAGATTTTTCCATACTGTTTGATTATGGAATAATGAGCCAAGTTCCAGTGCATTTTACTTTACGTAATTTTAAGGTAAAGTACAATTAATCAGGTCATCGGCGTGGCCCTTGCTCCACTCCAGCCTGCAGAGTGGGAGGTTTGGCATTCGACACGGCAGTCAAGTGTGGGGAAGTTCTGTGAAGCCTGCAGACTCCTGGCAAGAATGAAAGCACTGTGTTCACTTATTATTACTCTGACTTGGTCCACAAAGGATATAGCAGGATACAGGTTTAGGGACTTAATTGTGTCCCACTGCCAAATTCAGACACGGGAGCCCTGAGCCCCTGTGTGATTGTACTTGTACATAGAGCTTAATTAGAAGTATAAGGTTTAAATGAGGTCATCAAGGTAGGACCTTGTTTCAAGAGGACTGGTGTCCTTTTCAGAAGGAGAGAGCTCCCTTTCTGAGCACAGAGAGGAAGGGCTAAGTGAGGACACAGGGAGAAGGCGGCTGTCTGCAAATCAGCAAGAGACCTCCCACCAGACACCAAATCTGCTGTCGCCTCAATCTGGGGCTTCCAGCTTCCTGAACTCTGAGAAAATAAATATCTGTTGTTTAAACCATGCAGCCTGTGGTATGTTTCACGGCGGGCCTAGACAACTAGTACACAGAGTATATAAACAGCACCCATAAGGACGGGGGTGATGCCCGGAGAGAGCGCCCAGCTGGGATGGGGCCGCGACAAGCACCAGGATCCATTCATTATGAAACCTACACATAATGACGTGCCACCTTGCTATATGCAAGGCACACTTGGTCCGAGGCATTCTTGCCACCACAGAGCAGAGCTGGCTTGTTACAGGATCTACAGCATCCATCACAGACAGGAAAAGCCAATGCCGAGCAAAAGTCCATCTCTTCTTAGTGCTCGGACGTGCGTAACTTTCCCCTAAGAGTTTGCAACAAGGGGCTGGGGCCCTGACCTAGAGTTAACACTACCTCCTAGCAGACACAGGCTCAGATTAAGGGGGCCGTTCTTCCATCTCCTGCCTCAGGCTTCTAAGTACGGGGTCGTCCTCTGCTTCTCCGGTAGGTAAGAAAGCTGGGTTCTAGGCCTACTGGAAGAGCGTGGTATATGCACTCCTCCCCATTTGTTTCACTCCAGATCAGCTTTCTGATAAATCCTGGAGGTGATGAGAGCTTGGACTTTCTTCCTGACAAGTTCCTGGAGTGCAGTGTTTTTGAGCTACTGGTTTAGTTCAGATAGAAACACTTAGCAGTCAACGGAGCTGGGGTAGAGCTGATCTTTTCTTTTGTGACCAAAGGAGTCTAATATGGGTGCCTTCTCAGCACTCCTGGTGTCCAGGTCTTGGCTTCTAAAGAGCATGTTTTACTAAAGGGAATGAAGACTCTTTGGAGAAATGTCCGATTCCATAATGGGCACAGGGAAAATATGGGGGAAGCTAAGAACATCTTTTTGTACCATAAAGGAAGGAAGAACACAAAAAAATGATAAATTTTCAAATATCAAGAAGCCTGCCTGGAAGGGATTCCACTGGCCAAATCTGGGATAACTAGAGTATCGTGAATAAATAATAATAGATTGTAATCCATTAAATAAAACAAGATTCTGTGAGTCCATACTGATATTGATAGATAGATAGATAGATAGATAGATAGATAGATAGATAGATAGATAATGGAGGGAGAAAAGCTCTTCTTTATAGCTGAAAGCCAACACATCAATGTAGAATCATGGAGCTAGAAAAATCACCATTTGGTAACCATCCTAGACGTACCTAGTTGACATAGATAAGAATCATCAATGGATGCTAAAATGAAAGTTTGAGGAGGAATAGGACATTTACAAGGTCTCAAAGTGCCTATCCATAAGATATTTTTTACAAAGTGAAAAGTAGTAACTTTACAGTAGAAAAAGCTGGTAGGCACCCCACTTAACCAGTGATTGAAGTTAACATCATCCAATTAGCAAGAGCTGACACCACGTGTCTCCTGATATGATGTACTGAGAAGAACACAGCATCAGGTCTGTTTATTCTAGTAAAAACTGCGGAAACGGAATATAATCAAGGGGAAACATGAAAACGTAATCTCAATCGAGGGACATTGTAGAAAGTAATTGGCCGGTACTCTTCAAAAAAGTTATGTCATGAAAGTTAAACACAGACAGAGGAGCTCTGCTAGATTATAAGAGATGAAAAGACTTGGCAACAGGGTATGATCTGGGATCCTATTAAAAAAATTATTTGGAAGCTTGGCAAAAATCTGAATCAGGTCTACAGATTAGATAATAGCATTGTATCAATGTCAATTTTTTGATTTTGATGATTACACTGTGGTTTTCTACCACTGTCTTCACATTTACAAAACAGACACTAAAGAATTTAGGGGTCAAGTGGAGTCAGGTCTACAGCTTGCTTTCAAATGATTAAAAAGAATCTTCAATACACATACGTGCACACACACACACATATCTATGTTGGTATCTGCCTCCAGATCTAGAGAGGATGATTAAGCAAATGTGGTGAAATGTGGAAGATTGTTTCTGCTGCCCTGACTTGTGATGGAGCATGGCTAACAGGATCAATTTGTGGAAGGGTTCAGCTATGTTCAAGGTCTATAAATGAACTCATAGGGAATTCTTGTCCCAACGATTGTCACATTGTTGTCAAAGAACGCTTGGCATGGCTTGGATCCACAGGGGCAGGCCAAGAGGTACCTTGACTGGTCCCTGCACTGTTGCAAACAGGCACTGTGGTCTTCAGGTGCTCGGCATGGGGCCAAGGGGTAAAGGAGAGAGAAGACCGGAAGATTAGGGCCTCTCCACAGTGTAGCTCACAGTCTACTGGGGAGAAGGCAACAGCACTCAGGAAAATAGGAAATAGTACAGGACCTGAGAGGAGAGAATGCAGGGCCAGCTGCATCACGTGAGGGCTTCATGGAGGAGGTGGCACCTGTTGGACCTTACAGTGTCTGGGGAATTCAGACTGGTGGGAAAAGGGAGCTACAGAAGCCAGTGTGGAAAGACAGAGAACAAATATGAGCCAGGAGAGAACCCGACGCTTCCCGGTGTATATTTTCCAGTGAAAATCCATTCTAGGGAAAACAATTTTTTAAGTGTATTTATTTTTATTTTTGAGAGAGAGAGAGTGAGTGGGTGAGGGTCAGAGAGACTGGGAGAGAGAGAGTATCCCAAGCAGGCTCTGCACTGTCAGCACAGAGCTCGACACGGGGCTCAATCCCAGGACGATGAGATCGTGACCTGAACCAAAATCACGAGTCGGATGCTTAATCAACTGAGCCACCCAGGAGCCCTGGCAAAACAATTTTTATTAAGGAAAGTTCCTAAGTGCTACTGTGATTCAAGAGATGAGTACAATTATTTTGGTAAAAAATCCTGCGGCTGGATAGAAGTACAGTCAAAGCACACCAGAGAGGCTTTGTGAGGTCTTCGCACCTACCACGTCTGGTAGGTGACACTAGAAAGACTGAGTGATGTCACTTGCGGGCCGTGTTGACGGCAAGCTCTTCTGTATGATTGGAAGCATCATGGACTAGTTTGATAAAGACACCTTTCTGTCTAGCCTGTGTCTCCCGGTTGCCTGATAGCACTCAGGGTTGTGTTGTGTGGATATGTCATTTATAACAAAGGTTGTGTGTCTTTGTTGATGGCTAATTAATATATGTTCCTCTTGATCTCTTAAAGAAAACGGGGATGGGGGCAGAGTGGAGTTTGGACCAAAAAAAGTCTCTTTCGGGATGTAATGGACTTTAGAACCTTCATCCACCAGACAGGCTGATGTTATTAAGAATACATTTTGCCCACGGGGCGCCTGGGTGGCTCAATCGTTAAAAGTCTGATTTTGGCTCAGGTCACGATCTCCCAGTTTGTGAATCTGACAGTGCGGATCCTGCTTTGGAATCTCTATCCTTCTCTCTCTCTCTCTTGCTTCCCCCACTTGCACTTTCTCTCTCTCTCTCTTTCAAAAACAAATAAATACACATTAAAAAAGAATGCATGTTGCCCTGAGAAGAGTCAGAAAACTTGAAGTAGTGGGAGGACTTTTCACCCAGAGCAAAACAGAATGAGCAAAAAAGGAAATGGGGAGTCAGCGCCCACCCCCAGTAAACAAAATTGCTCACATCCCTTTATTTTTTTCTTTAAAACACGATGTTATTAATAGTACTGTTTACCAACGCATCTCTGCTTTTCAACAGAAGTTCTGTTTTAGCGCTCTCTCTAAGGACGGGAAACCTCTGCCCCCTGTTGTGTTCTCATTGTGCGGGATGCAGATGTGAGTGATCGCATCTTTCCGTGGGTTGCAGCCGCTTCTCCTTTCCCCAGGAGGTGTCCAGCCTGCTGCTCTGGTTGACAGTGAGGACGTGGAGCAGGGCAGTTCCGACTGGGATCAGCCGAGCAGAGCCCATGGACGCTGTGCTCGCCTCCCCCACTCAAAATGTTTCCCTTACGTCCATTATCCCGTTTTGTATCTTATTGTGATTTGTTTGTGTCATCTTGATGGCTGGAACCGGCGAGGGCTAAACGTGGTTTTGACATTTTTAAATGGTTGGGAAAAAACACAAAGAGGAATATTTTATGACACCTGAAAATTATGCGTCCATAAATAAAGTTTTATTGGGACATAGCCACACTCATTTTTCACCTTAGTGCCTGTGGCTGCTTCAGTCCCTGTGACAGAAGTGTCACAAAGCCTAAAATATTTACTACCTGGCCCTTTTATAAAAAACATCTGGCCACTCCCCTGCTCTAAAATGTGAGTGCCCTAAGGACAGGACTGTGTTTTTCTAACTTTGTACCGTGCGACACCCATGGATGTTTCTGGGAAATCCTTGCCTGCAGCCCGAATACACCTCAGCCTAAGACACCCTGCCTGTTGAGTTTTGACCTTCAGAAAGGCCTCTTAGGAGGTGTCAGGGTGTGGTGGTGTGTCCTGATTTAGCATCGGCTCACCCTTCATAACTCTGGCGAGCAAGGGTCGTGTAGGGAGACTGTTCCTTATGGTGGAAACTTGGGAAAAGGTTTAGCCTTTCCCACGCTCTGCTCTCCTGAGAGATCTGCCTGGTTGGTCCCTTGGCAGAGGGGAGTAGGCTTGCGAGCAGAATCCGACAGTATCAGAGGGAACTCTCTGTGCGTGGAACGCGGTGCGATGAAAGCCATGGGGAAGACTTGCTCTGGGAGCCCAGTCTCCTGGACCCAAGAGGGTCTCCATTGGACTAGCCCTGCTTTCAGAAGGGGATCAAGGGTATTTCTACTTGGCAGAGCCCCTTGTGCAGTGTGAGACCAAATTCTGGGACAAGGTTATCTTTTGGATCTCTGCCTTAAATTATCCGCAGTTAGGTACCAGACGGAGTTTATAAGATGCATGCTGAATGTTGGGTGGGGAGAGGGTCCTGTAGAATAAACAGCTTCTTTTAATAAAATGTGTCTTTAATTTTTTAATGTTTATTGATTTTTGAGAGAGAGAGAGACAGACAGAAAGACAGACAGACAGACAGAGTGTGAGCAGGGGCAGGGCAGAGAGAGGGAGACAGAACACAAAGTGGGGTCCAAGTTCTGTGCGGTCAGCACAGAGCCAATGCAGGGCTCTAACTCATGAACCATGAGATCATGACCTGAGCTGAAGTTGGATGTTTAACCTACTGAGCCACCCAGGCGCCCTTTTAATTTTTAAATTAAATGATATAACAGCCTCATAACGAAGCCAGATGTAGCCCTTGGCTCTTGGTAGAGTTGAGATAACATGGTGCCAGGTGAGGAAGAAATGTATCGGAGTGCCTGAGACACATTTGGGAAGGCCAGACTCTGCTTTTTAAAAAATCCTTTATGGGGGTGCCTGGGTGGCTCAGTCGGTTAAACCTCTGACTTCCGCTTTGGTCATGATCTCGTGGATCATGGGTTCGAGCCCCGTGTCGGGCTCTGTGCTGACAGCTCAGAGCCTGGAGCCTGCTTCGGATTCTGTGTCACCCTCTCTCTCTGTCTCCCCCTCCCTTGCTTGTGCTTTGTCTCTCTCTGTCTTTCAAAAATAAATAAATGTTAAAAAAATCATTTATGTATTCATCCCTTTTATTTAGCACCTGCTACAAGCCAAATTGTACTAGTTGTTGAGAATGGGGGAAAAAAGCACAATACTTATCCTTAAAAATGTAAAGTCTGTTGGGGGCACCCGGCCATGTGGTCAATCACCCACAAAGCTGTAGACATGATGGAAATGTGTAGAAACATAGAGGAGGCAGACACGGAGAACCAAGCAGTCATTAATGTTTCCTGTATGGGGGGAGGGGGCAGCATTTGCAGGGGAATTAGGTAGATGAGTAGGAGTTATCAGAAAGGTAAAAATGGAGGAGCGTATTCTAGATGGAGATATTGTCACAACGCATGTGCAGGCCAGAGGCAAAATAACCCATGGTACATTCAGGAATTGCAGCCACATATGCATGGAGTGGAGGAAGGGACAGAGCATCTGGATGGGTGCCTGTTTGAGACCTACGAAGGACATTGGTCTTTATTCTTCAACTACTTGGACGCTGCTGAGAATGACCTGGGGAGTGAGAGGATGGTATTTGTAGGTTACAAGGTTGCTTCTGACAATCGTAAGGAAGGGAATTGCCGAAACAAAACTCTACAGTTAGGGAAGACGGTAGGGAAGCAGGTAATAGTCCAGGGGGAGGGGGCGGTGCTGTGAACCAATGTGGTGGCCGAGATGCCGGAAAGGAGAGAACAGTTGGATACCACAGGCAGGTATGAGCTGGAATGGACCTGCTTAGCCACGGCTGCTGCATATGGTTGTGCAGGATGCACACTGGACAACTCATTACACCAAAGTATGAATTTGTTTATTTGTTACACCAATTTCCCAGCAGATGGCAGTAGAGTGTCTTGAGGAGGGATGACTCTTCCTCTTTTGCACAAAGGTGTCTTACCGGCTAGCTGCAGTCCAGGGCTTGGGGAAATGGCTGGGAGTGAGAAAGCTACAGGGCCCAAGGGCCATCACCGTGGAGGATGACAGCCAGCTTTCTGATCTGGGCAACTGGGAGACTAGTGCTTTTATGCATCAAAGTGTGGACTGCAGAAGAGGGAGCAGACAAGAGTTGGCTCCAAGAGGCAGGGAATGGTTTGCTTTGGGAGGATGTCTGGAAGGAAGTGATCAGAGCTCAGGACAGAGCCCTGGGGACCCACTGAAATTTTCAGTGGCCGATAGTGGAAGGGAGCCTTGAAGAAGACTGAGGAGGGTGGCTGGAGCTGGTTCCTGGAGTGATTCCCAACGTCAGGAGGCAGAGCCTTTAGGCAAGCCAGATGGATTTTTTTGGGCAATTTTTAATGACTCTAGACTTTCTCTAGAGCTTAAGAGACCTGTTTGTGACCATATAGAATATCTTATTCATTCCTTCATTCATTTATCCTGACACATACTTATCCAGTGCCTGCTATGGTCCAGGAACTGTTCCCAGTACTGAGAGTATAGCAAAGACAGGACAAGGCACTGCGGTCATGGAGCTTAACATCCTGATTGTTAATAAACACATAACAAGATGATGTCAGCTGGTGACACGTTCCACATAGCATGGTGGATGCACAGTGATTGAAGCTGGTTTCTCTTGGGTGGTTGGAGAAGACCTCCCCGAGGGAGAGTCTCTGTGCTCAGCACGGAGACCTCATATGGCTGCGGCCTGGTGAATCAGATGGAAAAGCGGTTAGAGGTAAAAGCAGACAGGCAGGTTGGAGCCAGGCCACATAGACCTTGTAGACCATGGCGAGGAATCTGGATTTCCGAAGTGCTGTGGGAACTTGTTGGAGCACTATGAGCATGGGAATGACTTGCTCTGGTTTACATTTATTAAAAGCACTCTAGATGCCGTGGGCAAGATGGACTTTTGTAGGATGGTCAGAGTAAAGCAGGGAGACTCAGCAGAATGCCATTCCCCCACATTATGATGACCTGATCTGGGGAGGTAGCCATGGCCAGAGACATATTTTGGAAGCCATATCCATGGGACTTCCAGATGGTAAGGGAATGAGATGGATCAAGGACGCTGCTGCAGTTTGTGATGTAAGTCACTGCATGATTGACGATAACACTTATGAAGATGGGGAACGTGGAGAGGGGAAGAACTGACAGGGGATTCTAGAATCTTTGGTGTCTGCTTTGGCTGCATTAGTTGTACAGGCTTGTTAGGCATCTAAATAAGGATGCCAAGTATGCGGCTAGATCTCTGAGTGCAGAACACCAGAGACAGAAATTTGANTCGGACGCTTAACCGACTAAGCCACCCAGGCGCCCCTAGACCTTGTGGATTCTTAAGAAAGAGCTTCAGCAAGAGTCATGGACCAGCATCATTTTTGTTCCTTTAAAGTTTAAGAACTTTTCCGGGGCGCCTGGGTGGCTTGGTTAAGCGTCCGACTTTCGCTTAGGTCATGATCTCACGGTTCGTGGGTTCCAGCCCCGCGTCGGGCTCTGTGCTGACTGCCAGCTCAGAGCCTGGAGCCTGTTTCAGAGTCTGTGACTCCCTCTCTCTCTGACCCTCCCCTGCTCATGCTGTCTCTCTCCTAGAAATAAATAAAACATTAAAAAAATTAAAAAAAAAGTTTAAGAACTTTTCCGACTTTGTTTAGAGAGACAGACGGTATAGAAAGCCAAGGATCTAAAGCAAGTAAAGGACTCATACACTACTGCTCTTGCAAGCTCTCTGACTTGTATTAAAGATACTTGATTCAGGGTCAGTGTGAACAGGGCATTAATCCATTTTCGATTCAAGCTTTAGCCTTGTATCGTTGGTGCTTTTACTATGGGTGCCTCTCTAATGTCATCACCATCAGCTCCTTCTCATCCACCAGCTTCCAGAGAGTCCTATTAGTATTCACCATATATGAAATACGCTTGAGAAAATGTAAAAAGAAATGCATTTACTCAGCAAATGTTTAATTAAAATCTTGTAAGGATGACCTCAGTGCCTAGAGAAAAATTGTCATCATCATCATCAAACCCCAGAAAGAGTCTTGCTGGGTATTTCACCATGAAATGGAACCCCCAGCAATGTTTGATTAGGCTGGTCAAAGCCTACATCTTTTTATTATCATGCTTTCTGGCAGGCAAGTTCACAGTCAAAAGTGATCTTTCCCTTTCAATATGAAATTTTATTTCTTCCTCCCCTGAGGGTTTGTGAGCCAGCTGCTTGATTGCACTTTGGGTTATACTTGGCATGGCACCAGCCTGCTTTGGATGGGGTTGGCCCAGAGCATCAACTGGCATGGCTGCCTGATAGCCCCGACTTGGGCAGAATCTGGAGAATGAGCAAGTAGATGCCCTTTCAAGAGACTCAGTGCTACACGTTATGGAAAAGCAGATTGCTTCTGTCTTTTATGGTCAGGAAAGGTGAGCCTGATGGGCAAGCCAAAGCCAGTCGGTAATCTAAGGAGAATATATCATCAAGCCATAATTGTCAGTGTACTAGTGAACCTGAGTCACTAACTGCTCCTTTAAATGTGACTGTATGCACCATGTGTCCTCTGGAGAGGCATGGGGCTGACAGACCGAGGAGGTGGGCAACTCTGAGACTGGATCCTGTCTTTACCATTTTGCCAGGTGGGTGATCTCAGGGAAGTTGCTTTCTAACTCCCTACTCTTGAGTCAACTCTTCATTTGTTAAACGAGAATGGTACCCACCTTTTAGAATTGTTTTGAGGATTGAAAATAATCTATGTGCAAGGCACATACTAAAATAATTGGCATCCAATAGGCACTCCAGGAACGATGGATGAAAATAGTGTGATTCACAGAATTAGAGATTCACTCTCTAAATTTATTGAGCACTTACTATGCATTAGGCCCCGTGATAAGTGACTTATATGTATTATTTCATGGAATTTTCTTGTAGGTTTAAATACTATTCTCATGTTTCAGAGTGGAAAAAGAAGCTTGGTAAAGTTAAGGAAGAGGAGGTGCCCAATTTCACTGAGAGTCAGGTATGGAAACAGTTTGAAGTCAGCCTGTCTGAACTGAAAGGCTTAACCTGTGAAGATAGGACTTAAAGAAGGGAGGGGTTGGGGCACCTGGGTGGCTTAGTCGGTTAAGCGTCCGACTTTCGCTTAGGTCATGATCTTGCGGTTCGTGGGTTCGAGCCCCGCGTCGGGCTCTGTGCTGACTGTCAGCTCAGAGCCTGGAGCCTGTTTCAGTCTGTGACTCCCTCTCTCTCTGACCCTCCCCTCCTCACGCTGTGTCTCTCTCTCTCTCCTAAGAAATAAATAAAAACATTTAAAAAAAAAAAAAAGAAGGGAGAGGGAGGCTCTGCAAAGGAGCTAGCTACAGATTCATTTGATGGCTAGTCTGTAGCCATGAGGGATACATGAGCCAACGTGTCAAAATGTTAGTGTGATATTTTGTATCAGACAAGATAGGCTAGATTTCTCCATCATATTAAACAACTCAAATTTCAGTGGCTTAACCTGATACTGGCCAATAACATGACGTTATATCTCAGTCATGCTATATGATCCAAGGGACTTGCCAGGGTCTATTCTTCAAAGCCAGTCTACAGTCCAGGATGATGGAGGCTCCCATGTGATGTGTATTTTGAGTACCGTACACGCGGAAGGGAACATTTTCCACCAGATTGATATGCATGGCTTATGTGTATACTTCTGGAAGAATGTGTATCACATGGCCGTATTCAACAGGAACAGGGGAAGGGGACCCTGAAACGGGTCTGGGAGGATGAAAGCTGGACACATTTGGCCAAGAGCACTAATGACTGCCGTACGTTTTAAACCCTAACTCACAAAAGGTTTTTAACGCAGACTAGTGGTTTTCAAAACCACTTGCTAACCTGTGGTAGATTGTATTACTCTGTTCTCATTTGCTTATTCCATGTCCTGGGAAGCAATCATATTTCCCCATTCCATGCATATCAATCACTCCCATATGACTTGCGATGTATGACTAATACATGACGAGCGGAAGTGAGGTGTCCAGTCATTTCTCTTTTTACTCCCTGCCATGAGTGCCACACGTCCTACCTAGGGCCTGCGTCTTCAATCTGCATCCTGGAGTAAACAGGATGGGAACGAGCTGTAACTTACGTGTAACGTGAAAGAGAAATAAACCCATGTGTTTTAAGCCCTTATGGTTGTTTGCTACTGAAGCATAACTTATAGGGGGCAGATTGCTACAGTATCTTTATCATTCTTTCTTAATAAATAGAGAACAATGAAGTTGGTTCTACAGAAATTACTCTTGACATTTGACCCTTGAGCAACACAGGTTTGAACTATGTGGGTGCCATCATATGTGGATTTTTTTTTTACAATATGGTACTGTAAATGTGTTTTCTCTCCCTTGGGATTTTCTTAACATTTTCTTTTTTCTAGCTTACTTTATTGTAAGACTATAGCATACATGATATATAACATACAAGATAGGTGTTAGTCAATTGTTATCAGAAAGACTTCTGGTCAACAGTAGGTTATAAGTAGTTAAGTTTTGGGGAGTCAATGTTACCCATTGATTTTCAATTGCTTGGGGGGGGTCAGTGTCCCTAACCCCCATGTCATTTAAGGGTCAACTGACTGCTTTGTTGAAGCATATCTATAGTTTAAAGCAGAAGTATCTCTAAGGACTTATTACATAAGTAAATATAATTTAGTTGCGTGGCCAGCACAAAACTACATTCTCCGAATTGGGATGTCAACTGATACCTTAGATTTCTTATGGGAGGCCTGAGAGGAGAACTGGGAACACAGAAATACTGGTTTCAAATGCAGACTATTGGTCTTGTCCTCACTGAGCTGTTGCCTCAGAAGACCCGAGAATAATCTATATTCATGTCCACTTTGGGCAGAAATTATAATGATGAAATGTTACTATCTATAGGAACACAAAGTCTTTTTGGAGCCCAGTGATCCTCATTAATTCACATCCCATCGATTTGTAATTCATGGTAAGTAACTGGGGCAGAGGCCAGGCTGGCGTTTACTCTCAGTTGTGAGTATGCATTTCTTGAACTGGCGATCATAAGTTAACATTTGCCTTTTTGACTATGCAGAGGGCCTTCGGAGGGTCATTTGTTATTCTGTCGAGGCATCAGCTGCGAGGTCCCTGAAGACAATGGAGCCACTCTCGGGGACTGGCCCTTGGGAATGCCAGGCTTCCCGCCCTGGCATAGGTTTGCTCTGTATGGCCTCTCACCCGTGCCTGTCTATGGGGAAAGAAATGATCTGCTCTCGCAAAACCAGGAAGTTGAAAGATCACTTGTGAGGTAGATTCCCTTCTTGGTTCAATTTTAGTGTGGAAGAAATCTCGAGGCATAGAGAGGTTAAGGAAGCCAGTGAATGCAGCAACTGTGGTTTGAGCCCGGGATGGCCTGACGCTATAAATGACACAAAGAAACACAAGGAAGCTTGGCTGCCGCTGAGAGAAATGACTTTTAGAAAAGAGGCACGCTGAATAATTAATATAACAAACAGAACTTGTGGGTGGATTGGTGTAGGACAGAAAGGCAAGAACATGCTTAACTGGAGAGGAAGCACCTCTGGCTATTTAGATCAGTGTGTGTGCGTGTGTGTGTGTGTGTGTGTGTGTGTGTGTGTGAATAATTTACATGACTTTCCCCAGTGACTCACTCCTGGTCATTAGAAATGGTCTGGGAGAACCACTTCACTGTCCCAACTCATATTATGGAATGTCTTAAGAAATAATAAAACTATGTATTTNTAAAAGTTTAATTCGTTACTCTAATTTTTTATTTCTTTTTTTTAAATTTAAGACCTTTTTTATTCTGGAAGAATTCAAACATACATAAAAATAGAGATACTGTAACTAAGCTCTAACTTCAACAATTATCTACATTTTAATCTGCTTGTTTTTAATTATAATAGTAACACAGGTGATAAAAGAAAAAAATCAAAGAGTACCAAAAGATATTNCATTCTTCACAGTTTCTACAGTATCCTTCCAGAAATGTTCAGCACATATATATATGCACATTAGTTCTTTGTAAAGCGTGATCATACTGTATTTCTTATAGGTATTTTTTTCTCTTATATATACTGGTTTTCACCTTGCTGCTTTTTAAATTTATTTTTATTTTTTATTATTTTTAACTAATTTTTAAAAATTTACATCCAAGTTAGCATATAGTGCAACAATGATTTCAAGAGTAGATTCCTTAATGCCCCTCGCCCAGTTAGCCCATCCCCCCTCCCACAACCCCTCCAGCAACCCTCTGTTTGTTCTCCGTATTTTAGAGTCTCTTATGTTTTTGTCCCCTTCCCTGTTTTTATATTATTTTTGCTTCTCTTCCCTTATATTCATCTGTTTTGTGTCTTCACAAAGTCCTCATATGGACACTCATCTCTTAATTTGAATGGTGCAGTTTCTTCCCAACATGAGTGTTGACTTTGGTGTGGGCCAGAGCTAACTTTTCAATGCCAGCTCAATTTTTTTCTTGGGTTTGAATCTAAATTGCATATACTGTGTATCCATCATTGACTTTTATGGAACACCCATTTCGGTAGCTCCTCATGGCCTATTCAGAAAGGGAAGGACAAAGGATTGTCTGGTACTGGCATTTTAATAACGAAAATGTAATAATTGTCCAGTATGTTGTCAATCATGATAATCTATGGTGACTTTGATGCACTGGCCTTCTAAGTTATAGGGCCCTACACGCCTCCTAAATTAGGGGAAATATTTAACAAAGTTATATTGTTTAACAGAGTTGCAGTATTCTTCCTTTTAGAAGGTTATGGAAAAGCTTACAACCCCGTGTGCGCTCTACAGCATCCAGCCTCAGATTGTTAGGACATGTGATGAACCAGAACATGGTGTCCCCAAACTGCTGACGGTCACAAAAGGTACCATATTAGGGGAGCAATTATCATCGATTTTTATCCAGCGAATGGCACTACTGGGATACAGTATATTGAGGTAGACATTTTGGATGGAAGCTCTGAACAAATCACTGAACCTATTGCTCAAGGAAGAAAGTATAGTTGGATGTCTTGATGTTGGTGAATGGTAGATTTCTACCGAGGAAAAATACATTCACGTGTCCCTGAAATTTTTTGGATTCCTCCTTATACAGATTTACCAAGAGGGTTTCACCTAAGTTCTTAACATCTCAGATCACATCAATTAATCCTTTCTCCAGGTTAGGTAGCTGGGGTTATAACTCTTAAGAGAAAAATGGTAAATCTTGAGATAATGACTTGCCAACGGAGGGATTAGCAGTAACTTATCAAAAGGAGAAAATAAGATTTGAAAGATGTAATGGATATGAAATATCATTACTAGAAATAGCTTGAGAGTACTGTAAGGCAAACACTCAACCACCTTATCTGTGAAATGCCACCTTTTCAAAATCTGTGATCTCATATTCTCCTCTATTATAGTGAAGTGGCATTTTGATCACAGCAAAGAAAAATGGTATTTAGAAATCAGCTTGGACAGAACATCATACTCTTCCAGGGGTATTTGTGTAGATGTTGCTTACTTAATTTAGATTTCAGAACTGTTTGCAGCACATTTCATCTTAATATATGGTTGTTAAAAATTCATGTGAATGCACAAAGAGTTTCAAAAGGAACCAATAACAATAGAAACCAACGGAGAAGCCTTAAAGAAAAGAGAAGGCAGCCTGCTTGCACACTTTTTTCGGGTGCACTTCTCTCTTGAGTCCTCATGAACTGGAGGCGTTCACCATGCAAAGAGCACTGGACGCAGAGGCTGGATGACATCAGCCATCTTGGGTTTCAAGTTCCTTCTCTGCCAGTGGCTCTTTGACCTTAGCCCAGTCACTAGTCGGGCCTCCGTCCCCTCTGTAAAATAAGAGCTGGTGAAGAGCCCTTCCAACTCAAAGAATCCTGTGATCTCTCATGTGATTTATGCGACCAAACCCTCTCCACATGCACACTATTCGAGAGACGGAGCTGAGTTTTCCTGCGGTGAAGGACGGAAACTACTTCCGGTTCGCCCTCCCCCACTTCCTGTTTTCTGCTTCTGGTTTGCTGCCACTTACTTCCGGTTTGCCTTCTCGGATTTAGGATGCCCACTCCCCCTCCTCCTCGGTAGGCCCTGTTTCCTCACCCCTACCTTGTCAGTGTATCTCCACAGATTTGGCTTCCTTCCAGCCTCCAATTTCCCTAGTTTTCTGTGCGGTATTTAAATCTTTCAGAAGTTCTCTTCTTTGAGAAATACTTGAAAGAAAGACTCCACCCCCGTTCCCCCCCCCACCTCTCGCCAGATGGAGGTGGATGGAGCTCCCAGATTAAGAGACTTTCGTGAGATCCCAACCAGTCACAGCGTGCTAGCCTCATTTGGATCCTGCTTCACACAAGCAGCTTTGAAAACAATAATAAAAAAAGGCATTTGTGGGACAATTAGAAGTTGGAGGACCTAAATATTGGATCTTAAGGAACGATCACTCTTTTAAGTCTTTTAGGTGCCACGGTGGTGTTCTCGTGACGTGTGAGAGCCCTTGCCTTTTAGAAACACACAAGAAAGATTTGTAGATAAAATGATCCGATGCCTAGGGCCACTTAGGGAGTGTTGGTCCCGATGGAACAAGTTTGGCTGTGAATCGACAATTCTAGAAATTGAATGATGGGTATATGAGAGTTAGTTATCCTTTGTGGTCTACTCTTGTATAAGTTTTATGATTTCTGTAATAAAACGTGAAAAAAAAAAAAGCTTAAAAAGCTTAATGGGGATTCATCCCGGCTAACCAGGCACATTTGCTGAGGTGTTGGAAAGGACTGCTCGTCAGAGTTGCATAATCGTTGGGGGGTAAATATGGAAGTTCATCAATCAGAAAGGCTATAGTGAGGAGCTAGCTGGCAACCGGCCCAGCTCTGTGTGGCTGTCATCTAGCCTCCAGGCCAATTTGCCCTCTATAAATAACAGTCTATATGAATGCTTTACTATTTTAAAGCACATTTGTCACAGCTGCGAGCATGTTTATTTACGTAGCTGTGAACCCTTTTGTAAACATCACTATCTCAAAATTGCCCATGTGTCAGGAACATAAAGGGCCCCCTTTAAAAATATATTTGCAGGATGAGACACGGCCAGTTCCCAGATGTCTGGGTGGCTGGTGTCAGAATTTTCCAGGGTTTGATTCGTTTTCAAAAATAGAATCACATGACTGAAAGGTTCTCAGGAGGTCACCATGCACCTCCCTCTGACCCTGGGCTGGACCAGACGCAAGCCCTCCACCACGGATGTGGGTCTGTCTGCTGTGGGTGTGAGTCTGTCTTTTATGAGGCTAGAGGACTTATTGAGTGGAAGACTCGTGTTAAGACCTGCAGGGCATCAACGTTGCACAACATCACGTCCTGTCTTCAAGGAGCTTACTTTTCATTTTCTAAAACGGAGGCTGACTCTAAGTGAGGGTGCAAAGCAGGCTTGCTGCAGTGCAGAATATAATGCATTAGCAGAACACCGACTGGCCTGTGCTGGACCCGGGTGCTCAGCAGACTGAAGGATCCCGGTGGATACTGGGTTTACTGCAGGATAGTTCAGATTTCCAGAAAATACCATATTGGAATCACTGTATACTTGCAACATGCATGAAAGGAAGAGAGCACTGTGGTGAGGTTGCAGTGCAGGGCTCATGCTTGGAAGATGCCCGCTAATTGGGCTCACTGATTGTGGTTTAAGGGCAACTAAGACATTTTTGAAAGAAGGGATGAATAAAGTGGAAATCGTTTGGGGTCAGCTTTCTGTTTTCAAGGCTCCTGACATCCCATCTAGCCCCGTAATGAATAATTAGATCCTTGTGAATTTGTTTTCCTTGGTGTGTATTTGGTTTACACTTGTTTTTTTTTTCCCCCTGTGGCTTTGACTCCTTGAAGCATTCTTCCCAAACCTCCAGGGCCTGTTTAATACCCATAAATTCCATTTGTGCTTTTCATTCACAAAGAAAAAGTATCCCGCTGAAGGTTAAGAGATCAGATGGGCTGGAAGTATTGACCTTTATGAATCCCGTCAGGAAAAGATCAAAATACATCCAGCTTCCAGACAAACCCAGAACTTTCTAGAACATTGTTCTCTCCACATAACGGAAATTAGAAAAATTTTTTTTAAATTAAGAGCAGTTGCCTTTCCCCAGGAACAGTGGTAAAGTGTTTTGATTTTTGTTTGCCTGCAACTACAAAGTTTTCTCTAAGAAAGCAGTAAGAAAGGCCCCGCTGAATGCCCAGAGGCGAGTATCACTGTTAATTACCAAGAAAACATTGTTCCTCCCTTTAGAAACTCTCACTCATCACAAGCTGCCCCCAGAAACGCAGTCTGCCCCAGGGAGAATTCCAGCTCAGGGACATTACAAAGATAATGGGCTTATTCAGGATTCATTTATTTTTCTCGAGATTGGGCTTCCATCTGAGGGAACTCATAGCTGAGCTCCTGCAACTTGAAGCTCTGATTAACACCAGTAACCAGAGGGTACATCTCCAGTGGCTTTTGCTTCTTGAGCTCAAAGATGCAACGATAAGAAGGCTTGTCCACTCGTCTCCCTCATGTCCTACCTGGAGAGTTTATAATGGGAAATCTACCATAAGGACTGCAACACATGGCTGTATGACAGTGGTCACCACTAGGGGGATACAGAGTCCCTGTGCTCAGGGAGGTGGGAGAAGTTTCTGGTCTATGAGAAAATGACCGAACTCCCTGTTTGGATTGGTTCCTCCCCTCCCTCCTCCCCTCCCTCCTCCCCTCCCTCCTCCCCTCTTTCTACCTCCTTCCTCCATACAGCATTGCCTTGAAAGTATTCTCTGGGGGGGAAAGTCAGGGTCAAGGTACACATGACCCCATTCACATGTGCAGCTCTGAGTATTTCGTGTGAATTATTTTGTCATTCTTAATCAGCTTAACGATAACCCACAGCCTTCGGACCAACTTATTTTGTCATTCTTTAAAGCCATTTTCAAATTAGGTCCATGTTCCTCTTGTTCTATGGAAAGGATCGCACTCCTATCATTGAGCCCCAGGCAGAGACTTTTACTCACACTTCCATTGCTGGATGCATTTAAAAAACCGATTGTAAAAGTTTCCACCACTCTGAGAGAAGTTAGTTAGAGGTTGTGACCTTGCCTGTTGGGTACAGGGAAGCAGAAAGATGGGGCCGACGACTTTCAAGGGATGACTGAGATCAGGTTATGGGTTGAAGAAGAACCTGGGGTCGGGCGGTTGGGCATGCATTTTCAGATTATATAAATGAACCCAGAACCACAGGTAGCAGACTTCAAAGCACAGAAGGGCAGCTTGCATATCTAAAGAGGACTTTAAGGCTACTATTGATAACTCCAAAGAATACGAAAAAAAATAATGAATTTGGATTCCGGTTTATACTTTTCCTGTGGGGCATTACTCTTAGCTGAAGTCAGGAATGTCTGGCTCTATTTTGTGGAATGTTACCGATAAATATAGGCAGGACCTGCTTTGCTTTTGGGATTGTATATCACGTGTCAAATTCAGATATGAGTGAGGACTTCAACAAAGACAGACCATTTCCCTGTTTTGAGAACGGATCGTTTTCCCCAGAACACGCCAATGATCGGCCACTAACAGCAGAAAGGTCAATAGGATTGTGATGAATGGATTTTCACTTTTTTCCCTTTCCTGTTAGGATTATTGACTGCAAGTCATTATATCAGCTGGAGGTTCAGCAGGTAGAGTATGCAGAAAGACACCCAGTTTTCACTTGATATCAGAGAAGAGCCCTTGCCCCAGGTCTTGCAAATGACTCCCAAAGAAGGGGTGAAATTGCATTTTTATTAAAGCAATTTGTCAGCCTTCCTTTGAAAGGCTTAACTTTTTCCTCTTGGCTTGCTATTAAATAACCTCAAGTATTTAAATTAAGCAATGTTTTAGAGCCATTTAAAAGCACTTCAGAGACAGATAAGATTTTAATTTAAGGAAATATTTGGAAATTTAAAATATAGTAAGTAGTGCTTTCAAAAAAAAGTATTGATTAGTTTATTTTCCAAAAGCTTTTAAAAAGCTAAATGGTTAGACTTTTTGGAGGCCACACTAGGTTAGAGGACACACAGGTATGGCATGTCATGAAACCCAAGGGGATGGAGTCAATAGTGAGTAAGGTTCAGTTTTTCACATTTCATCATAAATAAGGTCCAGCTTACAAAGAGTGTTGATCCCACAGATGCCCCCGCAAGGAGCCCGTCTTACCTGTAGCCTCCACCATTCCTTCTAGGATGACCACAATTTCTAGTTCCTCTTTGGGCAGCTGGGCTTTGGAGATCTCCCAGAAAGGACTCTGTTGGTTGATTTCGTGGCTGATGATGAGCGGTGACACCAGAAATAGACGGTCATCCCCGGTGTAATACCCTACATTGATATCTGTTTGGTTCAAGGGGATGAACTCACCCTCTGAAGTCTGTTTGGATTTTATCAACTTGGCTCGGATGGAGGCCTCTACGATGTGGGAATTCCTAAGATCCCCTACTCGAAACATCAGGCACAGTTTTCCATCCCGCATGGAGATCACCGCATGGGTGGAAAAGACCAGGGTCTCTGCCCTCTTCTTGGGTTGTGATATTTTTACAAACATGCATCCCACCATGAATGCATTGACAATGGACCCCAGCACAGATTGGATTAAGAGGAGAATAATTCCCTCTGGGCACTTGTCTGTGATGACCCGGTAGCCATAACCGATGGTGGTTTCTGTCTCTATGGAGAATAAAAAAGCAGAGACGAACCCGTTGAGGTTGGTGACACAGGGAGTCCATGAGGGGTCCTCTATGTGGTCCATGTCTCCTCGGATGTATGCGATTAGCCACCAGATCATCCCAAAAAAGAGCCATGTCACTGTGTAAACCATGACGAAAATCAGCAGGTTGAATCTCCACTTGAGATCCACTAAGGTGGTAAAGATGTCGGTCAAGTAGCGATAGGTCTCCCTCACGTTGCCGTGATGGACATTGCATTTTCCATCTTTCCGCACGTACCTCTGGATTTTCCTTTTGGTCCGGTCTCGGCTGATGTGTCTTGGCAGGTCATCCCTGGCCTGCTTAGGCAACTTTGGCTGGTGAATGGCCACGGGGCTTTCAACATCCTGATCCATGGAGTCGCCCTCAAGTACGTTAGCTGGTGGTTTGGAGGAAAGAAAAGAAAAGTTGAATGAAATGCTGGTTCTTTGGGGTCACGGAAACCGCACTGTGTATGGTATATGGTAGTGAAATTGAACAGCATTTGTGTAGCTATTCACAGAATAGATGAAGCCATTTTTATTTGGCATCTCTGGACGGGCCTTCGGTTGACTTGGATTCCTGTGCCCTGCCATCTAGCTTGTGTAAGTACCTCCCCACCCTTCCCACCAGGACAGAGCTTACTGCTGTGAAATGGTCTCCCTACCAGCAAGTTCTGGGAGCCAACCCCTCCATGGAATGCCTTCCCACTCTATCTGAGATGCCTTTACATGGCAGCCAGCACACGCTCAATAAAGAAATGTTTGAATTCAGACAGTCTGAATGGGCTGAATCATGTCCCCGCCCCCAATCCATATTGAAGACCCAACCCCCATTGTTACTGTACTTGGAGATAGGGGCTTTAAGGTGACAACTAACATTAAATGAGGTCTTAAGGGAGGTGCCTTGATAGAACTGGTGTCCTTATAAGAAGAGGAAAAGACACCAGGGGCGTGCACACAGAGGAAAGGCCGAGTGAAGACACAGTGAGAAGGCCTCCATTTGCAAGCCAAGAAGAGAGGTCTTCCAACCCACCCAAGTTGGCCAGGAAGGAATCCTGTCAGCATCTTGATCTTAAACCTCCAGCCCTGCCCCGTACTCTGGTCTTCTGTTATGACAGCCCGAGTAGACCAATACACTATCCAGATTCATTGAGCCTGAGTTGCCACATTTATGAAATGGTGATCACGATACGCAATTTAGTGGGTTGTTGTAAAGTTAAATGGAACGATGTATGTGCTATGTGCCTGCCAGCACTTTGCTAGTGCTCTCCTTCCATTTAGGGCCAGAATTTAAAAAAAAAAAAAAATTTAATGTTCTATTTATTCCTGAGAAAGAGAGATAGCATGAGCAGGGGAGGATCAGAGAGAGAGGGAGACACAGAATCTGAAGGAGGCTCCAGGCTCTGAGCCAGCTGTCAGCACAGAGCCCGACGCTGGGCTTGAACCCACGAACTGTGAGATCATGACCTGAGCCGAAGTCGGACGCTTACCTGATTGAGCCACCCAGGCGCCCCTAGGGCCAGAATTTTGAGTGAACTCTTTAAATTGTCACTCGAAGTTCAGAACTGAAAAATGAAAATTCTGGTTTCGGTTGGTAAGGATGTGTGCATTGTATTCTGATGCCTGATTTGATGCCAAGGTTAAAAAAAGGTGCGGGGCAATGTTCTCTCTCTTTCTATGTGTTACATGTTTAATTTGGTTTCTGCCTCGACATGTAACATGTGCAGGTTTGGCTGGTGGTTATGTCCTTTCTGACGGCTGTCATGACTCATGCATTGGTATCGTCGTTAGTTAACAGTGCATTAGGAAAACTCTTCTAGAATCTGAGCGCAAAGGGAAATTTGGACATGATGCTGCTAGTAAGCACATCAACCACTGGATAAAATGACTTTTTCAGCCAATAATTTTAAAGCTTTCTAAAAGTTTTATAAGCAGTTTCTTTCCTCAGGCTTTCCTTCTGTGTCTTTGGGTCTGCCATGCATTTTCTCTGCGGTAACTACGTTCTCCCCTGGGTTAGAGGAGAAACACGATTGGTTGAGAAAACATTTATCTGAATAAGAACATAGCTTAGGATAGGACATAAGTGGTTCCAACTTCGCTTATGGATTAACCTTGTTCACGGTTGGTTAGTTTCCTTAAAAATCAATCCCATAGATCCGCTTTTATGTTTCAGCCCAAGGAAGACACAGCATATGGTCTGCAAAACCTGCTGTTTGGTTTGACAACTTTGACTTTTAGATCACTGCCCTCAATCGCCTTCATTTGTAAAAGAGAAACTTTTGCTTGTTCTTTCTCTTCTTCGAACGGAGAAACCAGGACAGGCGTCAAAGGGAAGCAGCTGAGGTCCGGACGGGAGGGAGGAAGGTGGGGCGCGGCATCGGGATGGAAGCCAAAGCCCTGGCTTTGCTCCCTGCCAGCACCCCTACCAAGTGGGGTGTTCGTGACCCAGGGTGGTCTCGCCTGAGCTCTTGCTGCTGCTGATTTTGCCCTGATTGGGAGTCTCTCAATATGGCTTCATGGGGGATAAACCCAGGGCTCAAACCCACTAGGCTGGGGAGGCTTTGTCTGCGGACGCAAGGGCCTGAGTGGACCTGGGGTAAGGTTCTGCCTTGACCCGGGGGGCTCAGCCCTCTGACAGGGCAAAGCCACCATGACCCTTTGTGTCCCTGAGTCCTTCACTCCTTTCATCCCCAGGAAGAGGGTTTGTCAGATTAGCTGACTCTTAACAGTCTTCGGTGATATTTCGTACTTTCAAATGTCACAGAGGAAATATACAACCCTCCTCCCCAGGCCCCCAGTTTGAAGAGGCTTTTCTGCGTTTTCCGGCTGGGCTGTCACTTCAAATCCAGGCATCCATCCTGGCCTGGAGGAACCTGTCTGAGAGGTTAATGAGTGAGCAGAGATCAGTGCTCCTGGGAGCCTGCTGGTCTATCCTCCAATTCCTTTCTTTCTTTCTTTCTTTCTTTCTTTCTTTCTTTCTTTCTTTCTTTCTTTCTTTCTTTCTTTCTTTCTTTCTTTCTTTCTCTCTTTCTTTCTTTCTTTCTTCCTTCCTTCCTTCCTTCCTTCCTTCCTTCCTTCCTTCCTTCCTTCCTTCCTTTCTTTCTTTTCTTCTTTTTTTAGCTCAGGACTGGACCGCCTCTCCCAGTCTCCATTGCAGTGAGAGGTGGCCAGTGCAGAGTCCTGGCCAGTCTGGAGCTGGTCCTTCGGGGTCAAGGCCTCAAACAGGAGGGGGATGTGCCCTCTCCTCCGCCCCTGACCCTTCTGTGGAGGATGGTGGAGTCAGAAGGTGGTAGAGGGGCCTGGGTTAGTGGCAAAAAGCTGCCATCTGACTAGAAACAAGACAAAAAAGGCTTGAGCCATTGTGTGTTTTGTGTCTGTTATCAAATACAGTCTTATGGCTCATTTTAGGGGCTGTACTACTGATGCGGAGAAGCAGATAGAAGACTCATGTGGGGGGCGGGGGGCGGGGTGACTGGTGTGGGAAAGAGCAGTAGAGAGGAAGTCAGGATGGAATGTTTGAATCTAAGCGTCTACAATGAACTGGCATGTGGTTAGTCCAATGCTTGGGCTTGGCGTTGGGGAAGAATTAAATGCCTATGCTACTTAAGAGCTTTTCAATTTTTTTTAACGTTTATTTTAGAGAGAGAGAGAAAGCACACACGTGCATGTGAGTGGGGGAGGGACAGAGAGAGCGAGAGAGACACAGAATAAGAAGCAGGTTCTAGGATCTGAGCTGTCTGCACAGAGCTGGGCACAGGGCTCAAACTCACAAACTGAGAGATCAGGACCCAAGGCCAAATCGGACGCTTAAGTGACTGAGCCACCCAGGCATCGCGAGAGCCTCTCAAGCTTTGGCAACTTGGAAATTCCTTGGGTGTATTCCATGTACCTTCCTCTATTTAAGAGATGAATAAAATGAGCCAAACAATAAATAGAAAAGTATAAAAATAAATAAATAAATAAAAACAAATAAAAATGTAATCAAACAAAGACAGCCAAGCCTCCTGGGGGCTGGGATGGGAAGGTGGCCTTTAAGGTGCCCTGCAGGTGAGACAGTGCATGCCGGCAAGGTGCATCCATGGGAAGACGGTGAAGGGGTTCCGAAGACATCACCCCCGAAACATGCCACTTTGATGTATTGGATATTTTGAATCTAAGGTACTTCTGAAACAGCCAGAGAAAGAAGGACACTCTGACCCTCCCGTCCTGAAAGCAGGAGACAAATCTCTCAGGAAAGGCGCCCTCTCTGGGTCAAGAGCATGAAAGATTGTCTTCACCAGAGAAGGAAAACTAGGGGCTGGGAAGGCTGTGTAGACAAACTTTGTTAAGTGAACCCACATCTTCCTAGTCACTCCTTTACCATTTATGAACCACCCCCCTTGTCTTGACCGTTCTTCACACACTGATGGTTTCCTTGTCTAAAAGCTCTGAAATCTTCCTGCTCTGGTCACTCCTTATGTCTGTATTCTTGTGAGGCTCCCATGTACATGTGTGCTTTTCTCCTGTGATTCCAAGTGGACTTAATTATTATTATTATTTTTTCCTCGAGAAAGTGAGGGAGAGCAAGTGTGCAAGCAGAGGAGCAAGGCAGAGAGGGAGGGAGAGAGAATGTTAAGCAGGCTTCACACCCAGCTCAGACCCTGACACCGGGCTCCCTCACACACATCCTGGGATCATGACCAGAGTCGGAAATGACTCGGCGCTTAACCAGCTGAGCCACCCGGGAGCCAATGTATCAGCTTAATTCTTAGGCCTCGCCAGGGAGCCAGGGAGGGGAGGGGGGAATGTTGCCTCTGGGCAGTGGGGGGTAAAGGGTGGGCCTCTTGATTAACAGGTGCCGGGGCAGGTGCAGGGGTGAGAGAAACCAAAAAGCCAGTGACACGTGGGAGGGCTTGGGGGCATAGAAGACACTGGATCAGGAGTCCCAACGGGTAGGAAGGGTGGGGCCAATGAGGAAGGGCGTGCGGAGTGTGCAGGAGGCGGGGCCGAGCCTCCGGGCTGGATCCAGAGCAATCACAGGGAGCCCTGGACCAGGGAGAGGGGCGTCCCAGGTCTGAGCTGGGAGCGAGGCTCTGCACCGTCCGTGGGAATGCAAATGCGAGCCGGGGAAATACAGACGGGCATGTCAGTGATGGCTCTTAACAATTCTTTTCTTGCTTGAAACCCCTGGTGTGGATTTGAGGGGAGCCCTGAACTGCATTTGCACAAGCGTGTTGGGCCACTCAGCAGCTGCACGTGGGAAAGCTGACATTTGTCCCTGGGGGTCCTGCACAGCCGGTGATGCTAACTTCTGGCCCTGTTCCACTGCTCAGAAACTGACTCTGGGGCCGCCCCGCCCCTGCCGCGCATGCGCAGCAGGACCTCCCCGCCCCTGCCGCGCATGCGCAGCGGCCACATGCTCAGCCCCACTGACCACAGGCGCCGCTCTGTGCGGGTGGGTTGACCAAAGAGAACCTGGAGGAACTCTCGGCACCTGTACGGGTGTGCGAGAACGCAGCAGCAGCCCCCAGCAGCCCCATTTACTGGACGAATTGCTTTTCTGGATTTTGGCCTAGAGTAAATGTGGATCTGTGTGATAAAGCCAGTAGTTGTTGCTGTGTGTGTGTGTGTGTGTGTGTGTTTTATCCTTGTCTCCTTTTTTCCCCTCTCTCTGTTCAAAAGGTGATCATCTGGCATAAAACAAGCCAAGGTACAAAACAGTCTAGTGCAGAAATTTAGCCTGAAAGGAGAAATGACAATGACAGAGCTCCATGCTGGAAGGGGCCTGGTCCCGGACTTTGGGAGCTGGGCTCGTGGAGGGAGGGGTTCGCTGGTGCCCTGGCCAGTTTAAGTGTTCTCCTGATGGGAAATCGTTCCATTTCAAACTATGTATGAATTCTGTGGGTGATGCCTCCACTGCCGAGGGCAATGTTCAAAAACGACTTAAGGAATTTTTAATGCGCTCGGGAAAACCCGACAGGAAAACAGGAGACATCTCCAACGCATGTGCGAAATCAAAAGTTGGAAGGAAAGGCACTCAGATGTTAGTAGGTAGTTCTGAGTGGGTGGCGTATGGGTGCTTTAAAATTTTTTAAAAAAATATTCTGATTTTTGCAAATTTTCTAGAATGAGTTTATATTACTTTTAGAATCAAAGAGAAAAAAAAGGAATATTCAAAGACAGCGTTGAGATTCCTCTGGTGTAAGATTTAAGGAATCTAAGAAAATCATAACGAAACCCGCACTGTTCGGACAGCAGCAGTGGGAATACAGAATGCCAGGGGAGGTGAGGGGCAGGACCCATGGGACAAAACTAGCCCGCTCTCCCTGGGGCTGGCCAGCCGTCCCCACAAGAGAGGGGAGGCCTGAAGACATGGGTGGTTGTTACAATGAGATGCAAGAGAAAAGGAACGTATGCAATTCTCCTGGTGGTCTTAATTCAGCGTCATTTGTTGAGGAGGACCCTTAGTGGTACAGAACCAGTTTGCTTCCTCATTAAAAATTACCTCCTGGGGCACCTGGGTGGCTCAGTCGGTTGAGTGTCTGACTTTGGTTCAGTCATGATCTCATGGTTTGTGAGTTCGAGCCCTGCATCAGGCTCTGTGCTGACAGCTTGGAACCTGGAGCCTCCTTCAGATGCTGTGTCTCCCTCTCTCTCTGCCCCTCTCATGCTCATCCTCTGTCTCTTAATAATAAAGACGTTAAAAAAGTTAAAAAGTTAAAAAAATTACCTCCTGATGATGTCCATTGACTAATGGATGGATCAAAAAGACGTGGTACATATACACAGTGGAATACTACTCAGCCATCAAAAAGGATGAAATCGCACCATTTGCAACAGTATGGATGGAACTAGTGAGTAGTTCACGCTAAGTGACATAAGTCAGTCAGAGAAAGACAAATACTATGTGATTTCACTCATATGTGGAATTTAAGAAACAAAACAAATGAGCAAAGGGTGAAAGAGAGAGAGAGAGAGAGAAAGGCAAACCAAGAAACAGGTTCTTAACTACAGAGAAACTGATGGCTTCCAGGGGAGAGGGAGGTGAGGGGATGGGTAAAATAAGTGATAGTGATTAAGGGGTGCACTGTTGTGATGAGCACTGGGTGATGTATGGGAGTGCTGAATAACTATGTTGTACACATGAAACTAATATTACACTGTAACATACAGTTAACTAACTGCAATTTAAGTAAAAGCTAAAAAAAAATGACCTACTTGATGAAAAGACGATGTACAGAAAGGAAGATAATACTTGCAGAGCATATATTAGATAAGGGACTAATAGTCAAAATATATAAAGAATTCCTGCAACTCAGCAACAAAAAAGCAACCTAGTTCAGAGATGGGCAAAGACTAGAACAGGCATTTCCCCAAAGACGCACAGATGTTCAACATGAACAGGTCACTGGCCATTAGAGAAATGCAAATCAAAACCACACTAGCACTTTACACCCATTAGGATGACCATTAAGAAAAAAAAAAGAGAAAATAACAAGTGTTGGTGAGGCGTGGAGACATTGGAACTTTGGTGCTTTGCTGGAGGGAATGTAAAATGGTGCTTCTGCTGTGGAAAATAGTATAGAGGTTCCTCAAAAAATAAACGTAGAATTACCACGCAATCCCCCCATTCCACTTCTAGGTATAAACTGAAAGAACTGATAGCAGAGGCTCAGACAGAACCATGCACACCGATGTTTACAGCAGCACTATTCACAACAGCTAAAAGGGAAACCACATCAATGTCCAGCAGCAGATGAAGGGATCAATGACATGTGGTCCGGCCACCCAATGGAAGATTAGTCAGTCTTGAAAAGGAATAAAATTCTGACACATGCTATGACACGAGCGGACCTCGGAAACATCACGTTAGGTGAAATAAGTCAGGTACGAAAGAACAAATATTGCATGATTCCACTGATGTGAGGCATCTAGGCTAGACAAATGCACGGAGACAGAGAATACGGTAGAGATTACCAGGGGCTGGCGAAGGAAGGGATGGGGAGTTACGTGTTTGTGATGGTAACAAAAATTCTGGACATGGATAGTGGTCATGGTGTCCCAACATTGCGAGTATACTTAATGCTACTGAATTGTACACTTGAAAGTATTTGCGGTGCTAATTTTATGCTTCATATATTTTACCGCAATTGAAAAGAAAGACCTACTCAAATAGTTCTTGTGTTATTGCGAGTCCCTAGATGGTCTGTCAGGTGTGGCTCACTTTTCTTTCACTTTACTTTCTTGTTTTCTCCCCTGAATCGAAAGAACGTGGTACATTTGCTTGAGCATACTCGACTAGAGGAGGCAATTTAAAACGCAAGGTATCTTGCCACATGAGGTCTACTACTGAGCTCTTCCCATTCACTGGGAAGGAATGTCTCTGGTCAGAAGCAAGCAGCACATTAAAATATGATGTGAAAACGGAGACGAGGGAAAGGGGCACTGGGAAGATAGCAGCAAGCTCAAACCTAAGTCTGTCTTGGGTGGAGAGCAGGATGAGTTTGCTCAAGGAAGGGGTGAGTGTGTGCTTGCTTCCCGATAGACAAAAGCTGGAATGGTGGGGCACTTGAAAAGCAGAGCAGCATGTGTGAGAGTCTTGACGGCGTGAAGCAGCTCTGTTTGGGAATGATGGAGATTCTGGAATGGAGCACATGTCAGGGAAATGGACGGAGCTAGGAGAACAGTGGATGAGAGTCAGGCTGGACCCTGAAGGCCTCTGTACCAGGCTATGGAGATTGGTCTTAAAATGAGGAGTGATATGATTGAATACTTTATGTTATTTTAGAAAGACCCTTCTGGAAGGTAGTCATGTGGAGTATACAGTAGAGGCAAGCGCTGGCAAACTTTTTCTGCAAAGGGCCAATAGTAAATATCTTAGTCTTTGTCGGCAACCTAGGTGTCTTTTGCATATTCTTCTTTGTTTCTGTAAAGCTTCTTATAGCCCTTCAAAAATGTAAAACTAATCTTAGCTCACGGGCAGCACAAAAAGAGGCTGCAGGCGGGATTTGCTGAATTTTGGAGACAGGGCGCCAGCAAGAAGCAGCAGCAGCTAGGTGCTGGATTAAGGGAGCAGTCATGGGGGTGAAGAGGTGGCAATGGATTTAAGATCGAATAAGAAGAATTACCATAATGAGGAGATGAGCGACTGCAGAGGGGTGTGGGCAGGGAACCTTCTGGGGGATGGCGGGACGGTCCGGGAAGCCCGAGGGCAGAGGAAGATGTGGGTTTGGGCTGGTTCTGTTGAGCATCTGTGGGCAATCCGGGGTGTGGGGCTGAGGCTTAGCAGCGACCTGGACTGGGCTCCAGGCTGGGAAGATCATCAGAGCATGCAAGGGGGAGCTGCCATTGTGGGTACGGATGACAGATCCATGGGGAGATTGCACAGAGTTAAAAAAGGATATAGAAGACAGGACCCTGGAAATTAATTACATTAAGAAATCAGAAGTAGAGGTGGGGCCAGAGGAAGGGACGAGAGGTGGGAGGGGCGGGAGGAGAGAGCAAGGCAAGAAGGTAAGTGGGACTCCAGCCTGGAGGGCAGACAAAGGGGACATGACTTGGCACAGGCTGTGGGGACATGTGTATGCCCACTTGGAAGAAAAGCGATGACTCTCTTCCTTATTTCTTATATCAGAATAAATTCCAAGTGGATTAAGGACTTTAATGCCAAGAAAAAGAAAAGCCCTACAGAAGGCGTAGAAGATATATTTTTATAATTGTTAAGAGTTGAGAAAGCCTTTCTAGCCATGATAGGAATCCAGAAACTATTTTCAAAGACTGGTATTTTTGTCAGTATAAAAATTTTAAGTGTTTGTTAAAAATGTAAGAAGACAAACCAGGAAAAATATTTGCAACACATAACATACATATTCCCAATTTACAAAAGCAATAAATACCTCTGTAGAAAAAAATGATCATAGGAAATGAATAAGGAGTTTATAAGGGAAGAAATACACAGAGCTAAAAAGCATATGTATGGAAAGACTGTTCAACCAAGTAAAAGCAATGCAAATACAATAACAGTTTTTTTAACCCTGAAGTTGGCACAATTAGAACCGAGTGACAAATGTATATGGAGCTTGTGTGTGTCAGGGAGGACAGAGGAATTGCGAACGCCTACACTTTATGGGCAGAGTAACCGGAAAGATCTTTCTGGAGGGCAGGTTGACAGGTCGTCTCATAATTTGGGAGTGATTAGATGCTTTGGATCAGCCATTCAGGGTCTAGACATTTTTCTAAGAAAACGATGTTGCAAAAGTCCATCACATGTACTAGGATATTGTATATTTCAGCCTCTCTCACAATAGTGAAAAATTAGAAACAGCCTAACTGTATGTCATCAAGCACTGTTTGAACATGGTGTTGCGGATACTGTCAATGGAATACTATGTGGCCATTAAAAATGATTTTCCAGTGTTTTGGGGTCTTTGATCCTTTGTGTCAAGATCACTTTCTTACTGAAGCTTAAATTTATGCCCCTCCCCCTCCCTCCTTTTAAAATTGCAATCATTGCCCCAGAGCTCATGTCACTCTTTCTTGTGCTACTGTTTGCTTTTCCTATAGTACTTTTCACTCCTGGCATCAAAGAGGTTAGTTATTATGCGAACTTTTTTTTAAATGTTTATTTATTTTGAGAGAAAGAGAGTGAGCGGAGGTGAGGCAGAGAGGGAGAGGGAGACAGAATCCCAAGCAGGCTCCACGCTCAGCACGGAGCCCTCACCACCATGAGGTCATGACTTGAGCTGAAGTCAAGAGTCGGATGCTCAGCAGACTGAGCCACCCAGGTGCCCCATATTATGTGAACTTCTTATGTCTGTTGGCCTCTGGTCAGAAGGTGTGCTCCCCGATGGCAGAGATCTCTGTGTGTTTCATTCACTGGTGGATCTCATGCCCTGGAAAATGTGACTGACTTATGGAAAACGCCAGCACCTGTGTACAGAATGAACGGGTCCCCTGTGTTTATTGACCTGGTAGGTTGTCCGTGTCACAATGTTAAGTGAAAAAGCAGAATAAGAAAATTATAGTCCTTTGCATATATTGCCATGTTACATTAATGTGTGTGTGCGTGTGTGTGTGTGTGTGTGTGAGAGAGAGAGAGAGAAGAATGCAATCCAAAATATTAATTCGATCAATCTCTGAGTTGTACGTTTGTGGGTGATTTTGCTTTCTTTCAATTTTTCTATATTTAAATTTTCCCTTAATATGCTCCTAGCATCTAAAATATCAGTAGGAAGCATCAAGGACTTTCAGTTTTGAGTTACAAAAGCAAACGTTGCACAGAGCTACTGAACAATGTCCACTGGACTTGGCGATTGGGATTTACCAGTGTAATGGGTTGAGTCATGTCCCCACCACCAATTCATGTCTATCCCATACCTCAGAATGTGATCTTATTTGCAAGTAAGGTCTTTGCAGATATAATTAAAGTAAGGACTAAGATCAGATCACACTGGATTAGGGTGGGTCCCAAATCCAATTAGAGCATCCCCGTAAGAGAAAGAAAAGGACATAGGGAGCCACAGAGAAGGCCACATGCTGGCAGAGGAAGGGGTTCAGGCGATGGTGCTTAGCCGTCAGAGGTTGAGAGATCTAGAGCTTTCGGAGGGAGCGTGGCCCTGCGGACACTGTAATTTTGGACTCTGACCTCCAGGAGGGGATGAGAGAGTAAATTTCTGTCGTTTTAGGCCACTCATGTTGTACTGACTTATGCGACCACCACAGTAAACTGATAGAATTAATCCAGCTGATGGGGGCTTATGTCATCTGATGATGGGGTCTAACGTCAGATTACAGTGTTTTGAGGAGGGATTGGCCAGGACGGGGGTGAGGAAACAGAAGTATAAACGATGCATTTCAAGTCTGAGAGCTGAAGGGGGCAGATGGAAGGGGACCTTGTGTGCCTGTGTGTCGGGTGTCTACGTGCTGAGAAGAAGCCAAAGTGGAGATGTTGCCCCTGTGAGGAAGGGACGGTGATGGACTGAGGTGTTTGATGGAACGGAGGTCAGTCCAATGCTGTAGATGGAGGGCTGGGTAAATACAGAGAAGGGGGCAAAACTTCCTTCCAGGGAGGTAGCGATGATAAGGACTGGAGAGAAAGATGGAGAGGGCGGTGGCGACATCTCTCTTAGGTTTGGGGTGGTCAAGGGGCTTCAATTCGGCTCGTTTTCCAGTGTAGATGTCTAGAAAACCATACTCCAACAGACCCACTGAATTAAACCTACGTCTGGCAATGCCAATAACCGAACTCTGCACAATTGAAGATCAGGCCAAACTTTTCCCAGGCTTAGTGGTCAGGAGGAGCATATGCAAACGGGTATTCATACACTGTTGTTCACAGTGGCATTTCCCACAATGTCCAAAAGGGGGGAGCAACCCAAGTGTCCCCCCAAATGAATGGATAGGCCAAATGTGGTACATACATGAAGTGGGATGTTATTCAGTCTTGGAGACTCTGAAACCTGCTACTACACGGATGAAGTCTGAGGACATTATGCCGAGTGCAATAAGCTGGACACACAAGGACAGATACTGTATGATTCCACTTATGTAACGTCCCCAGAGCAGTCAGTCCATAGAGACAAGAACACAGAGTGCTAGGTGCTGGGTACTGGGCAAGGGAGATGGGAGTTAGAGTTGCGTAGGCTTCAGTTTTGTGAGATGCACGCACAACAATGTGACTGTACTCAATGCGATGGAACTATACACTTAAAAGTGGTTGTGTCTATCAACTGAAGAGTGGATAAAGAAGACATGGTTTATGTAGACAATGGAATACTACTTGGCAACGACAAAGAATGAAATCCTGCCATTTGCAGCGACGTGGGTGGAACTGGACGGTACTATGCTGAGTGAGATAAGTCAGTCAGAGAAAGGCAGATACCATATGTTATCACTCATACATGGCACTTGAAGAACTTAACAGAAGGCCATGGGGCTGGGGAAGGGGAAAAAGTAGTTACAGACAGAGAACGAGTGAGGTAAACCATAAGAGACTCTTAAATACAGAGAACGAACTGAGGGTTGATGGGGGGATTTGGGGGAGAGGGGAAAATGGGTGATGGGCATAGAGGAGGGCACTTGTTGGGATGAGCACTAGGTGTTGTATGTGAGCAATGAACTACTGGAATCTACCCCCAAAACCAAGAGCACATTGTACACACTGTATGTTAGCCAACTTGACAATAAATTATATTTTAAAAATGGTTAAAATGGCAGGGAAGTTGGGGTGGCTCAGTTGGTTAAATATCTGACTTAATTTCATCTCAGGTCATGATCTCACGGTTGTAGGATCAAGCCCCGTGTCAGGCTCTGCACTGACATCACAGACTCCGCTTAGGATTCTCTCTCTCTCTCTCTCTCTCTCTCTCTCTCCAAACCCCTCCCTGCTCATTCTCTCTCTCAAAATAAATAAACATTTAAAAAATTTAAAAATGGGTAGCATGGTAAATTATATGTTTTGTATATTTTACCACAATAAAAAAGTAAATTGCATTAAAAAAAGAAAAGCATATATGAGAGATGAGAGTTTCTAAAATGCTGCAGCCTGAGCAGGGGGATTTTCCTGCCTGCTCAGTCCTGCACGGTTCAATTGTTGCTCCCATTTCCCCCATTTTAGGACGGAGGCACATACGACGGGTGACTCAGCGCTATAGTCACCAGTCATGCCCAAAGTTCAGTATCCACTTCCTTTGGCCCCTGGCACAGATGCTCGCCTTCTTGTGCAAGCCCCTTAGCTGAAGCTTGTCCCCGGGACTGGTGATGCTGGGCACCTATGTCTGATGTGTCACGAGAAGGCGAGGCAGGTTTTATTTGCCATGTACTTACGGCTGTCGTGACTTTGGGAGGTGACTGGAGTCAGGGATCCAGAGGGACTGGAGAGTTTAATGTCATTGTGTGGAAGAACAGCTCTTACATCCCGCTGGAAACATGTGACAGCTACCAAAGGGCAAAGGCTCTTATTAAAATGTTAGCTTGGGGGCTCCACAACGGGAACCTAAATTTAGAATGTCTAGTCCCCACTGCAAGGTCAGAGGACTAATGTGGCTGCTCAGCGTGTGGATATGGCTTTGTAAAATGTGCAATTGCAATGCTCAAAGGAGAGAAGTGACAGGTCGTTTTGGGCTGGATGGAGATCGACATCTAATAACCTGATTTCCTTCTCAAAGAACTTCAAGAATCAGAACCTTAGACAGTCAGAACCACTGGGAGCCTCTTAGGACCGCCGCATACAGTTGTGTGGGCTGTCCACTGCACAAGGACAGTGGTTTCCTTGCTGGTTTCCTCCTGGAGCAAGAATCCTTTAGGGCTCCTGCTTACTCCAGTGTGGGGCTCGGACTTAGCCGGATCTGGGGAATCCCTGCTCTGTGGACCCCTAACCAGGACACCTGGAACCACAAATTCTTCTTCTTCTTTTTAAATTAATTAATTAATTTAAGTTCAAGTTAGTTAGCATACAATGTAGTCTTGGTTTCAGGAGTAGAACCCAGTGATTCATCTAGTTTATTTACTTGTCAAACAGGCTCAGGGCTACCCTGCTGGGTTGATGGGAGAATCAAAGGTCACGATGCGCACCCAGCGGTGCAGCCTGGGTGACAAGGTGATGGGCTTTGGCCTGGACAGGGCTGGACCGGAACCTGCTCTCCTACCTCTGACCTGTGTGCATTTGTTCAGGCCACTTCTGCTTCTGAGTTTCAGTTTCCTCTATTCCTACACTTTTCCAAGGATGAAACAAGAATCGTAAGACCTATCTTGCAGGGCGACTGCGAGAAAACAATAAATCATGCAGACATAGCACCTGGCCCATAGCAGATATGGAACAAATGGTAACAATTATGACAGTGTCTCGGTCGAGGAAGGTACATAACTTGCAGCTATAATAATCACGAGTTTTAAAAGCTCAACATTGTTCTGGAAACTGTGGGAAATTCAGAAGCAATCCAAGACGCAGATGGGCAGACCCATCTGGAAGCTAAGAGCTTGCCTAGTAACACAAGACCTGCACACTGCCTCACAGAGTGTGCTGTTGCCTTCTACGCTGCGGACACAAGATGAAGAATATTCTAGCATTCTAGAGGCAGAGGGCAGTAGTGGCTGGACTAAGGGCAAGGCATCATGAGGGAGGTGAGACAAGGCTGTGTCCCTCAAGTATGACAGGAAGAAAGCCAGCCCTCACTGAACATCTACTACGTGCCAAGTACTGGGCTAGTGTTGTAAATGGAGGTCGGATGGGATGTGCCACGTGCGGAAGCTGGACACATCGAAAACAGGGCGGAGGTTGCATTCTCCATCAGGCTGGCCTGGTCCTGCAGATAGATGGGAGGAAGGGCGTGTGCACGTGTGTGTGTATGCGTGTGCTCGTGCACGTGTGGAGTGTGTGCATGTGCATGTGATGTGAAGGAAAGAGCAGCGGCAAGAAGGATGTCCCCTCACTCGTGTGCTGTTGCAGGGGATGGTCCCAGCGCAGTGAAAGAAGGGAAACAGGCATGTGGATTTGAGGGGTTGTTCTGGGGTAAAGTCCAGGGAGAGGGAGGTGGAAATGGAAGAGAAAGGAAAGGGTTTGAACAAGACTTTCTAGGACCTATTGCGTCAGCTAACTGTCTGGTAGGTGGGAACATTCTGGCGTCTTTGGGGACCGACAGGGCGGAATGAACATTTACTGACTCCCTAGTCGGTGCCTGCCCTGAGCCGTCTGGCTCCGCATATCATTCCTGTTTCTTCCCATCCTGCGTACAGCTGTGTGGTGTCACTGGTTTGAGAAAGGCTGAAGAGCCCTTGCCCAAGGTCACAGTTGGAATCGTGTTTGGTCGGGGGTGTCTACCCCAAGTCGAGGGCATTTTCTGCTCATCGGACAGCACGGAAGTGCCCACCACCCCAGCCCAGTGGTGCTGAGCAGATGGAAGAGCTGCTGGCAGACAACAGTGCACAGGGGCCACCGAGGCCACCAAGCACAGGCACCCGAGGGGTGTTCACGGATGGCGGCCGAGAGGAGCAGCGAGCAGTGGAGGTGAGAGGAGAGGGTCCAGGTCAGGGAGGCCACAGCAGTGCATTCAGCAGAGGAGAGGCCCTTGCGTCTGGCGGCCGCGAGACCACTGGTGACTCTGAATGTGATCGGGATGGAGGTGACGGTGGGCGGAAGTTGCAAGAGGCATTCCGTCGGTAGGAGAAGGAGGGACGTGGCAGAGTGGCTGCGAACAATAAGGGGGAAGCCTGGTTTTCCAAACGAGGGGCACGGAGCCATGGGAGACCCGGGGGTGGGGGGGAGGCCAAGACAGGGGCAAGCAGGATCTCCCAGGGGCTGGGAAGGAACGGAACGTGAGGCTGAGCGTTGCCCTCAGAGAGAAGACCAGCCCCTTCCTGTCTGCAGAAGGCACCAGGCGAGGCCCAGAGGGGTCTGCAAGGCTGGGCCCAGCTCGGAATGATGATACCTCTTCCAGTTCGTTCTTCCTTCTGTCGATGGAGTTGGCCATCCTCCCGCAGAGCTCAGAGAATGGTCTGATTTTCTGGTCTTGAGGAGGGCCGGTTTCTTAGTCCCTCAGTAGAGCCGAAGCACAAGACCTCTTCCCTCTGATTCTAAAATCCTGGGAAGCCACATCTTCTACAAGGGACTTGGTTAGCTCTGGAGTGAGGAGAGGGGACGCTCTTTCAAAACACCAAGCCCCTTGACTGTGGGTGTGATGGTTCCTCGTAGATTCGCTGGGGCAAGACCTATGGGGGCTTCTCAGACCACACCACGTCACGGGCCTTTGCAGCAGAGGAAAGAACACGGACTCCAACCCTCACATTAGCCAGAGTCCCGATTTTAGACAAATGTTTTGGCCCACTTCCCATAAACCCTTTTCTGTTAAGAACTCAAGCGAGTGGGAAATGGAATTTCCTTTCCTTTGCTGTCCTTCTCCTGGGGGCAGCGATCGCTGGGTTTCAGAAGGAGAAGAAGAGTCTTGGGTAATTCACTCAGAGCAGTCACCACATAATTGAGGGTTTGAGACGATGGATGCCCACATCCAAACACCTGTTGGCAGGCTACACCTGCTACCGGCAAAAAAGAGGGGGCACAGAGAACAGACTCGGAGGGTATCTTCTCTGCTCTAACAAGGTATGTTTTATTTGACAAGAAAACTGTTATTTCCCTGCGTCGTTTACCCCCTTGACTTCCCATTTCATGCACACACTATAGGCATCGTGTTGTTAAACTTCGCACTAGAACGTTATTTGTTTTGAACAGATTAATGCTGACTTCCTCATTCCCTATGAAGGCTTGTCCTCTGAATGTATTTCAGCAATTACACTAATTCCTGCATCAATAAAACAGAATTACTTTTACTGAGATGTGGTTTGAATTCCTAGGGAAGCTCGATCAGAATGCAAAAAAGCCTACATTTTGCACTTCATTAAGTCTGTGTTGTCCTGGAGGAAACTGCAGTTGGTATTTCAGAGTCTTTCACAGGGAAGTGGGCGCTCTCCAGCCCCTGTCTTAGCACTGGGAAGTGGGTACCTCCCTAGCCGGGGTTTTGTGAGGGGAAATGCATTGGGTTTGGGATCTAAAGACCCAAGTCCTCACTTAGCCACTTGGTCCCTTATCCTGAACCGCTGCCCTAACTTCCCTGCATCTTGGTGTCCATCTTCCAGTGACAGTTGGTAGTCAACATACCCCACCACCTTCCACCCTAAAAAATATTCACTATCCACAATTTTTTCTAGGATGAAATAAGAATTTTCTTTTTATTTGTTTCCTTTTATTTATTTTGAGAGAGAGAGACAGAAAGAGAGAGAAAGAATGAGGGGGGAAGGATAGAGGGGGGGACAGAGGACCCAAAGTGGGGTCTGAGCTGTCAGCACAGAGCCCGATGCAGGGCTCAAATTCATGAACCATAAGATCATGACCTGAGCTGATGCTCAACTGGGAGAGCCACCCAGGGGCCCTAAGAAATTTCTTTTTATTTATTAAATTTTTTAAACGTTTATTTTTATTTATTATCTAAAAAAAGTTTTTTTGCATTTATTTATTTTTGAGAGACAGAGATAGAGCATGAGCAGGGGAGGGGCAGAGAGAGAAGGAGACACAGAATCCGAAGCAGGCTCCAGGCTCTGAGCAAGCATTCAGCACAGAGCCCCAACGTGGGGCTCAAACCCATGAACTGTGAGATCATGACTGGAGCTGAAGTCGGACACTTAACCAACTGAGCCACCCAGGCGCCCCCTAAATGTTTATTTATTTTTAAGAGACAGAGAGAGACAGAGAATGAGTGGGGAAGGGGCAGAGAGACAGGGAGACAGAATCCGAGGCAGGCTCCAGGCTCCCAGCTGTCAGCACAGAGCTGAACGCAGGGCTAGAACCCATGAACTGTGAGATCATGACGTGAGCCAACGTTGGATGCTTAACTGACTGAGCCACCCAGGCGTCCCAAGAAATTTCTTTTTAAGAGGCAGCTTGATGTGTTCTGTTCAGCAAAGTAAATTGCACCCTATTTTCTCTGGAAAGCAAATGAAATATGATTTTAGCCCTAAGTTCTCGAAGTTTCAGCTGACGTGAGAGCCACCCCCATCTACTCACACGTGCGACTGGGTTCCGTGAGGGTTGTAGCTCCTTCAGGGGGCAGGGCAGGAAGTGCTTCCCCCTCCTGCGTCACACACACAAGTGTGGCCCTTCTGTCACCTACCCCTTCACTTCCTGGATAACTGGGTTTTCTGTAAGCGTGAGCCAGCACTCTGGGATCTCTGGGAAATGGCACTTGACTGCTGGCAGGCCGCCAGCCGACTCAGAGCCCATCCAAGCTCACCGGCTTCCTTTGCAGCTGTCTCTTGTGTTTTAAGTGTCTTTCTCATTTGTTTGAATCACCGCGTGTGGTGCACCGAAGCCTTCGAGAAGCTGACAAGCAGAGGTCTGAATGTCAAGGCTGGATGTGGGTTTCTGGTTCTCTGTTTCACCAGGTTCCGGGGATGTAATTTTTTTTTTTCTGAAGAAATTCACAAACAGCATGTGGCGGGTTTCCCCGCCTCAGGGCTGAGCGTGGAGCGTGGCTTCAGGTGTTCCCACCGGGGAGGCATTGCGTGGGACGTGCCTCCACCCTGTGTCTCCCTTTCTTAGTCTGTGTCTGGTGGCTGAGCCCTCGACAGGCCCTGCAAAGGGGGACCAAGTCCAAGGACTGCCTGGGGGAGGGGCCAAGATGTGAGGGATCCTCAACCCTCCGGAAGCCCTTTCTAAGTTCAGCAGACTCTATAAATTAGGCTAGGTCCACTGGTGTACTATTAATGTGGCTGTACAGAGGAAGGGAAAGGAAGGGGAGGGNTCTAAATGTTTGCCAATATCTGTGATATAAAAACTCCCGCCATGGCTGACTTCAGACTCACTGGCTCACAAGCTCTCAAAATTGCTGACTAGTTATTTATTTATTTAGATTTAAAAAATTTTTTAAGTTTATTTACTGAGAGAGAGAGAGAGAGAGCATGAACAGGGAAAGGGTAGAGAGAGAGAGAGGGGGAGAGAGAATCCCAAGCAGACTCTGCTGTCAGCGCAGAGCCTGATGTGGGACTCGAACTCATGAACCATGAGATTATGACCTGAGCCGAAATCAGGAGTCAGATGCTTAACTGAATGAGCCACCCAGGCACCCCCAAATTCCCGGCTATTTAACAGTCACCTCTCAGAAGCTGTAATGAGCTTACTTCAGCACCCACTGGATCAAATCCCACATCTCAGAAGCGATAACAAAGGGATTGTCTGAGAGGTGGTGGGGAGCGAGGGAGGAGGGGAAGGCAGATGAACTGATAATGGGTTTAGGAAATGTTGCCTCCTCTGCCTCCCTCTCGGAGAGTTCTAGAACAAGTTAGAGTAGTCACAGTTCTGAGATATCGTGTTATACACATAAAATTATCATTACAGGTAGTACTACAATTATGTATAATTGCTTAAGTTTGTTTCTCCCAGAATTCATCCAGCTCATTGAAGCTCAGGTTGACCGTGTTCTGAAGAACATGTATTTGAAACATATCTGGTTTGCAGATTCCTGGAATACACATGGAATTGGACAGTGTCAGGTCTACACTTCACCGGCCTCACAACTGACTCGGAGTCGGTGCCTGGCTCTCCCTGCCTCCGACACGGCCCCGCACTGCTGCTAACACGACCCTCCGCGTCCCCCTTGTTCCCTGAGCATATCCACGCACCTGCACTGCACCCTCCCTGCCTCCTTTGTAAAGAGATGTGACTCAGTCACCAGCCAGGAGCGAAGACGAGAGTGACATATTATCCAAATAGAGGAAGATTCTCCGACACAAATGGGACGTTAGCTTAGACTCTGTTGCTAGACTCCGAGGGGAGGATGAAAGCAAAGAATCTAAAATAGAATCACCGAACCAGAAATGGGGACAGCCCAAGGCGGGGAATTACCTACACATTGTTGGTGGTGCTTTTCCACTTTTGCCCAACCCGTGTTTCCTATCAGTCCGTGTTCGAGTGTGGTGGTCCCTCTCAGGATGGCAAAGAGCCCCCTGACCTTGGCCCACAGGTTTGACTTGGCAATGAGGGAGGTGGTGCCAGTGTCCTGACTAGGCCCATGACCAATGCTCCATGCAAGTCCCTGACTCTCCCCAGAGAGGACCATGTGGGGCTGTGGGGAGGGAGGGGTGCTGAAAGCCTGCAGTGACTTATTGTTCTTCAAGTGACTTGTCTGGTGGAAACCCTGAGCTGGAGAGAGAAGACAAAGGGGCAGTGCTCTGAATGAGGCCCCGATAGCCTCGCTGGTGGAGGTGGAGGGCAAGGCCCTCATCTCTAGAGCAGCAGCTGCTGTTGCTGGAGACGGACAGAATTCNATTCCTGGAATACACATGGAATTGGACAGTGTCAGGTCTACACTTCACCGGCCTCACAACTGACTCGGGGTCGGTGCCTGTCTCTCCCTGCCTCCGACACGGCCCCGCGCTGCTGCTAACACGACCCTCCGCGTCCCCCTTGTTCCCTGAGCGTATCCACGCACCTGCACCCTCCCTGCCTCCTTTGTAAAGAGATGTGACTCAGTCACCAGCCAGGAGCGAAGACGAGAGTGACATATTATCCAAATAGAGGAAGATTCTCCGACACAAATGGGACGTTAGCTTAGACTCTGTTGCTAGACTCCGAGGGGAGGATGAAAGCAAAGAATCTAAAATAGAATCACCGAACCAGAAATGGGGACAGCCCAAGGCGGGGAATTACCTACACATTGTTGGTGGTGCTTTTCCACTTTTGCCCAACCCGTGTTTCCTATCAGTCCGTGTTCGAGTGTGGTGGTCCCTCTCAGGATGGCAAAGAGCCCCCTGACCTTGGCCCACAGGTTTGACTTGGCAATGAGGGAGGTGGTGCCAGTGTCCTGACTAGGCCCATGACCAATGCTCCATGCAAGTCCCTGACTCTCCCCAGAGAGGACCATGTGGGGCTGTGGGGAGGGAGGGGTGCTGAAAGCCTGCAGTGACTTATTGTTCTTCAAGTGACTTGTCTGGTGGAAACCCTGAGCTGGAGAGAGAAGACAAAGGGGCAGTGCTCTGAATGAGGCCCCGATAGCCTCGCTGGTGGAGGTGGAGGGCAAGGCCCTCATCTCTAGAGCAGCAGCTGCTGTTGCTGGAGACGGACAGAATTCTTAGGAGAAAAACATGCTACCATCAAATGCCTTTCCCTGAAAAATGATTGCTATCTCCACTGTGATGTTATTGCCCATCACAACGTTCCATGGGCCACGTATGGCTGGGTTGTCAAGGGGAGGTGGAATGGCGTCATGGAGCTCACCTATGGGATGCGCCATCTGAGACACACTTGGGGGACAGGACTCCATAAAGGAAGGAGCCTTCTCTCTTGGTTCTCACTGGCTTCCCAGGCAGCGAGGCTGTGGGTGAACTTCATGCAGGGTCTATGTGAAGAAGTGGAATGTGGCTCGGAGCTCACTCTCAAAGCAGATGAACGGAAATATGCGTCCCTTATGCCTAAAGTGCCATCTTGCCATTTTGCCATTAGTGCCCTGTCTTTACCATTTTGTCCCCTAACTTCAGCTGGGTGGCACCACGTGCCAAGCACAGGACCAGGGCTGTGGGGACATAAAGATGAATAAAACATACATCTCTGCCACGGGAGCTTCCTTTGTGGCTGGAAACTGGTCTGAGGTCAGGGTAGGAGATAGGGGGAGATACTTTTTGGAATTAAATAAGATATTCTTTTAAAGGTTGTTTTAGGATGGGGTGACAACTTAATGGGCATGGGGCTTCCTTTGGGGATGATAAGAATGCTTGAGAACTTGGTAGAGGGGGTTGTGCAATGTTGTCAGTGTACTAAATGCTCCTGAAATGTACTATAAAATGGTTAGTTTTTATGGTCATTTGAGTTTCACCTAAGAAAGAATTTGCTTTGGATGGTAAAAATCCAGAATTCCGATCTGTCAAGAAAGTCACGGTGCCTTCTTCTGTCTGAGCCTGAGAACCACACGGGCAGCTGGGAGATAGAACATGTTGGAGCGTCTGCCCAGGGCCACTGCCCCCATGGGGAGGTGGAGGGAGACAAGAGCACCAGGCAGGTAGAGCCCCCATCACTGGTTGGAGAAGCCTCTCCCTGGACATGAATCATGCTTTGTCTCCATGGTCTGAAGCCCCAACATCTGACAAGTCATTAATAACCAGTGGCTGTGATGAATTCCCGTGAACTTCAACTGACTGCAGCACTTCATAGTCACTCGACTGGAGGTCCCCCCCGTCATCACGGTTTCATGCAAACTGGACACAAGTTGCCCCATGGGACCATTGTAGTTGACTGGGTGACACCGAGCTTTTCTTCTGAGATCAATTTTCCAAGAATTTGGACTTTTCCAAATTGGACTTTTCCTTCTATTGCTCAACACTCTCCTCCTAGGCTGGCATGGATATGTCAGGGATGGGTTGGCAGAATTCCTTAGAAAGCACTGCCCGATCTCTCCGTGAGAGCCCCGCTCTGTGTTACAGCCTGATGCCAGGAGAAGGCCTCTTTCCCTTTGCCTCTCATTTGCTAGATGAGGAAGCCACATTCGGGGTTAGAATGGCCAGAAGTCAGCTGGATTTGTGTCTATCATTCATTTGCTCCTTGATACACTTCCCCACTTTAAACTGTGGTGTTTTTCATCAGCCATTGGAAATACTTGCATGGTCGAGGTGCGTTCGTAAAGTGAAGTTGAAGGACATGTCAAGATGGCGCTCTCTCTGCAGAGTTTTGCCTGTTATTTTTGTTCGTTTCTGATGTCATCTCGCTAAAAGGAAGAAAATTTCCCTAGCAAATCACCTTGCCTTGGGGAACACCTTTAGGCAGCTCTGACCACAACTGATCTTGAACTGAGTCTCCAGTTCTGGAAGCAAAGAGTTCTGGAAAGATCTTTCCTGACCCTTTGATCAGGATTCCCTTCTGTCCTTTGCTAGCCTCGTGAGGGTGAGTCTGAGCGGGCTCTGGGACAGAGTCGGAGCAAAGTTCTGGCTTGTTCTTTGTCCACCAAGCCCGGTGCTCTGGAATGGGACTGTTTCTGTACAGAAAGCGATCAGGGGTGGCCCAGGGACTCAGTCAGTTGAACGTCTGACTCTTGATTTCAGCTCAGGTCATGATCTCGGGGTTATGGGATCGAGCTCCGTGCTGGGTTCTGTGCTGAGCATGGAACTTGCTTAAGAATCTCTCTTTCTCTCTCTCTCCCTCTGCCCCTCCCCCTGCTCATGCTCTTTCTCTCTCTCTGTCTCTAAAAAAATAAAAAAAGGTGCAAATTACTACACAACAAACCACTGTAGCACTACAGTGGCCCTGTCTGGGGTATCAAGTTCATTCCAGTCCTGGGGTCTTCAGGTCTCCGTTTTGAGTTGACTGTGAGTGAGCTTGGCTACGATGGAAAGGTGTGTGGCTGAGGTGTGCTGTTTATGGAAGACGCCTCAGGTAGAAAGGGAGCAAACTCTGACAGCAGCCTGAGGAAATTCTCCCTGGGCTCTGCACCTGTTCAGCTCTAGGGGAGGCCTGGCTGGAAAGATGGGTTCCAGGCCAGGGGCTTCCGGAACGTTCTCATGCTGTGTTTGTTCAATGTTTACATCATGCTCTTTTCGTTTTATTTTTTAACAGGGAGACTGTGAGCTTCCTGATTCTCAGCTCACACAGACAATTGGCATGGGCCGTGGTGACAGGCAGCCCTTGGGGGAAACTATGACGCCCCATTTGGCATTCCATATCTCCTGGAGCTGACTTATTAATAGCCCATAGATTACAAACAGCGTAGTGCTCCCCTGCTCCTGTGGTCTGTCGGCTGCAGTGTTGTTTGGGTTGCGTGCACTTGGGATCTAGTCCTTTTAAAATTACATTTTCTCCTGCTTCGGCGCTCCTCCCCTGAGGCCCGTTGGCACTGTTGTGTGCTCTGCTGAGCCTGCCCTGAATCAGTCTTGTCTCTCGGTTCTCCAGCAAAGGTTTATTTGATTTCTTTAAAGTCACTTGGTTGAATTCTCAGCACAAGTACAGGTGCTGAAGTAATTACATCTGCTCTTTTTAAAAGGAAAAATAAGAATCTGTGCCCTTCTCTCAACTCTGCCTTCACCGGTGGAATTCAACGAACGACGTGTCCTTGAAAAGTCATGTTTTATCCAGTTTTGCAAACTTTTGACTTACATTGTAAATTCACCGATGTTGGTGTTCATAACCTGAAATCTAGTACAGCTGGTCCTTGAGCAACATAGGTTGGAACAAATAGGTGTTCACTTAGCACATGGAGTTTTTTAAAAATTTTTAAAAAGCCTTATTTATTTATTGAGAGAGAGCGAGAGAGAGAGAGAGAGAGAGCGAGAGCGTTAGCGAGCACAAGCTGGGGAGGGTAAGAAACAGAGGGAGAGAGAGAATCCCAAGCAGGCTCCACACCATCAGTGCAGAGCCCCATGTGGGGCTTAAACTCATAAACTGTGAGATCTTGACCTGAGCTGAGATCAAGAGTCAGATGCTTAACTGACTGAGCCACCCATCCCTAGCACATGGAATTTTTTTTATAGGACAAGACTGTAAATGTGTTTTTTCCTCCTTATGATTTTCTTGCTAACTGTGTCTTTCCTTTAGCTTACTTTATTTTAAGAACACAGTGTATACGGCATATAACACCCAAGCTATGTTAATTGACTTTTATGTTTACATTATTTGTAAGGTTTCCAGTCAACAGTAGGCTATTAATAGGTACATTTTTTGGGGGGGGTCAAAAGTCATACATGCATTTTTGACTGTGGGGAGTGAGCGTCCCTAACCCCTGTGTCGTTTAAGAGTCCACTTTATTCCTAATTATATCTTTTTCCCTGAGCCCCAGGAAATATTTGTCAAATAAATTCTCAGGTGGACCAGGAAAAATTTTGTGTGTTTGTTTTAAATGGACCCTGCACTAACTTGCATAATGCTGGTAGTCTTGATAACACGGGGAGACGTGTGGATTATGCACTCCTCCTTGGTCAGCAATCTCTGATAACTGCTTGATTCATACAAAACGAAGAGATCCTCTTTAGCTTGGATGGGCCGATGGGCTCATTTTTTCAGGAAAAAAATGAGCAACTAGTGCTGGAGAGAGTCCTGTGTTTGTCCCCAGAGGGGGAGACAGGAAGCCCCCCCGTCTCGGGTGACCTCACAGGCCCGTGCTGTCTAATGTGTCATCCGCCGGCCACGTGCAGCTACTGAGCATCTGAAATGAGCCAGCTCTGAATTGAGATGTGGTCTAAGTGTGAACTCAATGGGATTTTGAAGCTATAGTGTGAAAGGTAATCATGGAAAACTTCTCATCAATGGTGTCCATTTGATTACCTGTTAGAATGACAATATTCTGTATAAAGTGGGTAAATCAAATATGTCACTATGTTCATTTAACCCATTTCTTTTTACTCTTAAGTGCGCATACTGCAGAATTTAAGATAATACGTGTAGCTGGCATTATACACCCACTGGTAGGGCTGGATATTATAGAATATCCAGTCCTCAGCCATGCCTGTTCCTTCTGGTACGTTGGAAATGGCATTAACGTCAAGGGGCAGCCAATGTGCTATCCCAAGTCAGGAAAGAAAAGGATCACCTATGAAAGAGGCTAACTCGAGGACCCCGTATTCGGGGAAAAATGCAAAAGGATTTGGAACTGAGCACAACTGATTGGAAAGAGTTGGGGGGATTCCCGACATAGGAGTGTAAACAATTTTCCAGCCTAGTTTGGAAGCGGTGGCCACGAAGCCAGCTTGTTCACGTGTGAGCTGGCTCTCTGCACACCAGCCATACCTGGTGTGTGCCTGGCTGGAGAATCCAGACAAGATCACATTTCCTGCTATTGCTGTGCATACCACGGCGGGGAAGGCAGCTCACGGAAAAACAAACATTTGCAAATAGAAAGAGTGAGGTAAAAGAAGGTACTGTGTCTTTTGATTTACTAAGGTATGTTGTCTATTTAATTTTAATTTCTTGTCCTTTAGAAAGATTGTTTTAAGAGACTCCTAAATTTTTTTAAGTTTATTTATTTATTTTGAGAGAGAGACAGAGAGAGTGAGTGGGGGAGGGGCAGAGAGAGAGGAGAGAGAGAGAATCCCAAGCAGGCGCCACACTGTCAGTGCAGAGCCCAGAAATTAACATAACATATAATAATATATAATAAATAACAGTATTTATATTATTAAATTATAATTAATTATATATTATATATTAATATATTATTAAATTATATATTTACAACATATAATAAAATAAATAACAATAATTGCCAGACATAGGCATCCAGTGTTGAAGGAATGAGTCATGGTGCCAGCTTTGAAGCACTGTGACATCACCTATATAGACAGTCACACAGTCTGTCACCCTGCCCTTTCCCTCCAAGTCAGTTAATTATTCCAGATTGGCTTGTCAAGGATGCTTGCTGGGATCACTTTACAAAATATGTTCAAGAAAGTGCAAACGCTGTAATCACCAGTAACCCATTCCTCATTGCCCTTCCCCGGGGCCCCCCAAAGATCACGAATGTTAAGAGTTACTTGGGTTTGGTTTGATTCTATACCTTTGGCTTAGATCTTTGCCCAACCTACTGGTAGACCTCACTGCAGAAAAGTGTGACTGAAAATCTGGTGAACATTCTGGATCCTGCCTCTGGGTTCCTCTTCTCAGTGGCTCTCCCTGGCCTCTTCCCTTGCCTCCCTACTTCAATGTGGGAGGCCCCAGAGTTTGTCCTCAGCCTGCTTCTCTTCTCATACCTCACCCTTTCTCAGGGAGAGGTGACTGTTCTGAAATTCTCCTCCTATTTAGGTGACTCTCACATCTGGCTCTGCAACTGAAATCTTTCTTTTAATTTCTACACCGCCATGTTGACACCATGAGACGTCGCCTGGATCTCCTTGCGGGATTCTCAAAGTGAATGATTTCAAGATGGAACTCCTCATCCCCATGCTGTCTGGGCTAACTGTTCTTCATCTGCCCCCACAGAGCCCCTCTGTATCCTTTTGATGCTCTATATCCCCGTAGAATGGCTCTTATGGATGCACCTAGTCTCTCATGTCCCGTGGCTTCCTGCTGGGTTCCTCATGGGAGGCACTGGCAGGAGATTGAAGGGCAGGTGGAAATGGAATCTTCCTGTAGGCTCCAGGCTGAGCTGCAATGGATTGGGTTCTTCCTACCACCATACTCTTAGTTAGTGGTTCTGTCTAGTTTTCTCCCTTTGCACCTTTAGGCTCAGGGGGATGGCTCCAGCTGTTCCCAGCCCTGGCATGCCTCCCCATCCATGGCTCGTCTCCCCTGGCCTATCCCGTGCCTCCAGAATCTTCTAGCCCTCCTCTGTCCACCCTTGCCAGGTGTGCATGCTGTCTCCTGAAGACCCTGACACATGCCTCTACCATGTGTTCCTCCCCTTCACGTGACTCCACAGAAGGCAGCGGCTTGTGGTGAGAACCCCAAGTCAGAATCCAGATGCATCCTTGCCTCTTTCCTCCACCCCACTGCCAGCAGACCCCGAGTGTCACAACTTTGTCCTCATAGATTTTCCTCATGCCCGCCCTTTGCTATCTCCACGGTGACAGAACTGTTCAGGTTGTGGAAATAAACGAAGCCCAACCAATGAGAAAGCAAAGACTATCATTTATTTAGAGTTTGCGACAGCAAGGTTGTCAGCCGCGTCACTTGCACTTTGGCAGAGACCCAAAGGCGGGCAGGGGAGTAGGAAAGCTTCGCGCTGGAGAAACGGAAGGGCTGCAGGCAGGCCCTGACGGAGGCTAGGGGTCTGGAGGACCCATAGGCAGCCAGCAGTCGCGTCTCCTAAGTGATTAATCAGGGGTACGTATTTGCCTTTCTCTAGTTGGTGTTAATTTGGAAGAAGAATGAAACACCAAGGAGGCCGTGGGTTATTCATCGAATCCTGGCCATCCTGGGCCAGCTACGATGGAAGTCGTCGTTTAGCTCCCTGGGTCATTCCTGGAGGTGCAGCGTGACGCACAGCTGGCTGGCAACCTGGGTTGCGGATTGGACCTGAGGGGCAGGTTTCCTGGGCCCGGCGGCTGCGGCTTGTGGGTCAGAGTTCTATTTTTATCTATGGTCTGGTCATTGCCCATTTGCATCTTCAGTTTCTCGGGGTGGTTGCCAGTTTTTACTAAACAACGGCCACAAAGCTTTTATGTTCTTGGTTAGGAAGATAATATATCCTCTTGGAGAACATTTTAAGCAATGCAGGAAGGTACAAATTATAAAGAAGAGAGCAAAAACCTCACCCTGGGTCCTGCCAGCAGAGGTAGGCACTGTTCACCTTTCTTTTTTCTTTTTTTTTTAATTTTTTCTTAAGACATGTACAAGAGTGCTACTCTTCCTTTAGATTTTTTCCGAATGTTTATTTATTTTTGAGAGAGAGAGAGAGGCAGAGTATGAGTAGGGGAGGGGCAGAGAGAGAGGGAGACACAGAATCCGAAGCAGGCTCCAGGATCCCAGCTGTCAGCACAGAGCCGGATGTGGGGCTTGAACCCATGAACTGTCAGATCCAAAGTAGGGCGCCTAACCAAGGGAGCCACGCAGGTGCCCCATTCACGTACTTTCTAGATCCCTCGTCAATTTCCATCTGGATTACAGCTGTCATGTCCAAGTCTGGGCCCCGGCTCCAGGCTCTTGTACTTCCCCATTCTTTTCTGCAGAGCTCTCCTCCATTCAGACCTGACCATGAGCCTGCCCTGCAGTAAACTGTTCAGTGGCCCTCTGGTGAAGCCCATGCTCCTCGGCAGGGCTCCCTATGCCACTGATGATGCCAGCCTGGCTTCCCTCTGCCTGAACCTTCCATCTCGCTTCCACACGGGAGAGACCCAAGGATGGCCAAGGCACTGCGTTCTTCCGTGTGGTGTCTTTCCATGTGACGCCCCCAGTATCACCCATGCTTTCCCCACTGCCCATGACTTAGCTAAGTCCTTAGGACTCAGCTCCAACTTCCCCTCCCAGGAGGGTCCCCAGCCAGTCAGTCTGCATCCTCAGCACCCAGCGCCCGTCCAACAATGGCACCCAGCACGCCCATGACAGTGGCTGGCTTCCACACCACTTTGCGCAGATAGATCCTGAACTTGCAAAGGTACATGCTACATATCACGCATTTTCTCCACAGCCCAGGGTCTGTGGTGGAGCCAGAAACACAAGGGAGGCTCCGTAGACATTGCCTGAAAGACTGAGTTGGTTGGTGCATGAAATTGTACGAATGTGTGTGTGTGTGTGTGTGTGTGTGTGTTCCATACACATATCTGTAGATGGCCTGGTTGTGTATCAGGTTGATTTGAGGTATTGATTGGAAAGCCCAAACACTTCCTTTCCACAGGGTGCCTACTTAAACCATTAAAAAAACCCTTTCAGTTATGACTTTTAAATGTGGTCGGTGCCATTTCTCTATACTTTGCCTCCATTGTTATCCCTCCTATCTAATAATCTGACAAAGATCTGTGGGGAGTAGAATGTTCTATTCACGAAAATGCTTTGAACTTTTTGCAGGAAAATTCACTTCTCCCTAAATCAATAAGGCAGTCCACACTCCCTCCTCAATTACAGATAGCATGAATACCTATTCCTCCCAATGGCAGAACTTAGGGAGAGAAGGCTGGGAAGCGACGCAGAGGACCTAGGACTCTCTGGAAGTAGAAAGAATAGAGATCCGAAGAGGCAGAGGCACAGATCAGGTGCAGGGCTCCTCCAGGGACCCACAGCTGCTTTGCTAATGGAGGCTTTTCTAAAAGACTATGTGAGGGGCGCCTGGGTGGCTCAGTCAGTTAAGTGTCCGACTTTCGCTTAGGTCATGATCTCGCGGTTCGTGGGTTCGAGCCCCGCGTCGGGCTCTGTGCCGACTGCCAGCTCAGAGCCTGGAGTCTGTTTCGGATTCTGTGTCTCCCTCTCTCTCTGACCCTCCCCTGCTCACGCTGTCTCTCTCTCTCTCTGAGAAATAAATAAAACATTACAAATTTAAAAAAATAAAAATAAAAGACTATGTGCATTGTTGCAGAATTGTACTTGTCAGAGCAAGCCTATCAAAGAGATGGGTCTTCAGTTGTGTTTGGATCAGGGTGGCTTGGTGGGCGAGGGGGTGGGGGCCAGGCTCCATGGCTTCAAGGATAGGAGTAGACAAGACTTTCAGATGTCAGGAGTCCAGCCCGAGAAATCACAGAAGTGTTTGAGTTTTGTTTTTTTTTTTCTCAGAGCTTGTTTTATGTTGATGACAATATGGCAGAATCGGTATACTGGGAATAGAAAATAGCAGTGTTCATAATCACAAGGGCCAGGTCTCAGCAGAAGGTTTCCGAGGTGATTTCTTTGAGTATTAGACCGGGTCTCTGGCTCCTGCCACCCACTCTCAGTTCCTAACGGGCTACACTGAGGTTCATGGCTGCTCTAGGAACTTGCAGCTTAATGTCATTTTTGCCCACTTCACTCAAATTCGTACTCAGCTTTGTCATACAAAGGACAAACTCAGTGGGTCTGAGCGCCCTCACTGGGGTTTTATTGATTTGACACTTGGAAGCCACGAACAGGGGACAAAACTGTAAGAGAGACCTAAGCATGACATATTCCTATGTGATCTTTGCATTGTGCTGTTTTATCAGGTAAAGAACAATCTATTAGTCCTGAGTAAGCAAGGGATATTTAACCCTCAAATTTCATCTCTCTCTCTCTTACACACATACACGTACTTTTTTGGTAGGAGGCACTAATTATAGAAATGTATAGATGGATCTCTATAGTTTTTGCGTTGGGGCATGGGCAGTTTGGGTGATAGGTAAGCGTCAGGTTGGGTAGTGGTAGCAGCTACGGAGGCGGCCACGGGGCATGTCTGCCCAGGGAGAGAGGGCAGGAGCAGGCATTGGCATTCTTTCCAGGAAGCTGGACTTACGCATGGAGCACACAGCAGAGCCAGGAGCAGCTGTGCTTGGGAACCAGCTGGGCGGAGAATGAATATATGTGGATAAGGCTGGGCGAACACCACCATCACTGGAAGAAACATCCTCTAGTGGTGGACGGAACGTGGGCTGTGCCAGAAGCCCTGCAGGAGCTGCTTAAGAAACACACTTGGACTTGGTTTGCCATTGGCTGCATGAGATGGACCTTTTATTGCACCCATGCCCGGAGCGTGGCCGTAACTCTTTGTGCTGTGAGACAAAGTAGAGATGTCGGGGCTGTCCTGGCCTCCTTCCAAGGGGACTTACATGCAAACATAAAGGAAGGCTTCACATTTGAGCTCACGGTATTGCAGGGAACCAGGAAAGTCGTGTGTAGGTCATGATCCAAAGTGACTTTAGTCTATTAGCTTAAAAATTGAATCTTAAAGATGCTAGAGGTTGAAAAATGGTCTTTAGCTTGCCTCCATATAATCTATGGAGGCCGCATGGGATTCAGGGAAAACCACTGCCTTTGGAGCCAATGTGCCAGAGTGAGTGAATTTGTCAAAGGGTAATAATCCTACCTGCCCGCGCTCCGCCTCCTTCTGTCACCAAGGGACCTTTAAGCAAGTTCAAACAGACTGTCAGTAGAATGTTGTCTTAGAAGAGGTAAGGGCTGGGCTAAAAAGCCACAGATCTGAACCTTTATCTGGGGGGTTACACATTTGTATAGGTTAAAAACTGTTTGGGGGCATCTGGGTGGCTCAGTCAGTTAAGCATCTGACTTCGGCTCCCTCTCTCTTTCTCTGCTCCTCCCCTGCTTGTGCACACTCTCTCCCCCTCTCTCTCTCTCAAAAATAAATAAATAAACATTAAAAATCCTGTTTGCTGCTTTATTGGTAGCAAAACACAGAAGCCTACAGTTTTGTAATTGTTTTATTAGAAACTAAAACTTGAGGAGAACTGTCTAAATTTATGATCTTGTTACACACTTAAAAAAAGCCCTTGTTATGTGTTTAGGGTTCATAAAATTAATGAAACTAACTGCAAATCATCTGAAATGACAGAATTCTATTTCTACTTGGCATGATGTTTCCATGATGTCCTTTTGAAGGCGCCACTGGACAGTTGAGAGAAGATCCTTGAGAGCCAGGAAGGAATTGTCTTATTTGGACAGGGTGGCTAAGAACAAGAGAGACAGAGATGCACACACAGAGAAAATGCCATGGGAGCTCCCCTCGATGGCACGAACATTTGCTAAGTGTCTAATTTCTCATTGAAATTTCATGCCGAACTCCACGATGTGGCTATAGTGTGAGCCATTCTGGACTGCTCTTCTATTAGCAAAATGTGGAAAGTGTGACCTGCTCACACGCTGAGGGGGCAGAGGCTTGGTTCTTCTCACGCTAGTGCGGGGCCCAGGGGGAAGAGGAAGGAAGTGGGCCCTGACATTATCATAAGGATGTGCCCTTCTTCACACTTACAGGTAAGCGTGCGCTGGGAGAGAAGTGCGAGGGTTGCTTCGCCGGTGTTTGGTGAGTCTGCACTGGCTGAGTGCAGCAAGTAGTGTGAGAAGCTTCTCTGCTCAGCCCACCCCGGGGACTGGACGGTTGTAGGGAGTCCAGCTGCCCCCAGACTCTCCGCCTCGGAGTATGAGCTTCCCTCTAAATATAATATTCATGGTGCCACAGAAGGGTCGTGGCTAAGGCGATTCGGTTCCTGTGTGCTGAGTTTAAAAGTGTAATTGTGGCACCTTTTAAACCACTTCCTCCCAAATCCTCAGCAGAAGGGAGAATGATGTAGAAAACGAACATCGCACAAAGCAAAGCATCGTCCGGTCTTTCCTATTATGAGGTCTCTAGAGCCCCGAACTGTGTTTTCTTGACTTCAGGATTCTCAGGCTCCAGCACAGATGGCATATAGCAAGTCCTCAGTGTACCCTTGGTGAAGGAAGTAAACAAGAAAGGAAGGAAGGAAAGAAGAAAAGGAGGAAAGAGAGAAGGAAGGAAGACGTTTTCACTGTATGAACAGAATGCACCAAGTTCAAAAGCGTGTATTGGCACAGTTAAAGAATGCTCGGCCGTGGAAAACGATCTGTCTACAACTGATAGTAATCTTATTCCCTCGCAAATTCAGTCCAGCCTTCGCTGGGTATTGAAAGTGTGCCTTCCGGGCATCTGAAGGATTGTTGTCCATCAAATGGAAAGCAGAGAAGCGGTGCACCTGCAACACAGGCTGCTCTGTGTCTTCACAAGTCCTTGGGCACCGGAACCTGCCGTCCGCGGCCCCTTTCAGAGCGATTTTCCGGGATGAGCTGCCCCATTCATCCCAAGCCCCCGCTACTCTGCTCACAGCTGATTGGAGCAGAGATGGGCATGTGATCAAGAAGACAGCTGCTATAGGCTGATCAGCAGCCAATGAGGTGGCCTGACGTGGAGCCCTGTCCAATAGGAGATGATTATACTGGATGGTGGCCACTCACCTGGTCTCTTCCCTCCCTGGAAGTCGGCGTGAGCCAGACAGAGGTAGTAGGAGGCACGAAAGTCAAGGGGGGCACAGGAGGGCAGCAAGCAGGACCTTTGCGGGAGGAGGGGAGAAGGGAGCAGAGCAAGGAGCGGATGGGGGCAGGCAGAGTTGTAGAGGTGGAGAGGCTGGGTCCTAGACATGGCCGACTTCCTGCTCTTGGGTCCCCAGAGCCACCAGGCCCCATTGGTGCCGATAAATCTTGCTGACGAATGAGGCTTCTGTTCCCAGGAAGCCTGGCTGGGTGGCCACAGGCGACCAGACTGACTTCCTGGGACCTCAAGGAACCCAGTGCCTGCATTTCACTTCTCTAGGCCTCGGTGTCTACACAGCGAGCCAGGCTGGTCTAGAAGCAGCACTAAGATGTGAATTCAGGGTTCTGCAAGCTGTGGGGGGAATGGCGGACTCTGGGAAACAGAACACTTTGCCTCTGCCTGGGAAGGAATTTATACTCAAGTTGGGTGTATATTAAATTGTCAGGCAGGGAGTCAGGGGAAGGCCTCTGAGACAGCAGTCCCAGAGGCAGTGCTGCGTGTTGAGTATGGCTGAGATGGCAACGTGGAAATTGCCTCGCAAAAACGGACTCCTGGAGTAGCACAGGCCTTCACCAGGCCAGGGAAGGCAGCCTGGGTCTCTGCAAATCTTGGGGGCTTCCCGATGCCCACAGGTGGAAGCAAGATGCTTGGAACTTTCCGAACAACCCGAGGGAACAGTGAGGGCCCCAGATGGCATTTCTCGGCTTGGATGATAGCTGTGATCTTGGATGTTCCCTAGAGCCCTGTACTCAGAACATGGGGACCCATGGATTCTGATGGAAGACGGACCGCAGTGTAAGAAGCTTTGGCCAGGTATACAGTTTGCAAAGGCTGCAGCATTCACACAGTGAGGATCTGTCCCAACTTCATGAACAAAATCGAAGCAGGGACTGGATCTGGAGAGGTGGACAGCCATCTGCCTGGTAAGCATGTAGGAACAAGAAGTTCTTGGCCAGGCTCAGCTCTGGTGTTGAAAGGGAAATCTGGAGAGAAAGCAGGTGAAAGGCTACTTGGACGATGTTAAGGAAGAATGTGTTTCCGAGAGCTCCCTGTTCCTTTTCATCATGTGAAGCACCTATTACTTGCAGAAGGAACAAAGGAACGCTGTCACTGTGGTGTGTTTTATAGGTGAGCCCTTGCAAAGTAAGAGGCTACACTCGAAAGAGTCACTGGGATCCTCCGATTGTCAAAGCAGTCAAAGCCCCAGTCTTCACTCTCCTCTGCCTCTGAAGCATCTGATATCATTGCGCTCACTCCTGTGGAATGATCTCTTCTTCCCCGGTTGGATTTTATCCCACTGGGAACAGGGCTGGACCGCTGAGCCTGTGCTAAATGACTTCAGAGCATAGGGCTGTGCCTTTCGATCTGAGATCAAAGATGGCATGCCTAGGGGCACCTGGGTGGCTCAGTCGGTGAAGCGTCTGACTCTAGATTTCAGCTTGGGTCATGATCTCACGGTTCGTGAGTTCCAGCCCTGGATTGGGCTCTGCACTGGCAGTTTGGAACCTGCTTGGGATTTGCTCTGTCCCTCTCTCTGCTCCTCCCCAGCTTGTTCTCTCTCTCTCTCTCAGTAAATAAATAAACTTAAAAAAATAATCTTAAAAGATGGCATGCCTAAAGCTAGTTTTCATGAATGTTTAAAACCATCTGGGGCCTGGGAAATACATAAGATACTGCAACCAACAGAGTTAAACATGGATGTCCTCTGCAAACTTATCCTCAAAGACTGGCACACGGAAGAGGAATCACTGGAGGAAGACAATCTCTAGGTCAAAGATGTGCCAGGCCATCCCTGAGAATGTGTTCCTGGTTTGTTTGTTTTTCCCCTTTGTTTAGTTGAGCACAGTGATGTTTCCCCAGAAAGGGGAGCTTCTGGGATCCCAATGAGACAAAACTGTCACTCTGCAGTGCTGTTTGCTTGGGCAAAATGAAACTGGCTTTTTACAAAACCAAGAAGCAGCTGAAGTAGAAGGGGTTTCATTGGCTCTTTGCTTTTCTTTTTTTAAAAAAAATTTTTTTAAGTTTATTATTTTGAGAACGAGAAAGGAAGAGGGCGAGTGAGCTTGTGACATGGGGGAGGGGCAGAGAGAGAGGGAGAGACAGAGAATCCCCAGCAGTCTGTGCCCTCTTAGCACAGAGCCTGATGTGGGGCTTGATCTCATGGACTGTGAGATCATGACCTGAGCTGAACTCAAGAGTCAGACACTTTACCGACTGAGCCACCCAGGTGCCCCTTGTTGACTTTTTTCTAGTTGGTCACGATAGCTCGAAGCTTCTGGTATGGACTGTGTCTTTCCAGAGCTTGGCATTTAGTAGGAACCCAATATGTGTCATTTGTTGAATGCATAAATGAAAGTAACACACTTTGTCCTTATCTCCTGTGGCTCTGGCTTATCAGGTTTGAGACTGTCTGTAGCCGACACAACACCAGACTCCATGCCGTCATGTGCCTCATACGGTGGGGTGTGTGAGGCTCTGGTGATGATGTAGGTGAAGGGGCTGTGCACACCAGGAATCGCTGTCCCAAGTGAGGGGCTGTGCATAAGCTGTGGGGAGAGAAGGCGTGGCTAGGTCTGCCATCTCCCTAGTTTTGATACGTTTCTTGCCTCTGATGTTTGTGATGGTGGACGGAAGGCCTGGGATTCCTTCCTCAGGATTGGGGGCAACCTCTTTTCCTTTCTGGGGTTGTGTCCCTAGCCCTTCAGCCACAGCCTAGGGTCACAACCCCATGCCAGGGCTGTGGGCCACAAGGCTGGCACAAGTAAGTGCATCTGAGCAGTGATGCAGGTGAGGTGGGAGCAGTTGAGGTATCTCAGGACTCCAGGAGTTTCACCAGGGAGCAGAGTGACACTCCAGCCAATTCTAATATGTGCTGATCAGTAAAACACAGAGACTGCGAGTCTGCCAGAGAAACAAATCTCCATTCCTCCAAGACCTGTGTGAGACCTCCTTGTAGATCTCAGAAAAGCAGTGACTGGCTTAGTTGATCAAAAGTCAAGATAAACAGAATTTTCTAATGCTACGGAAGGAGCAGAAATTACCAGAAAGAAGGAATAGAATCAAAAGGAGCTTGGCTAACTTTTATAGTCCCTGGTTGTCTATTTCTGGAAAATCTATGCTCAGTGGCATCATGAAAAAAACACACACACACACACACACAAAAACACACACACAAAGGTTCTCAGAGAAGGCAAGGAAAAGCTGGCCCCAGGGATAGAAGACTCGTTTCTGAGACTTTTTCTGTGTTCTCGAAGTCCTGCAAATCTTCAAATGCTGCCTGAGCGCTTTTCATCTGTAGTTGAAAGTCTTTTTTTTTTTTTTTTTTTTTTTAAGAAAAACCAAAGATAAAGCAGGGAGAGGCCAGGTTTTCTTTACAACAACACACTGGGTTTGGAGAAGCAAATCTGTGTGCACTTTGTCATGATAGGCAATTAACGGGAAGAGGGACCTGAAGCCACCATGTTTTCGATGGCCATAACTGGGAAGACTGCAAAGGCATCCTCTGTGCCTTGGGCCAGGAAGGAAGGACAGCCACCTCAGGTTCCTGCTCAGCTCACAAGATGCCATGCTGAGTGAGGGGTGCTACCACGGGGCCACGCCCGGAGCGAGAGGGATGGAGAAGAGGACGTGGTGTGGGTCCCCAGAGCCCAGTGGTCAGTCGAACGAAGGCTGCTTCTCACACAGCTCCTGTTGGCCCTTGGTGGAGCCATCGATGTTTGGGGACCTTTTGTTGGGTGAGCGCTTCGTGCTGAACGCACAGGCTGTTGGAAGTCTTCACTCCATGTCTGTGAATGGTCACTTAGTAGAGACGGAGAGGGAAAATAAGTGCCCAGCGGGGTTCATTTCATTGAGATGCCTTTGGATGAAGCCTCCTTTGGGTTCTATGGATGGATGGACAGCATCACGGCTCCTTTATCTGGAGGTGACATGCACCCGGAGGCTGCATGGGGATCGAGGGACATAAGCTTGTCCAACTCCTTGCTCTCGGTGGTGGCTTCCATTACGACCCGGGCAGAGCCATCATTAAAAATGAACAAAAGCATAAAATTGACTCCAAGAAAATAAACAATACCACAGACGATTGCTCATTCCGTGTCAGAAATGAAAGCCTGGATGCTGTTTTATAATAAACACAGGGGAGTGTGAGGGCATCCCTTGATAGACAGACGGTGTGGGCCACAGACCCCAATGTCAGAGATGCGCCCTGCCCTGGGAATCGGGCTGGCTTGCCGCCCAGGGAGATGATGGCTCATGTGTGTGGAAACAGAAGCCCAGTCCGGGGAGGGGGCTCTGGCCCCCAGAGCGTGCCCACAGCTCTCCCTGCCTTCCTCCCGGGGAGGGCAACCCCCCTGGCATCGAGGCTGCCTGGCCGGCTTCACAGCTATGCACTGCGTACGGGGCCGATTGTTGAGGCTGTCGTAAGTGCCCTTAAAAGGGTGATAATCTCATTTATTGTCAAAGCAATCATTGCATATTACAGCCTTGTATGAGGTCACACATCGTAATAATCGGCTGGCTTGAGCCCAGGTGGTCAGACCTGATATTCGAGTCCACCACAAAATGTTGCCCTTAGCAACCGATTCTTAATGAAAATAATAACGACCACCACCCCAGGGCCTCAGAATCTCACATCTTGGCCTTTGAGTTCTTTGGATTCCAGGTCCCTGCCTTTGCTCACCTCCTGTGAGTGACTGTCTAGCATCGTGTAGGGAAGTGGTGGCTTACAGGGCCTAAGTAGGCAGGGGAAGGGTGTGGAGGGTGGTGAGAGACGGGTCCCTGCATCTGCTTTGGGCGGCATGCTTTACCTGGCCGTGGTGGGGGGAGTTTCGGGGAGGCTGGCTCTCCCTGGCTCTCCTCTCAGGCTTCTGGGCGTGAAGCCCTTGATAGAGTGGGAATGTGAGGGCATGGAGCTGGGGGGGGGGGGTGGAGGTCGCCGTGAACCTCACTGTTTGCGCATTTGCAGGGCCGATGCAGAGTGACTTCTCGGGTTCCTACAGCTGTATTGTCTTTCCACCCAAAGCGTGTGCTGAGGTCGGTGTGTTTGCAGAGCGGGGGGAGTGTACGGACTCGCGGGAGCTGTTGGGGGGCGGTTACCTTGTGCAGGGGCTGTAAATGCTACCTCTGCCTTCAGTTCTTAAAATAAGTCTGCATGGTGTGTGGCTGGTAAACCGGCCCTCGGAGGGGGGAGTGTGGTGGGAGTGGGGAAGAAGCCCTGATGTGCAATGTTTGCCGATTTCCACGGTAGAAATGCACCCATAGGGCTGATTTCAAGCCTAGCGGTTTAGCCAGCCCACAAAGTCCCTGAATATTTACCAGGCAGCTCTCCTGAGCCAGAGGCGCCGGCTCATTTAATTAAGAATCATTTGCTAAGTATTTGCGATCCTGCAGGCGAGGAAATTGAGGTGCAGAGGTCATGCAGTAAGAACAGAACCCTAGTCTGAGCCTTCTGCTTCACAGCCTCCTGGTTACCATGTGCCCCTCAGTGGCGAGCTGGTCTGAGTTCAAGGCTGGGAGGAGGTTACCCCCCACTTAGCCCCCTAACCCCGCCCCCCTTCCAGTTCGGCCTCCCGCTCCTGTAGGTCAGGCGGCCTGGAGAGCTGACTGTCCCTCTGGACACATCCCTGGCCCTAGCTCGCTGTCGCCTTCTTCCTCTCTGCTGGCTCCCAGCTGGTCTGCCACTGGGCCCGACTCGTCCTCAGCGCCCTTGACGTCTCCTGCTGGCCTTGCCCTCCCCGCACCATCCTTGAGTGCGTCATGCTGGGAAAGGTGGTGACCCCCACAGCCAGTGGCAGAATATTTGAGAACTTGGAGACTGAGTCCAAAGGAAGAGCCGCCAGGAAGGGAAGTGGGAGGCTGGCTCTCTGCCCGGGGTCTGGGCACGCCCACATGCTCACCGGTGGCCATAACCCTGCCCTCCCCGATGTTCCAGAAGCTCTGAAGTTCTTTCTCTCCTTGGGGCCCTGGAGCTGCGGGTCCATCCACTGGAATGCTCCTGCCTGGGCTACCCTAGCTCTGGCTTCTCTTCACCCTTTGGAAAGCCTTCCCCAATCATGCCATGTGAGGAGCTCTCCCGGTCCCCATATAGCCCCCGACTGTTTTCCTTCCTGGCTTTCATGTCGTCCTGTAAGCATTTTATCCAACTGCTCAGTGTGTGTTCCTCTGACCAAACACGTTGCAGTGGCTTCAAACCACGTCAGTAATTCTTGGACTGCCCTTCCTTCGTAAGGTGGGTCTTAATTCTGCTCCTTCTGGAATGTGGGCCAGACTGAGTGGCTCTTTTTTTTTTTTTAATTTTATATTTTATTTATTTCTGAGAAAGAGAGCGCATGAGCAAGCAGGGGAGGGTCAGAGAGAGAGGGAGACACAGAATCTGAAACAGGCTCCAGGCTCTGAGCTGTCAGCACAGAGCCTGACGCGGGGCTTGAACCCACAAACTGTGAGATCATGACCTGAGCCGAAGTCGGATGCTTATCCGACTGAGCGAGTGGCTCTTCTGATAAAGGGAACACGGTGGGAGCTACAATGTCAGAACTTCTGAAGGGGGTTCGTAAAAAAGATGACCGCTTCCCGGCTCTGTCTCTCTGGGGCTGTTCCCTCTGGGGGAAGAACTTTCTCACTGCTGGCCGTGGCCCTGCAGGGAGGCCCCGTCAGGAGGCACGCACTCCTCCACGGACAGCCAGTGCCAGCTGGCCAGCTCTGGGCCTGAGTCCCCTGAAACCGACCCCCAGCCAGGTGAGCCTTCCAATGGCCGTGGCCCCAGCCAACATCCATTGGGGCCTACAGCAATCCTGAACCTGACCGGCCCCAAATCCCACAGAAACTGCCAGACGTGAGGTTTCCTGCTATTTAAGCAACTGACTTTGGGGGAGTTTGCAGAATGAAAGGCTGTCATTGGCCTCGTTCTGTGGGTGAGGAGACAGAGGTACAGAGAGGTGAAGCAACTCACCTGAGCACAATTCAGACAGAGGCGGTTGGGCTGCACAACCCATGCCCTTAACCATGACACCAGCTGTCTCCCTGTGCCCCAGACCCTTTGCACCTGTGGACCATGTACCCCAAACAAGGGACTGTTTGGTGGTGGGAAGCCCGGGGCCCTCCCCTCCACAGCCAGATGCGAATCCCGGCCCTGCCAATGGGAGGCAGGCTTCCGAGCCTTGGTCTCCTCATCAGGGACTCAGAGTCCTGCCTCCGGATCGCCAGCCATCACCTTGTCATGTGCTGGGGTCCCTGCTTCTGTGTCTGCTTTGAACCCCCAGCGAGCTCTTCCCACTTGCCACCCTGTCTTCTCCTTTCATCCCTGTCTGCGGCCTTTTGGGCACAAGAGCCTCCTCTGAGACTTGGCGAGGCCAGCCTCCTGCCTTTCGTCAGAGCTTACCTGGCCCTGATGTCATCCCAAACTGGGGGCCCAGAATGGAGAGAGTTCAGTCCCCTTTCTTCCTTACTTGTGCTGGTAATGGGCCTTTCTTTCCCTCCAAAACCTCTTTCTGGAGTTGGGGTGAGGGGGCGCCGTGAGGCCTGAGTGGAGAAGGGAGTGGCCAGAGGCCCTCAGGTGCGGTGTCTGGGCTCAAAGAGGGACACTTGGCTCAGACAAAGCCAGGGTGGTGGAGAAGGAGCCAGAAGGAAGTCAAGCATCATGGGTTCTGAGGCTCTGAGTTCAGGCTCATGAAACCCAGCAAGCAAATGTGGCCGCGGTGTATGTGTGTGTGTGCATGGGGTGTGTGTATGTGCATGTGATATGCGTGTGTGTGCATGTGGTGTGCGTGTGTGTGAGCGCATGTGTGCACCTCTGCTTGTCATGCTGAACTTCTGATGCATTTTACCCCCGAGCCCCATAAAGACCATGGGGCAGAGGGCAGTGTCGTGAGCCTGAAATGAGTTAAACAGGAACAGAAGGGGAGCAGCTGACATGGATTCGGGGCAGCCAGGGACTTCAAGCACCTGACCGCAGCGACGTTTGTCTGCCATTTGCTAGTTTTCCTCAAATGTGTGGACCAGATTTGACCTGAAATCTGAGATACTGGGTGTTGAGGTTTTTTCCTGGTGAGAGCATCGCACCGCCCCCCCTTCATCAGGAGGCCCACGCCCTCCATCTGAGCCGTCTCCTCCATTCCGCCTTAGCGGGACAGTCACCCCGAGGATGTAGTGACCCTGCAGCTGCTGTAAAACGTGGCCCGGCAGTGTCCCCAAGCCAGGAGTGCCAGGCACCCCCTCCCAGGCCAGACTCTGTCAAGGAGACCTCCCCCTTCTCTGGACACAGGCCTGGCTAGAGCTGGTGCAGAGGGGGCGGTAAGGAGCCCTCCGTGTCCCTACCCCTCATCCAGAGGCCCCGAGGAAAGCGCTCAGTGTCCCACAGAAGTGACAGTAAAAGCCCATCCGGTGTGGCTTCCCTGCTTTCTTGGGGGCCCTGCTCAGCTTCGGGGCCCTGGGAGTCCCCACATGTAGTGTGTCCGCATGTACTGCCCACCCAGAGCCACGCTGCTGGGGCCCTCCTGGGGCGGAGGCAGACACCTGGCCTGTGAGAGGCAGCTCCTGAGAGGAACAGGGAGCGAGGCTTCCTGCCCAAGTTACTAGAAAGTTTACAAACCTAAAGACCAAGCCGGACACAGGGTGTCCAGTCCTGGGTTGACAGGCTTGCTGGGCCCAAGCCTCAAAGGGGACGTGGGCCCGCCTCCAGGAGCTGGCCATGCCGGTGCTCTCACTGGCGCTCCCGCAAAGAGGCCAGAGGACGCTGGCGAGATCAAGTCCATACAATTGTCTGCTGACGCCTACAGACTGGAGCACCTGCTGACGGGGGCCGAGAGGGTCTGCCACTGAGGTGCGGGGTGGGCCCCTGAGAAGGCCAGCAGATAAATAACACCACGGCCTTGACACCCTACGAGGCCCCATCTGGCAGAGTCACACACCCTCGGATGTTCGTGCATGTGCGTAGCTACCTTTTACAATTCGTTCGGATGAGCTGCTATACTTCCGGATCCCAGGAGGTTCAAGAAAATTCCACCGTCTCAGTGCCTGCCCCCCCCCCCCAACATCCAGGAGCAGTGGCAGCCATCAGCCATCTTTGGGGTGGGGGCCCAGCAGGGCCAGTCTGCACACCCCCCAGCCGTTTCTTACAGGCAGTGGCTGAGAAGAAAGACGTTCAGGGCTCGTTCCAGCAGGGGACTCTTTCTCCCCCGGAATCTGCTTAGAGGAACGAGTGTGGCAGCTGAGGACAGGCTGCTCTGAATGACGCCATCCTCACCGTGGTTCCCCGAGGCTTCTGAGAAGCCCCGAGTCATCGAAAACCACTGATCTGCGGGAGCCACGGACACATCTGAAGCACGAGAGAGGAATTTTCCAAAGTGTCTGGAGAGCACACGGGCTGGCGTCACCCACCCCGGCCGAGTGCCGCTCCCATGGGGCAGAGCCTGTGGCCCCCGCTCGGCCTGCGCTGCACCCCACAGGAGGGGCCCTGCAGACCCCTCTTTCGACCCCCGGGACTTGAAGGCAAGGGGGGGTTGAGGGGCGCAGTCAAGGAGGTGATTCTCATTTGAACAGCTGCGCCTCTTACGTGCCCCTGCCCTGCTCCCAAGTCCTGATGCTGGGGGCACCTCGGGGCCCGTCCTGGTCCCTCGGGCTGCTCTGCGTGGCTGGGCCGTGCCAGCCGGGTGGGTGGCTCTGTGTGTCATGGGGCCTTTGCTGGGCCCTCTCCTGGCCCTTCTCTGTCCTCCTCACGTCACTGCACCTTGACCCCGAATTGGGGGATGGGGGGACCTGAGGTGTCAGGCAGCCCCGTGGACTAAGCCCCTAGCAGCCCTAGGCTGCCCAGCACCCCCCACCCTAGCGCCCTCCGCTGCAGGCTGGGGTGACTCCCGGGCACGGAGGGCCGGGCACGGGTGTGAGCGGTTACCTGCCACCCTCGTTCTCAGTGTTACTTAGTGCAATGCCCACTGGCCTTCTGTGTTCCGGGAGAGCCACCCTCTTCATTTCAGACCAGAGTTCCGCTGCCCACCGACTCCATGGCACTCTTTCTCAGAAGCCCAATTCCTCAGGGGTGGGCTGTTGGTCTGGCCCTGGACACCGCTCCCCAGCCAGCACCCTCCCCTCCCCCCCAACCGTGGCCTGGGTGGCGGACAGAGGCCTGTGTGTGGCAGCGACTGGCTGAGAATCACGAGTGGCCAAGTGTTGGAAGGGCGGGGTCTGAGAGAGCCGGTGGACCCTCCGCTCAGGGACACAACCACCTGTGTTGGCTCGATCCCTGTGGTCCCTTTAAGATTTTGAGCCTGGAGGCTGAAGACCTATAATGTCCTCCACTGTGCCACCAGCTGTGACCTCTTGTGCCCGGTGAAGAGATGCCGGACCGAATCGTGTAACTCTGCCCCCTCATCCCTCAGCACCTGCCACTCTGGCCCCACACCTCTGCACACCGTTGCCCACAGGGGTGGGGGTAGACTGAGTCCATCTCCGGGAAGGAAACATTTGCAAACGGTCCTCAGAGCCCACACCCAGGCCCCCCTGGGATCTGGATAGCTGCCAGGACGGCGATGCCAGCTCTCGTCCGGGACGTCTGGAGTCCATGTGGCCCTCAGGCCTGGCGGTCATGGGCAGGTCTCCTCCCTTACGGTCAAGGATGGCAAGGTTGGTTCCTGAGGCTGGTCCTGCCCTTCTGTGCCCTGCCCTTCTGTGTCCTGCCCAGGCTGTCTGCACAGAGCTTACAGGGTATCCATAGGACAAATGGGGACATTTGTGCCCTCAGCAAGCCCAACTTTGCTGTTCTGAGAGGGAAGGGACTTTGGAATCCCTGCCTGGAGAGGGGTTTTTCAGTGGCTAAATGCTTGCCAGGGTCTCCCACAGGGAACTGCAGGTGGCCATCGTCCCTACGCATGGGAGAAGCCACCCAGCACCCACCACACCCGGAAGAACCAGTCAGAGCCTTGGCTCATCCTTGCTGCAGAGGACAAGGAGCCACGTCCAAGGTTTTATTTCTCCTCTGGCTTCATGGATGACTGAGACAACCGGGCTTGGGTGGACCAGCCACGTGACAGGCTTTCTGTCAGTGCAAGGCCACCCTCCCTCCACGTGGGTGTGGTAGAACTTGAGGCTGGCAGAGCCAAGTTTAGGCTTCTGAATCGTCCCTAAGATCCTCCAAGAAGGGCAGAGGGGAGGGTCAAAATTTAGCCTCAGGGCTTGCTGGTCAGACCCTTCTTTCTCTATGAGGCTCTGAGTTAGAATGTCTCTTAGCAGATAGGACATTGGGCGCCTCCCCACACACGTTCCCAAGCCACCTCCTTCTCACCACCTCTGCACTGTTTGTGATGATGTGTTTGAGCGGTTATCTGCATGACCACGGGCTTTCCTGGGGACTATCTGCTACAGGTGGGGAGGGACGCGTCCATATGACTCACGACTGTTCCTCTGGTATCTGGGCTGTGCCCGGCTCGTAGGCAGTGTTTAATGAATGTCTTTTAAATAAATGATTGGTCTTTGCTCTTTCAAAAAACCTTTGGTTTCTCCCAACTCACCCATATATCACTATATACTCAAAGGCCATGCTTGATTGGAAGGGGAACCAAGTCCTTGACTAGTAAAGTGGGTTATTTTATTTATTTTTAAGTTTTTTAAAATGTTTGTTTATTTTTGAGAGACAGAGAGATATAGAGCGTGAGTGGGGGAGGGGCAGAGAGAGAGGGAGACACAGAATCCTAAGCAGGCACCAGGCTCTGAGCTGTCAGCACAGAGCCCAACACGGGGCACAGAGCCCGATATGGGGCTTGAACTCAAGAACCCTGAGATTATGACCTGAGCTGAAGTCAGATGCTTAACTGACTGAGCCACCCAGGCGCCTCTAAAGTAGGTTATTTTAACAAAGGTTGCATTTAACTTGCGGTTGAGTCATAGGTCAAATACACCTGTGGGAATTGACAGCAGACACTGTTGATGTACAAAGACACCCACGAAGGAGGTTGTAAGGCTGGTGCTGTCTTGTTGTGGAAATGAGTAGAAAAGCAATTGGCTTGAAGGGACTCTTTTCTTCCAAAGTAACAGGGTGAGAAAATGGATCCGTGTAAGCCATTAGCAGGGTATCTGGAAGGCTGGCAGATGAGGGAGGGAGCAAAGGAACAGGAAGCTGTTAGCCAGGCATGTTCGGAAGAAAAGTTTGAAGGAGCGTGTTACTTTTTGATGGGAGGCCCCCTGATGAGTTTCCAGGAAGTCTGTTGGCTGGTTTGTTTTTTTATGGGGGGAGGGCGTACCTGGTCACAGAGTGAACTCAGGCTTTGAAAGTACTTCCGGAACAGGCCTTAACGGAACCAGGTCGTGCAGACAAACCCAAAGTTCTGCAACCACGTGCAGGTCTAGAGGCAACACAGACATCTCACTCCCAAAGCGCACCTTCTAGAAGCAGTAATGCGCTGGAGCCGCTGTCCTGGCTTGGAGACCTGACTTAAATATTCCAGAATTTATATGAGCTGGTTGTCAACCATAGTCATTGTTAAAAATTAAATTGTGTAAACTCACACTTTAATTGTACTAAAGGCCAAGGTAATCAATACAAAAAAACTCATCACCTTCCTACTTATGTGTCTGTGTCTGTGTTCTGGAAGTTATTTATCTCTGTTGTACCTGTATGGTGGCAATATTGTGTAATGGCCTTCCACGGTGCATCTGTTCCCAGTGGTGACATCACTTTGATAGCTGGAAGTCAGTCAGAGTGGGAGTATTTATGTATACGATGCAACTTGTCAAATGCAATCAATCGAGCCTTGATTTATTGTTTTGTTAATCCTCAAGATAGATGATTTTGAACTAGGGGCAGTTTTAGCCCCAGGGGACATGTGGCAATATCTGGAGACACTTCAGATGGTCACGAATGGGTGCTGCTGGCATCTAGTGAGTGGTGTCACATGACACATTCCATGTACCCAGGACCAGCCTGCAGCAAAGAACAATGAAATTCCCTTGTCTGAAATGTCAAGAGTGAAGTTGAGAAATCCTGGTCTAGATTTAAGGAAGCAATTAATAATGTAGATTATACTTAAAAGTATGTCATGTCCGTATCCATTCCATTGCGAATACCACAAAGAAACTGATTCTTCCAGTATTAGAAAATTATTTTTCGATTCAGCAAAGAAGTTGCTCCCGACCTTGACGAATGAGTGACATCCCAACATGCATCTTGACTTCCTTTGTTTCACGAAACAAAGATCTCCACCAACATTCATGTTGGAACCTATACTCATTCATCATTTGCAGCCACAGGTTGGCTGCTGGAGCAGGAGTCCAGCAAAAATTAAAAAAAAAATTCTGTAAAAATCAGTTAGCGTTGTGGTGTTTACAATACAAGTGATTATGTGTAGTATTAGAAGCACGTTATGTGCTAGACATACATCCTTTAGATCAGCAAAATGTATAGCAAACGTGTGTCTGGGTGTGTCTGTCTGGGTGTGTCTGAGTGTGTCTGGGTGTGCATTCTTCTGCCTGGAGAACCTGTTGATCACCATTTACCAACACACCATTGGCTAGAAGCTGCCAAGTTATCTGATGTTAAACGTAACACCCTCCTTCTGTGTCCTACGCAATGTGTTCAGGAAGCTTCCTCCAGAAAAAGCATGGCGTACTTCTGGGAAGCTATTTTCTGAGAGGGATTAGGGTAGAGAGGAAGGCCAACAGGTGCCTGGCTGGTTCCCTGGGTGGGTGGAATGGGATGGCTCTCTTGCTATGTGGTTTGGTCACACTGAAACCCTACCCACCACTCTTTAAATATCTGCTCCAGAGGCTTGGCTCCAGGGTTTGGTCCAGGCTTTCTGGGTGGCCGCTAGGCCGTCTGGGCACAGGGGCCGAAGGCATGGGAGTGGGTAACTCGGTAACTGCCTGCGATTCTCACGGGACTTCATTCATACATTTAATCTATTAGATCCCATTATAGTGCATTCAGAGCAAAAGCCAGAGGAAGAGCAAAGAAGAAAGGTAAACTTTGGGAGCAGAAACAGAATGGGCTGCTCTGGGTAAGAAGGGGCACTGTGATGGCACCCCGGAGAGAGGAAGCATCTGAAGGGCACATCGCTCTGAGGGAACTCGAGCTCCCCGCGAAGGGAAGAGGCACACTTCACTTGTTTGTCAGTTGCGCCGAAGGAAATGAAGATAGAATCTAGAATAACAAGATGCGAGGCTTTTGAGGCCAACTTTGATATTCTGAGGGTCTCCCTTCCCCTTGACACCACTTTTAGTGCTGGGCATTCTGCGTAGGGGATCAGAATCATTCTGGATGTCATATCTGATAGCCTTAAACTTGTGGCACACACATCTTTGTCCAGGGGGGAAAGCAGGGCCTTGGAGGGATACAGATGGCCTCATACTCACCCTAGAGAAATCCTAGGTGTGTGTCCTCATGTGTGTTTCCAGACTGGCTTTCAGATCTACTAATGATAACATAGGATGAGATAAAAGTGTCAAACAGAGAGGAAGGTGTGGTATGTAAGGTCTGCCAGGGACCTTTGAACCCTATGGTTCAAGTTCCACCATTCATAGAGAAGGAAGCAGCCAGAGCAGATCAGCAGCCTGTTCCAGGGGAGACGCTGGTCACACCAGAGTCTCAGTGAGCGGGCCTCTCACCACCTCCCCGCCGGGAGGAGAAGGACCGGGAGGGGGCAGGGAGGCTAGAAATGTAGCCGGAAGGGACGGTGAGCAAAAGATGTTCTTCCTCTCCCTCCCCAAGTCCTGAAGTTGCCTTTGAAAAAATTCGGATGAGAATTTGAATTTAATTTTCCCGTTTCCACCAGAAGAGTGCATTGATTAGATTGCAGCTTAGAAGGGTGTTTGTTTCTTATACAGCAAAACTTGGAGAATGATCTGTACTTAGAAGGAGACACAGAAAGAAGTCTGGAGGTCTGGGAAATCATGTGTGAGAACTGAAAACCCTTTTAGAAATGTGGGCTTTCATGCAAATTATACTTCCAAAGGACTTGGGTAAAAACTTTAAATTAAAATATTGTAGGTGGCTGTGTATGGATTTTTTTATTTTCTAGCATCTGTATGAGTCATTGCAAGTTGTCTGACTTTTTTGTCTCAGCCATATGTCAGCCTGTTCATCCTTCCTGAGCTGCTTAGTGAAGTTGATTCTCCGAGGCCATCCATACGGGTCACTGTGACACAGCAGTCACGGACATCAATCAGGGATGTCTGCATGTGACTTGGTAGTCAGGGATTTCTCTGTGTGATGTGATACTCAGGGCCATCTAATGCGTGACATGGCAGTCAGGGACATCTGGGACATTCAGGGGACTCCCTGAGGGGTCGTGTGCTTTTATTTTGGCTTCCTCATCAGCACATTAATAGTAACACTATGAGACGACGTCTAAGCTAGTTTAGGAGTTATTATACTTGTATTTCCAAAATTTCTGGCTGTTCACTATTCTTACCAAATTATCAAGCTAAAGAAAGAAGGAAGGAGAAAAACGAAAAACTGAGCAACCGAAATAAAACAGTTGAATTTATAAGATGGAAGTGGCGTTGGAGTTACATAATGCATAGAATCTTATGCCCTCTCGATTTTTCCTTTTTGTAAAGGGTGAGAACTGATTATGATGTGCTACAGGCACTGTGTTATGGGTTTGTTACACCTGATTTACTTTGTACACATACGCTCCTTGATACAGGCATTATCGCCTGTATGAGGTGACAGGCTCAGAGTGGAACTGTCCTAGAGCTTCTAGTATGAAGTTGACCTGGGATTCACACACAGGACTTTTCTCTATCTTTTGTAGTTCCCGCTGCCTCTTAGGACAAGTTGCCTCAAGGACATCGCAGGGCGATGGTAAAGCACAGCTGCATGGAAGGGGCATTTGTCTTCTGAGTTGGTGTGGAAAATGTTTTGGGGGAGCCCCACTCTTTGGAGGTGAATCCACAGCTCGGGTGGAAGTTCATCTGTACTCAGGTGTAGCATGCAGGAGGGAAGAGCTCTCGTGATGAATTAGCCTGAGGACTCCATCCCAGGAAGTGACTGGGAGTGTTGCATAGACGGTAAGTGTTAACCGCATGCTGGTGACAGATACTCCGCAGCTCTTCATCTCCCACTGGACTCTGGTTAGTGCAATTAGTGCAGTTACCTCCTCTGTGGGAACCTGGGGTTCATCAGGCTCCAACAACGTGTACGATTGTCTTATTCCGAGGTCAAATCGATGCTGACCGGCTTGACCAGCAGGTGGGCGGTGTGGTTCCGAAGGGCACAGGGCAGCATGGGGTGGGGTGAGGGCATTAGGTTGAGGTTGAGTGCCACCGATGCTATGTCAGTTTGGACAGCCTATCATGTGAAAGTTGTTTCCCCTAAGAGTTCATGCCATGTTAGAGCTGAAAACTGAAGTGTCTAGTCCTCCTGATAAGCTACTAATATGTCCCTGCCAGCCTCTGACTGTCAAAGTACACCCCCTCAGACACATTGCTTTGTGTGCAGCTTCGTACAACTGAATACTTTTCTTGTTGGGGAAGAATCGTGACCTGACTTGGTCTTGTTTTCAAATGTCTTTTTCCAAATACAATTTTGCATAGAAACTCAGTGTTTGTAACAGAAAAAAGCCAGGCATCACTAGATGAGATGGTTGTGAGACCCAGCACCCTATGGCTCCTTTTCCTCTGAGAAATTCCAGAGCTCCAGAGAAGAGAGTTTGAAAATTGTTTCAAGTGGGGAATCAATCGTAAAGAACTGGGTCCTGAGAATTGTAACGGGGACATGCGAGCAGATTCTTATGAGACTGGGGATACCCAAACCCCTAAACTCTGCCCAGTCTTCTTAGCCAGTAGAAGAGCTTCTCTACAATTTTCTGAAGAGATTTTTCCTGTTTTACTGTGGCCTCCCCACCGTGGTTGCCTCAGAACGCTGCCGATTCTTTTTGAGACTATCGTTGATATGGCCAGAGGCAGAACTTCCAAATTCAACAGGTTATCTGGATGGCCAGAAAGGACCCTAAAACCTTATTTATTTGTTCAGTTGAATCTCAGACTGAAAAGTGGCCTAAGTCAAATGACGTTAAAATGCCAGAACTGCCTTAGTATCATGTAGAAAGGTAAACCAAAGTCTTGGGTAGATTGGAATGTTCAAGAGGAATTATCACATAAGATCTGCTCATTCACTCAAGGAGGGTGCATGGGACACTCCTCCCACCATGAGTGTGAGAAATCAGTTGGTGTGGGGAAACACAATATCCTGGAGGAGATCTGTGCTCACTCTTCCCTGCAGGACAGAAAATATGATGGTAACTGCTACCATCGAACTGAAATCCTTAAGCGCAACGCAGATAATTGGATCCCAGGGCGGCGGGGGCCAAGTATGGGCACTTAACTGCAAAATGCAAGATGGTCGTGGTAACTGTGGTGGATGGTGGGGTCAAAGCAGTAATCATCATGGACTGATTCCCTAAGACCTATGGCACAGGCTGGTTGATCATTCTCTCTCTAGAAAAGAACCAGATGGACTGACTATCAAATTCTTACATGATCTGTATGAGCAGAAGAGCATTAGGTCTAGTGAATGGAAATCTAACTTGACCCCCTGAAACAGAATCATTGCTCCTGATCAATTCCTGGACTTGGGTCAGTTTGTAGACCCAGAACCTCTTAAATGAAGGGGAGGCCAGATCCCCTTGACCACGGGCCTTAGCATATTGCCAACATTTGATGCTGTTAATCCTTTCCCCAGTCTTCCTCAGAAGGACCTTAAGCTATTTACCTGGGTAATTATGTACTGGGGAGAGGAAATAATCAGACATTTTAGAGTTTAGAGTGGACCCTGGGTCTAAACCAACGCTGATTCCAGGAGACCCGGAACATCACTGTGGACCATCAGTCAGAGGAGGAGCTTATGGAAGTTAGGTGATCGATGTCAGGTCTGTCTCACAGGGGACTCAGGTCCCCAAAGCCATCCCTGTAGGCTATTTCCCTAGTTCTGGAATGCATAATTTAAATGGATATACCCAGCAACAGGCGGAATGTCCACATTGGTTCCCCAACCTATGGAGTGAAGGCTATCATGGTAGGTAAGGTCAAGTGGAAGTCAAGAGAATTGCCTCTCCCTACAAAAATAGTAAATAAAATGATATTGTATTTCTGAAGGGATTGCAAAGATCAGTGTCACCATAAAGGACTTCAAAGATGCAGGGCTGGTGACGCCCCCCCTCCCCCATTTATCTTGCCTTTTTGTACAAAAGACAGATGTGTCTTGGAAAATGACAGCGGATCGTCACAAGCTCAATCAGATGCTTATTCCAATGGCGGCGGCTGGTCCAGATGTGGTTTTGTTGCTTGAGCAAATTAACATATCCTTTGGTAGCTCTTTGCATGTTAGTATGCAGCTACTGATTAGGAAAATGCTTTTGACTCTATATCTGTTAATAAAGACCACCAGAAACAGTTTGCTTCCAACTAGGCCAGCAATACACCTTCACTATCTACTTCAGGGCTATATCAACTCCGCAGTCGAATGTCACGTCATAGTCTTCAGGGATCTGCATTACCCTTCCCTTTTACAGGACATCACACTGGTTCATCAAATTGATGCCATTGTGCTGACTGGATCGAGTGACCTAGAAGTAGCAAAGATTCTAGACTTGTTGGTGGGACACTTGAATGTCAGATGTTGGGAAATAAATCCCACAAAAAGGTTTAGGGGATTTACACCTTGATGAAACACCTAGGGGCTCGGTGGCACAGGGGGTGTCGAAATGGCCTTTCTAAGGTGAGAAATGATTTGCTGCATCAGAGCCCTTCTACAACCCAAAATGAAGCACAATGCCCAGTGGGTCTTTTTAGATTTTGGAGGCAACATACTCATTAGTTGGGGATGCTACTCTGGCCAAGTTATTGAGTGAATGCTGCTAGTTTTGAGGGGGACCCAGAACCAAAGAAGGCTCTGGCCAAGTTATTGAGTGACCTGGAATGCTGCTAGTTTTGAGTGGGACCCAGCATCAGAGAAAGCTCTGCAACAGGTCCAGGCTGCCATGCAAGCTGCTTTGCCACTTAAGCCAGATGATCCGGCAGATCTGATTACGCCTGAAGTGGCAGTGGCAGAGAGAAATGCTGTTTGAAGCTGTTGGCAGGCTTCTACAGTTGAATCACAGTTGAGTCCTTCCCATTTTGTAGCAAAGCTCTGCCATCCTCTGGGATAATTACTTTCCTTTTGGAAAAAAAAAAAAGCTTTTTGGCCCCCTCCTTAGTAGAGCCTGAACACTTGACCATAGGCCACCAAATTACCAGGTGAACTCAGCTATACACATCATGAATTGGTGATTGTCTGATCTACCAAACCGTAGAGTTGGGCATGCACAGTAACACTCTATTATAAAATGGAAGTGATGTATATGAGGTGGGTATACGTGAGAGTGGGAAAAAGTTCACAATCAGTACAGCTGATTGTTCGTGTTGTCTGGAAGAGGAAATGGCCAGAGGTATGAGCCTATAAAGATTCACGTACTGTGACCAGTAGTATGGCTGCATAGACAGGGACTTGGAAAGAACATGATTTGAAATTTAGTAACGAGGGGGAGTCTGGGTGGCTCAGTTGGTTGAATGTCTGACTTCAGCTCAGGTCATCATCTCATAGGTCGTGAGTTCAAGCCCCACACTGGGCTCACTGCTGTCAAGTGCAGAGACATGTTTGATCCTTTGCACTCCTCTCCCCCCTGCCCCGACCCCCGGACCCTTCCCTGCTCATGCTCTCTCTCTCTCAAAAATGAATAAACATTAAAAAAAGAAAAAAGAAAATTGGTGACAGGGAGGTCTGGGAAGAGGTATGTGGATAGATCTCTTTGAATGGGCCAAGAATGTGAAGGTGTTTGTATTCTGTGTAAATGTTCACCAAAAGGTGACCTCAGCAGAGAAACATCTTAACAGTCAAGTAGACAGGATGATCTGTTCTGTGGATATCAGTCAGCTTCTTTCCCCAGCTGCTCCTCTCATTGCCCAATGGCCTCATGAACAAAGTGGCCATGGTGGTGGGGATGGAAGTAACAGGTGAGTCAGAAACTCACAAGGCCAACCTGCCTACAGCTGCGGCTGAATGTCCAATCTTTGAGAAGCAGATTGGATCAGTGCGGCTTCCCCAGTATGGCACCGTTCCATGGGGGTGATCAGCCACTATCTGGTGGCAGATTGACTACATTGGGCCATTTCCATCATGGAAGGGCCAGCACTTGGCTTTTACATGAATAGATACTGGTCTGGATTTGCCTTCCCTGTGTGCAATGTTTTTGCCAAAACTAGAACCCATGGATTTAGACAATAGCTCCCTCAGTGTCACAGTATTGCACATAGCATTGTTTTTAATCAAGGAATTTATTTTACAACAAATCAAGAGTGGTAATGGGCCCACACTCATGGAATTCACTAGTTTTACCATTTTCCCCATCATCACGAAGCAGCTGGCCTGATAAGATGGTGGAACGGCCCTTTAGAGACTTATTTATAACATTAGCTGGGTGGAAATACCTTGTCCTCAAAGATGCAGTACATGCTTTAAATCAACATCTTTAATATATGATTAACATCAATGAAAAAACACAAAACCCAATGCTTGCAGGACTGATAATGATCCACACTCTTCAAGAATGAAGATTTGGGTTGTCCCACTAGACAAAAATGGCGGTCTTTTAGATACATCAACATGACTAAGTTGCTGTCCCCAGTTTTCCTCAGACACTAATCTTGACGTTGCTGTAAATTATTCTATAGATGTGATTATTATGGTTCATAATCAGTTGACTTTAAGTAAAGACCATTTTAGATATTTTGGTCATAGGAACAGTTGCAGAAATGAGGACTGTAATAGTTATGGGCATTTCTTCCTAATATTTTTATGAAAAAAATATATATATACCGAATATTTTCCTTTTCTTTCTCCTCTTATCCCTTTATCATTTAACATAAGATGTTTTAATAGTAGTTAACTTCCTATCTCAGCAATTAAGGTACAGAATATCAAAGAACACAGGACATCACCCCAGGGCTTTGGATCCTTTCTGGGGAAAAAGGTTAAGTATGTTTTTGGTTGTATTCAGGATATGTATATTCCATCAAGTGGAATTATGACTGCTGTGTCTTTATTTAGAAATTAAATATGGTTGGGGGCGCCTGGGTGGCTTAGTCGGTTAAGCATCCGACTTTCGCTTAGGTCATGATCTCGCGGTTCGTGGGTTCGAGCCTCGCATCGGGCTCTGTGCTGACTGCCAGCTCAGAGCCTGGAGCTTATTTCAGAGTCTGTGTCTCCCTCTCTCTCTGACCTTCCCCTGCTCATGCTCTCTCTCTCTCTCTCTCTCTCTCCTAGAAATAAATAAAAATATTAAAAAAAAAAAAGAAATTAAGTATGGTTGAAGGAGACATGCATGGTTGTCAAGTTGACCTGGAGTGGACTGTGGGGATCTTTTAGATATATCAACATGGCTAAACCACAGTTTCCAGTTATTTACTCACATGCCAATCTAGATGTGGTTGGGGAGGTATGTTCTAGATGTTATTCAATCTAATAATCACTTGACTTTAAGTAAAAGATTGTCTGGGCCTGATTCAATCAGTGGTAAATCTTTTAAAAGCAGGACTGACACTTCCTTCAGAGAAGAAGATTCTGTCTGTGGCCAAGTTCTGACTTGCTCATTCCTTCCTCACTCCCTCCCTCCCTCCCTCCCCCCCCCATTTATCATTTATTAATGACATAAACCGATTCTTTGTAGGAAATCTTAACAGATTTCTCTTCCTCAGTCTGCTTCTCTGGCAAAACTTGACTGATACACTTGACCTAACCTTTCGGCGGGAGTGTGGATGGCTATTTGCTCATCAGTCTCAGTAGCGGGAACGGAGGCACTGATGGATCCAAGGAGATTTTTGCAAATGGTCAGTTCCGACCCATAGAAAATAAAGTAATGACCACCTAGTTTGTAACAAATGCTCTCTGGCTGAGGTAGCTATGGTCCTATGGGCATCACTTTAAACTTCCCCAACCATGCTTTTTTTGCGGGGAGGGGGAAAGGCGGGGCTTTCTCTGGGCAGTTAAGTTTGAGAAATGATTTTCAAGAGATGCCTCTCTCTCAGGATTCCTCAGAGCCTTTACAGTGCTTCTGGGCATGAAGGTCCAAAAGGGGCAGAATATGAGGTGTTTACTAATTTTATTTGAATATGCAACATTTTCCCCCTCTGGGCATTGCTACGCTAGAATTTCATGAGAGATATTTTAGGAAACACTTATCCACAAGCTTCTGGTCCATAAATAAAATTCTGCATGGGAAGAATATTATCTCATTAGCTTGCCTTTTACTGGACTCCTGGTAAATCTGACTATGTCCCTACTTTGCAAGACATTTTACCATAAAAACAAAGAATCAAAAATTAAAGAGTGCTTTAAAACGATACTTGAAAGACGAGTTTTCATATTCTAATCTCAAAAGGCTGTCCAGTGGAAATAGAGTGTTAGGAGAATTGATCATCAGTTGCACATAGCACTATGTTTATACCCACTCGGTGAACTGGAAATCTTCCGGTTTGTGTACTTGGGATTGCTTGATAGAAACACACACACACACACACACACACACACACACACACGTGCCAATGCACATGTACGTATGTATACATGCACATCGTACAGTAGAAATCCAACCAGTTTATAGGTAACAGCTGATAGAAGTCACCTGTTTTTTTTCAGGCACTTAATATTTATTTTATTTTATTTTTAAAAAATTATTTGAATATTTATTTACTTTTGAGAGAGAGAGAGAGCAAGCAGGGGAGGGACAGAGAGAGAGGGGGACAGAATCTGAAGCAGGCTCCAGGCGCTGAGTGGTCAGCACAGAGCCTGATGTGAGGCTCGAACCCACAAGCTGTGACATCACGACCTGAGCCAAAGTCGGACACTTAACTGACTGAGCCACCCAGGTGCCCCTTAATATTTATTTTAGAATCATCACATTTATAAATTCTACCCTGTTATTTTTCCAACAGTGAGAAAAGAGAATCCAAAGCAATGCTGCGGAATTAAATATTCTGAATGGGTTTAATTTTAAAAGACAAATTTCTAAAGCTCAGAGACTTGGTTAGAATGTCTCACGATTATGCTATCACCTTAGTATTTTCCAATTTTTATCTGTATAGCATATGTTTCTCTTGCTCTTTACTATCTCCCAGCCAAAAATTTGGGGAAGTTTATTTGGCTTTTTTATCTTTACTTTTTACATCTTTTACTTTACATTCAGAAAATTTTTATTTTCCCCTAAATCTGATAAAGTACATTTAAAACAGTATAAGTATATAATTTACATATTTTGCTAGTCTGAAGATGTCTGCCGCCATTTCCCTATACTGTACCATATATGCCGCACATATGCAATACCACAGCATTAACTCAACAAGGATACTGTGAAATCATTGCATCTTCTGGGGGGGAAATGATGAGTTTGTTGGAAAGATTCTTTTCATCCATAATACATTAGCCAATTCATAATCAGTGAGAAAACACATCTTTTTCTGTGCCCACCTATTGCTCTCACAAATGATGTAGCCCCTCCTGGGCAGTCTCAGGGTCTTCTGGGTTTTTGTGTCTTTGGGGTATTGTTATACAGTGGACTGTATGCAGTAAGAGCTAAATAATTGCACATTTGTTGTTTTCCTTCATTCCATATTGCCTCAGTGGGTTGGCTTCATAGGAGGAGCTGAGCAAGTTTGGGACATGGCAGGTGGGTCAGAGGAGACTCTTGGTACATGTCTGTAGCATGCTGGGTTCTAGCTGGTGCCCGTCCCGGGCAGTGTTCCACCAAGTCCTATATATCGTGATGTCCCCAATACCAGCACAGTTCCTGGTAAGGAAAGTCCTTGTAAATAGGGAGTAGAAATGGGCATAAGCGCTAAGGCTGTCCTTCATCCCGCCCCCTCCATGTGCAGGTGATATGGGACAGTGCATGCCCAGGTGACACAGGATAGTGCGTCCACCTTGGGGGTGGGTTCTTTGGAGAGGAAGATGGGTTGTCCACTCTCCTTTGTAACCGTGTTCCCAACGTGGAAACTGGGATTTTGCCACACACAGATATCATACCTCTAGTTCTCTCCAGCCACCATCTGTGGGCACCTAACGGGCCTCCTGCCCGATGCCCACAGCAGGGCTAACAGCACTGGGAACAGGATGCCCTCAGGACTCTGGGGCAGCCGTTGAGCCAGCCCACAGTCTGGTCTTGGGTTTCTGAAGATGCCTTCCATAGGTCCAGTGTGAAGCAGCCTCTCCTGGTGTGATTCCTTTCCCCTTGGCCACATCCTCTTTATTTCATGCCAGATTCTCCACTTTTCTTTACCCTCTGGCCCTCTCTGAGTCATTCTGGTGTGGTGATTTTCCTACAGGCTGTTTTTTGTTTGCTTTGTTTTGTTTTGTTTTGACCACATCTTTCTCCGCTTATCAAGTCAAACTTATCTCCGTCATGAACCGTTGATCTTGGTCATGAACTGTTGACAGCATGGATTATTCATGTCTCATCATTGTTCATGGTACAGCAGCTGAGAACAAGGATTCTGGGGGGCGCCTGAGTGGCTTAGTCGGTTAAGCGTCCGACTTTCGCCCGGGTCATGATCTCGCGGTTCGTGGGTTTGAGCCCCGCGTCCGGCTCTGTGCTGACTGCCAGCTCAGAGCCTGGAGCCTGTTTCAGTCTGTGACTCCCCATCTCTCTGACCCTCCCCTGCTCATGCTGTCTCTCTCTCTCTCCTAGAAATAAATAAAACATAAAAAAAAAAAAAAAGAACAAGGATTCTGGAATGAGAAGGCTGGTCTGGAAACCCAGCTCTGCACCTGATAAATGTGGGACCTCCCTCAGGCAAGTTTCTTAATCCCTCTGGGTCTCAGTTTCCTCATCTGTAAAATGACAGTAGAGCTTTAACTTTATAGGATTGTTTAAGAGGTTAAATAATTGTGGCGAGAGTTTTAGGAGATCATAGCAACTCATACCTCTACAGGGTTACTTCTTATTCTCCCAGGGAACGAAGGTCATTGTCATCTGCTCCTGCCCCCTGCTCCCCCATTAGCTCAGTCCCATCTCTGTCGTCCTGTTCCCAATGAATAGTTCCCCTTCCCCACATTCTCCTAACGATGTTGCCCAGCACTGATCAGCGTTCACAGGTTGATCCTTAGGACCTATGTCTGGTCTAGAGTTCTGCCTGCATTGTTATACTTTCTAACATGCATTTTGTCTTCTCCAAGACGGCGTCCCTGAGTGCAATCCAGGACCTAGAATAGAGTTAAGCTCATGGTTGCCATTTTTATTAAGAACTAAGTCCTAAGTATTCCCCTTAGTTACTTAAAAGTGAAGAATGGGCATCTTTTTCTACAGGTTGAATTGCATTTTTATTTCTCTTATTTTTTTACTTTTTTTCAAACTGCATTTTTAAAGATTAGTATCAGGTGGAGTTTATGGCCACAAATCTGCTGTCACTTTGGGGATCCATATAACACAAATCTAGCCTATTCGCTCAAAGGAAAATCGGGATCGGGTGCGGACTTCCCAACCTGGTTCTTTCGCCAGTGTCCCTGGAATCTGCTGATAGAAAGAGTTAGTTCATGGGTGCATGGAAAGGAGTCTTAACCTTTACAGAAGAAAGGAAAACAATGGGTTCCCAAGGGAGGAATCGGGATGGCCACCCTGGATTATAGCCCAGCACCCCTCGAACCCGCAGTCCTGTGCCAGGAGCCCAGGGCATCCTCACTCTGTGCCAGGCAGAGACCCAAGAATGAACCCCTGTTTCAGAGAACAGGAAAATGTTCCTGATGTTCTTAACCTTCAAGCTGGTCGCAGATGTTTGAAAATAAGACGAGAAAACATGACTCAAAGCACTAAGGCCATTCACCTTTGCCGAGGCTAGAAAAAGAACCTAGTGTGTTCTATAGCAAGGTTTTATTTGAGCAGAAGCTTCCTAGGGCTGTCTGTTGACAGAGGACGCTGATCGGGGTACAGTTATGTCTTCAGCCTGGGGCTTGCTTGAGCGACAATCCCCCAAGGAAAGACCTATTCCTCCCACTCTGGCCACTTTGTTTTCTCAAAGTATGTGTCTCCGTATCCCTGACTTTTTAGGTTCCTCTGATCTGAGCCTGTCGCACACGCCCTCCAAACGGAACTACCTCCTCCCAGAGAACTGTTTCTCTTCTAGAGAACAGGGAAGGAGAACGGATCGAAGCTCTGGATATGTTTCTTTTTTTCCTTTTTGTATTTTTCCAATTTTACAGAATGAGCTTGTGTTATTTTTATGGCGGCACAAAAAGTTATATGTATATAAAAAGCACCCAGAGCTCTGCTTCTGTTCATTAGTTCTTGCTTTTGAACTGATGTTAGGATTGGGGCGCCTGGGTGGCCCAGTCGGATGAGTGTCCGACTTCGGCTCAGGTCATGATCTCACGGTCTGTGAGTTTGAGCCCTGCGTGGGGTTCTGTGCTGATGCTCAGAGCCTGGAGTCTGCTTCAGATTCTGTGTCTCCCTCTCTCTCCACCCCTGCCTTGCTTGCTCACTCTCTCTCTCAAAAATAAACATTAAAAAAATTTTTTTAAATGAATTGATGTTAGGATTCTGTGCTTGAGAAACTACTCTGACTGTTACATCCCTCCCAAACTTTTGGGTGACACTTTCAGGCCCCTGGACCTTGGCTCCTTCCTACCATATTTCCTTTGATGCTTCAATACCCATCTTCTGTTGGAATCACCACCATCTCTGTCTCACGTAGTCCCCTGCCTCCTGGGAGAAACACGGTGAGTGATCTTCTGCTTTGCCCTTGGCCCGTTTCTGGCTCCCTTGCCTGAAGTATCGTTCATTCTAGTTCTGTAAACCCCACTTGTCTGTCAAAGTTCAGCTCTGATTCACACTTTCTTGAGCCATCTGGGGCCATCCAGACACAGCTGTCTCTTCTCTGAATTGTCACTGACCTCATTAGCTGCGATAATTATACACTCATAGTGATATAGTGCCCTGTGTTTGCAGTGTTCGAAGCACGTTCACGCCCATTATTTCACCTTAGGGCTGGAAACAGGATGAGAATGGAGAGGCACGCGTTCTCAAGGTCATGCATGGGCTGGGCTGGGTTCTGTCTTTCTTTAAAATGTTGATATTTTTGGGTTCCCCAGGTGCCTGAGTAGGCTAAGTGTCTGAATCTTGGTTTCAGCTCAGGTCGTGATTTCACAGTTCGTGAGTTCAGGCCCCACATGGGGCTCTGCGCTGACAGTTGTGGGTCCTGTTTGAGATTCTCTGTCTCCTTCTCTCTCTGCCCCTTTCCCACTCGCTCTCACTCAAAATAAATGCATAAATGTTAAAAAAATAAAATGTTGATAATTTGTTCGCCATCATTTTTTGGCATTCATTTTCTTTTTTTTTTTAATGTTTTTATTTATTTCTAGGAGAAAGAGAGAGAGAGACAGCGTGAGCAGGGGAGGGTCAGAGAGAGAGGGAGTCACAGACTGAAACAGGCTCCAGGTTCTGAGCTGGCTGTCAGCACAGAGCCCGACGCGGGGCTCGAACCCACGAACCGCGAGATCATGACCTAAGCGAAAGTCGGACGCTTAACCGACTAAGCCACCCAGGCTCTCCTGGCATTCATTTTCATTTTTTAAAATGTTTTTATTTATTTCTGAGAGAGAGAGAGAGAGAGAGAGAGAGCTTGAGCAGGGGAGGGTCAGAGAGAGAGAGAGGGAGATACAGAATCTGCAACAGTCCCCAGGCTCTGAGCTAGTTGTTAGCAGAGAGCCTGACGCGGAGCTTGAACCCACAAACCTCTAGATCATGACCTGAGCTGAAGCCAGATGCTTAACTGACTGAGCCACCCAGGCGCCCCTCATTTTCTGAGAGAGAGAGAGAGACAGCGTGAGCAGGAGAGGGTCAGAGAGAGAGAGAGACACAGAATCTGAAACAGGCTCCAGGTTCTGAGCTGTCAGCACAGAGCCCAATGTGGGGCTCGAACCCATGAACCGTGAGATCATGACCTGAGCCAAAGTCGGACACTTAACCGACTGAGCCACCCAGGCGCCCCCCTCATCTTCATTTTTAAATCTATTGCTTTAAAACAGTATTTGCTTTGATTTCTGAGTTTTTTGGTGCCTTCTGGAATTCTGCACTTGAGCAAAGCACCTCAGCTGCACCTAGGAAATCTAGGGTGCTCGTCCTTGACCCAGGCCCTGAGTCATTTGTCTGTGCGGGCTGCGTAGGGCACCACAGGCTTACCTCACCCAGAACCACGTCCTCTCTCACACTTGATTCCAACCCTCACGGGGGCAGCTTTGTGGGGGGGCAGTTCTGGGTCAGCATGCTGAGGTCACTGTTGAGGACTCTACTTGAACCTGCAGCAGTAGGATAGGGGGCAGCTGGGTGTTCTGCCATGTGGGGACCATGAACTTGTCAAAAGCCCAGTCCTTGCCCCACATCTGACTAGAGACCCCACTGCACACCTAGGGGGAGAATTTTCTCTGCTTCAAAGGTTTAGCGCTCACTTGACAGAACAGTCATGGAGGCTGTCTGGGAGAGAAGAACTTGGCTGAAGAAAGCCCCCACAGGGGCCCCTGGGGAGTACAGAGATTGGTTGGGTTCCTGGAGCTTCTGGTCAAGCAAGAACAAGCTCTCTCTCTCTCTTTTTTTTTTTTAACTTTATTTATTTATCTTGAGAGAGACAAAGCCAGTGGTGGGGAGGAGCAAAGAGGGAGGGAGAGAGAAACTCAGGCAGACTCTTCGCTGTCAGTGCAGAGCCCAATGCAGGGCTCGAGCTCATGAAACCGTGAGATCGTGATCTGAGCTGAAATCGAGAACTGGACGCTTAACCGACTGGGCCACCCTGGCGCCTCAGGTACAAGCTCCTTAAGAAAAGGTTAATGTTTCTGTAAAAGAACATATGCTATTGGTTCCGGAATGACTTTTACCTTTGAAGGTTTGCCTGTGCAGCCATGTGGTGCTGAAGTGAACTGTTTAGAGTCACAACTGAAGGTGTATATACTTAAAAGCATCTACCTCAAAATAAAAACGTAACAACGTGTGGTGTGTGCTTTTAGAATGTGGTGCTGTTGGATTTGGTGTGGTTTAGGTGGGCTCATGGCTGGGTTCTTATCCTATCAGGCTGTAGAGACTTCTTGTATCATCTCACTGCGTGTGTGTGTGTGTGTGTGTGTGTGTGTGTGTGTGTGGAGGTGGTAAGTTAGGGGGCAGGGGTCCCTGACTGCCTGCTGTTCCTTTGTAGGTGGGGTCATTCGGTATGTTTTAGGTTTGTAGACAGAACACGGATCATAATTGTTACCTTGAGAGAAGATAAAGAAGGAAACTGAGTATTATTCAGCAATCAAATGAAATGAGCTATCAAGCCATGAAGAGACATGGGGAAACTTAAAAGTGCATATTACCAAGTAAAAGAAGCCAGTCTGAAAAGACTACGTACTGTGTGATTCCAACTCTATGACACGCTGGGAAAGGCCCCTCTATGGAGAGAGCGGAAAAGATCAGTGGTTGCCAGGGACTAAGGTGGGGGGAGAGAGGAGCAGGTGGAGCCCAGAGGAATTTTAGGGCGGTGAGAATACTCCGTGTGACACTGTGATGTGGGCACATGTCATTACACATTTGTCCAAACCCATCCAATGTACAGCACAAAGGGGGACGCTGAAGTAAACTGTGGAGTTTAGTTGATAATAATGTACCAATACCAGTTCATCCACATTGTTACCATGGTAACGCAGGTGTCACACTGATGCAAGATGGTAACAGGGAGACTGCGGTTGGGGGTGAGAGGGTATCAAGGATTCCCTGTACTTTGGGCTCAGTTTTCCTATAGATCTAAAACTATTCTAAAAAGTAAAGCATATTAATTAAAAAGAAAGAAAAGGACAAAAGAATGAAAGGAAGAAGTCAGTCTCATCTTCCAACAAAGGCCTTAGTTCTAAGAAGCAAGTTCAGATTCTGGGTCTCCCTCTCTCTGCCCCTCCCCCGCATGCACTCTGTCTCTCTCTCTCTCTCTCAAAATTAAATTACTATTAAAAAAAAAATGAAGCGAGTTCGGGAGGGACAGTCACGGTGGCGGGGGAAGGGGGTAGACAGGGCGGGGCATGGCGACTTCATGCGCCGGGTCTGTTGCACGATCCGTCCAGGCTCACGACAGCCGAGTTTTCCCAGCCCACCAGCCACGCTGCCTTTAGCCAAATAGAGTTTTTGATAATGTGGATCGTGACGGAAGCTTCTTGACACCACACACGTTCTCCTCGGGATGTCAGGTTTGATCCCTCTCTTTTGCAGTGTATCTGAGCTGCCTTAATTATGTGACAAATATTTTCACGCATTGGCATAATCCAAACCTGGGCAGAGGCTGGGGTGAGGAGGCAGACGGGGAGGTGTTCTCTCGGAGCCTGGAAGTGTTAGGTTTAGGAAGAAGGAACGTGTTTTCACATTCTTGACGCAGGAGCCCCGGGAGGTCGGAGCAGGAATGTTCTCGTGAGAAAGTGGTAACTCAGACTTACAGAGGTGCACAAAAGAAGATTGTGATGAGGAATAGGGTAAAGCACCATCTGCCAAAGTTTTCCATGAGCCAGGCACTGGGCTAAGCCCTTTATAAGCACAAACTTCCTTAATTATGATAGTAACAGAAGTAGAGTCTACCATCCCCCAGTCTACAGATTGGACCATTGATACCAGAAAGATCAGCCGTTTGGATGTGGTTGCAGAGTCCGTAAGAAGCAAAACAGAATTCAAATCCAGTCTTCCAGCTCGAGATTCTGTGGCCTTTGGTCCACCGAGTGGCTTCTGATTAGCCTCTGCTGATAGGTCATGATTGTGAGCCCAGCACTGCCCAATCCAGTGGAGGGGGGGGGGCGCAGAGCACAAACGGTTTCCGTCTGGAAACACACATACATATAGTACATAATACAAACATTCATGCTGCAGTAATCGGAATAGGGCCTCCTGAAGAGGCATTGTCCCAATTCCCAGAGCCTGCGAATATGGCGACCTTGCTTGGCAAAAGGGACTTGGCATTTAATTGGGTGAGGACCTTAGATAGGGAGATTATCATGAATTATCTGGGTGGGCCCAAAGTAATTAGAAAGGTCTTTATAAAAGTGAGGGAGAAGGGTCAAAGAGAGAGAGAGAGAGAGAGAGCTTGAGAGCAAGTGGAAGTGGCTGTCAGAATGCCGCAAAGCCCCAGGACCTGGAATGTGGAGAGCCTCTCTCAGCCAGAAGTAAGGAGAAGGGTTTTCCCTGAGGGCCCCCAGAAGGAACCTGCCCTAGACCTTGATCTGAGGACTCTTGACCCCCAGAACATAGGAGGCCAAATCTATGTTGTTTCAAGCCACCAAATGGGTGGTAATTTCTCACAAGAGTGATAGGAAACTAAATCATACATAACACAGAAGCCCCCCTTCTCTATGGGCAGCACCTTCCAAGAACCCCGTGGAAGCCTGAGGTCCTGCATAGGTCTGAACCCTATACGTACTATGTGGGTTTTTTCCCCCTGTACATCAGGACCATGATAAAAGCTTAAGTTATAAATTAGGCACAGTAAGAGATTAACAATAACTAATTATAAAATAGAACACTTATAATAACCTACTGTACTAAAAGTTATGTGACTGGGATCTTTTTCTCTCTCAAAATATCTTACTGCACTGTCCTCACCCTTCATGTGACGACGGGCGATGATAAAGGACGTACATGATGAGAGGAAGTGAGGTGAGTGATGTAGGCGCTGTGCCTTCAGGTTACCGTTGACTTCCTGACGGTACATCAGAAGGAGAACCATCCACTTCCACACCCTGGTTGATCGCGGGCAAATGAAACCTCAGAAAGTGAAACTGTAGATGAGGGAGCTATCGCGTGCATGCGCGTGCACACACACGCACACAGACGCACACACACACGGTTACAGATGTTTAGGGCTGTGCTTATTGACCCACTCAGCCCTTTCGCCTTCCTCTAGAGGGCTGGCTCCTCAGGGTGCTTGGCCTCCTTCACCAAGTCCATGAACCTCTCCTCTGCTACCCTGGGGGCCCTAAGTTTGACCTGATTTGGATGATAAATGATATGCTTGCTCCATCCCCATCCACTTCTTGGTCACCTGCCTGTGACTTAGGCCCCGAACATGTCTAATTGCAGGCAGCTTCCTCCTGCCACCCAGCACGTTCCTGATACCACCTCCTTGAATCATGCGATCGTCCAGAACAAACCTGTCAGGCTCAACATCTTAACTTTATAGAGGAAGACACTGAGATCTACGGAAGTTAAGAGGGACTGCTCAAGGTCACATGAAGTCAGTGCCAAAGCTGTGCCTTGAGCTCAGGAATCCTCGAGAGATGCTTCCATGAGAAGCCTCTTCCCCAGTGATTCCCAGAGCTCAGTGCACAATAGGACCCAACCAGAAAGGAGGTTATGCATCAAACATCTGTGTAACCGGCCAGGTCTGACACCTGAATACTTGGAATCCTTGGTCTCTTGACTTAGTCTCTTGACTGATCAAATCATCTTTGCTATTGTTATTGACTGAATGTTTGTGTCCTCTTCCCACGATCCCCCCGCCCCCAGCAAATCCATATGTTAAAGCCCTAACCTCCAGTGTGGCTATATTTGGAGATGGAGCCTCTGAGGAAATAATTAAAGTTAAAAGAGGTCATAAAGGTGGATCCTTGATCTTATAGGATTAGTGCCTTTGTTAGAAGAGATACAGAGAGCTCTCTCTCTCTCCTTACTCCCAGGCACTGACGAGAGGCCATGTAAGTGCACAGCAAGAAGGCGGCCATCCACAAACCAGGAAGATAGGTCTCACCAGAAACAGAATCAGCCAGCACCTTGATCTTGGACTTGAAGCCTCAAGAACCATGAGACTAAATGCCCATTGTTTAGGCCCCCTGCTGTGGATTTGTGTTACAGCAGTGTGAGCTAAGGTGACCCCCCTTTGAGTCTGTGTCTGTCCAGTGTTTATGGCCTCCATGGGTGCCTCCTTCTTTCCAGCTTTCTCTGGCCATCCCACTCACAACTCTGCTTCCAAACATAAACTGTTCTGACACACAGGGCACTGCTGTGTCCACACGGTGGCCTGGCCCACATTGGTCTCGCTGACCGCCAGTTGCTTCCCAGCCCAGAGCTGCCGTTGTTCCCGGCTCCGTATGTTAAAAATCCTGCCCTGCTGTGAGCACCTGCTTGAAGTCTGCTTTGTCCATGGCCCTTCCCGTCTTCAGCCAGATCCCTCCCTCTGTCTCTGACTCTAGAGAAGTTTGGGCTTCCCAACTGGCCTGTGTAGGGGGATGAAGAGTGTCCCCCAAATTCATGTCTACTTAGGACCCCAAAATGTGACCTTATGGAACTAGGGTCTCTGTAGATGTAATTAAGTTAAAGATCTTGAGATGAGGTCGTCCTGGATTTCAGGTGAATCCTAAATTGTCCTTGTAAGAAGAGAAGGCGCTCAGAGACAGAAGGTAGAAGGCATGGAAGCCATATGAGAACAGAGGCAGAGACTGGAGGGACGTGGCCGCAAGCCAAGGAAAACCAGGAGCCACCAGAGACTGGAAGAGGCAGGAAAGCTTCTCCCATAGAGACAACAGCGGGAGTATGACCCTGTTAACAACTTGATTTTAGACTTCTGGCTTCCAGAGCTGTGAGAGAAGAAATCTCTGTTGTTCTCGGCCATCAACTTTGGGGTAGTCTGTCACAGCATCCCTAGAAAACTAGTACATCGTGAGCTATGGGTATTTGGTTTCACACCTGCCCTTCAGGCCGGGTGCCTCATTTTGGTAGCAGAGGACCGCCCCTAGCCTCTCAGCACCTAGGGAGCTTGCACACTGTTCCCTTGCGCTGAGTCACAGAGGACGTCCTCTGATTGCTGTCACTCATTCTGCTACTCAGAGGTCCAGGGGCTGAGTCTGTCGTTCTCAGCACAGAGCGTGTGCCTGCCCAGCTCCAGCGATGTGTGAATTGCTGGCAGACCTGGATGTTAAGATTCTCAACCAGCAGCTCTGTTTCTCCATCTGCTTGTTATGGCTTATCTCTTACAAATGCTCTCAGGATTCTCATAAAATGGCTCTTCTGGGTGAATTTCATAGTTTCCTCTAGAAACTCACTATAGGTTTCTCAGTTCTTCTAAACGTCCGCCATCAAGAGGAAGGGTGATTCTGAGCATAGTCTGGGACTATCTTATGAATGCATCCTCTAAGAAACCCCAGACTCATGTCTGGCCCTTTTTGAAAGAAGGTATTTCAGTAAAGAGGAGCAAAGGAGCCACCTCGTTGGACCACAGAGCCCCAGGGACAGAGGTGTCCCTGAGATTGCCCATAGCCTCCTGGAGAGGGGAAGGGGCACTGATGGAGGCTGAGACCCAGTGGTGGGAGCCAGTGGATTCAGGCTATCATTGCTAGGATGGCTTTAAATGGACCCAAGAATGAGGGGGACCAGAAAACAGTGTTACAAGTGACTTCTGGGCATTATAGAGAATGTTCAAAACTCACTGAAAAGGAGATTGTAGATGAGCACTGTATTAGCCAAGGGAAATCTACACTGTTGGTAATCAGTAAACCTCATGGCAGTTTCCAAAGACCCAGGGATGTACTCCCATATCTAATAGGCACGCAGGTCTTAACATCGGGGGATGATAATGCAGGGTAATTGCATTCTCCCGGTGCATTGGGGTTTTGCTATTGTTACATTTTGTTTATATGTTGCTGACACAGGATAACTAATACGTGCATTAGTCAGAATGCACTATTAGCAAATAGAAACGACATCTGTCATTGTCGAGTGCTTACACTAGACAGCAGAAAGGTGATGTGCAAAGAACTCTATATGTTTGTCTTAGCTTGAGGTATGGTAACAAAAGACCATACTCTGTGGGGCTTAAACAACAGTCACTTGTTTCTCACAGTTCTGGAGGCTGCAGAATCTAAGATCAAGGTGCTGGCAGATTTGGTTCTTGGTGAAGGCCCTCCTCCTGGCTTGTAGGATGCTGCCTTCTCACTGTGTCCTCACTGGTGGCCCTTCCTCTTCCGGTAAAAGACTATCCCATCATGGGGGCTCTACCCTCATGACATCATCTAAAACTATTCATGTCTGAAAGGCCCCACCTCTCAGTACCATCACTGTGGGGACGAGGGCTTCAGCATATGAAATGTGCGGGGACGCAGATATTCAGACCATACATTATTAAAAAAAATCTTCAAAAGAAATCATTGAGGAAGGTTTGTTCACTTTATGGGTGAAGAAATTGGGGGTCAGAAAGGGTGAATTCCCTTGCTGAAGGTCACAGGCAGTGGTGGGGATTGAACACGGGTGTGAATGGCCATCATCCTAGGATCATTAACCAGGTAGTGCGTATGTGACTACTCCCTTTCCCCTTTTCCCTCTTCCATGGTAGACATTGCTAATGAGCATGGGCCTCTTCCCTGATGAACCCTAACATGGTCTCACAATGCTTTTGAGCTCAGTTCTCCAAGTAGTCAGTATTAACCAGCTGGGGTTGGCGTCGCCATGGGAGATGCAAACTATTTGCCCTCCTGGTAATATTAACACTTCCCATTTTGGTATGATGCTGGCCCACTGCACTTAAACCAGACATATGAGATGCCACAGGGAGATAGAGGTAGGAGAGGGTTTTTTTTTTTTTTTTTTAATTAAAAGGCAACCGACAGAACGGGAAAAGATCTTTGCAAAGGACATATCAAATAAAGGATTAGTATCCAAAATCTGTAAAGAACTTATCAAACTCAACACCCAAAAACCAAACAACCCAGTTAGGAAATGGACAGAATATATGAATAGAAACTTTTCCACATGGCTAACAGACATATGAAAAGATGCTCAACATCACTCCTCATCAGAGAAATACAAACCAAAACCACAATGAGATACCACCTCATACCTGTCAGAATGGCTAACATTAACAACTCAGGAAGCAACAGATGTTGGTGAGGATGTGGGGCAAAGGGAACCCTTTTGTACTGCTGGTGGGAATGCAAACTGGTGCAGCCACCCTGGAGAACAGTTTGAGGTTCCTCAAAAAATTAAAAATAGAACTACCCGATGACTAAGCAATTGCTCTGCTGGGTACTTATCTAAAGGCTACAAAATGTTGATTCAAAGGGGCACGTGCACCCCAATGTTCATAGCAGCGCTGTCAACAATAGCCAAAGTATGCAAAGAGTCCAAATGTCCATTGACTGATGAAAAGATGCAGAAGATGTGGTACACACACACACACACACACACACACACTGGAATATTACTCAGTAATGAAAAAGAATGAAATCTTGCCATTTGCAACAACATGGATAGAACTAGAGGGTATTATGCTAAGTGAAATAAGTCAGGGAAAGACAGATATGATTTCACTCATATGTGGAATCTGAGAAACTCAACAGATGAACATAGGGAAAGGGAAGGAAAAATAAGATAAAAACTGAGAGGGAAGCAAACCATAAGAGAGTCTTAAATACAGAGAACAAACTGAGGGTTGCCGGAGGGGAGGTGGATTGAGGGGATGAGCTAAATGAGCGATGGGCTCAAAGGAGGGCACTTGTGGGATAAGCACTGGGTGTCCTATGTAAGTGATGAATCGCTGGGTTCTACCGCTGAAGCCAAGACTACACTGTATGTTAACTAACTTGAGTTAAAAAAAGTTTTTTATTGTGGTAAAAACATTGAACATGAGCTCTACTCTCTTAACAAAATTGTAAGTGTACAATACAGTATTGTTAACTAGAAGTACAACATCGTACGGATCTCCAGAGCTTATTCGTCCTGCTTAACAGGGAGTCTTCCTGACTTGTGGCTAGCACTCAGGTGGACCAAGCCAGAGGGGCTGGACCTGCATCCCACATGCTCCTTCCTGTTCCACTTGGGGCATCAGACTCTGGTCACCTCTGCCTGTTTTGCAGTCTAGCTAATCAGTAGGCCAACAGGCATGAGTGCAAACTACCTCGGCTGTGGGAGCTCAGGGGCCACACGCACAGCCTGGATGCATTTCTCCATCCTCATTTCCACTTGGCCAATGCCACTTATTGTCTCATGTGGAGAAAGTCTACAGTGAGCTTGAGCAGAGTTTGGTTCTTGGATTTGCCTCTCACTAGTGCTGTGGCCCTAGACATCTTACCTAATTATTTTTGGCTGTGTGATCTCTTCAGTTTAAAAGGAGGCAGTTGTGGGGCGCCTGGGTGGCTTAGTCGGTTAGGCGTCCGACTTTCGCTTAGGTCATGATCTCGCAGTTCATGGGTTCGAGCCCCATGAGCATCAGGCTCTGTGCTGACTGCCAGCTCAGAGCCTGGAGCCTGGTACAGATTCTGTGACTCCCTATCTCTCTGACCCTCCCCTGCTCATGCTGTCTCTCTCCTAGAAATAAATAAAACATTAAAAACATTTTTTAAAAATGTTTAAAATGAGGCTGTTGGGATGACTAGCCTTTGTGATACGAGCAATGTGCTCAATACGGATCTTGGCAGATGGCAGGAACTCAGCAAATAATGGGTGAAACATTTTGGTTATGGTTGTCGAGAGTTACTTTCTCTGTTGGTGTTTTCTTCCTCTGAGTAGATGATACGTTCCTTAAAAGCAGTGCTTCTTTCTGAGCTCCTTCCAGGGACAGCTTTGCACATAGTAGGACCTAAGAAACACGTTCCCTGAAACATGGTGGATGTGCTGTTTTTCAAATTCTGGCCTCAGTTGACCTGGATCCTGTTTTTGGTCTTCAACCTTGAGTCCAGGCCAGCATCTCAGAAAATAGTTTTAAAAAACACAACAAATGAGTAGTAGTTAGAATTTACACATTTCCCCTTGTCTGCATATGAAACTAACAGCCTGCTGACGGTTTTCACCTCGGGGAAAACCACAGAATGGATCTCCTTCAGGAGATGATCTCTGACAGCCTTCTCGCATTCCGAGCCACATACATGGGACTGTTACATGGCTTATCTGAAAAGAGAGGTATGCCGGTCTGTCTTGGAATCCCCAAATACATGAACATATTTGTTTGGGAACTTGCAGTGAATTTTAATGAGAGCAGTCATGCTGGGAATAGAGCAGACAAGGTGATGCCTGATGCCCAGGGGAATCTGATACGGATTATTTTGAAAGCCTGAGGGAATTGGCCTACAAAAAAAAAATCAGCATACTACTCTGAAATGCAGTTAGAAAGAACTGGCAGAAGAACTATGAGGACTATTAATTAAAGTCATGGGTTCGAGCCTAGTCATGGAAAGGTCAGAGATGTTCTCCTTAAGGTCACGAGTCCATCAGCAAGGACTTTAATTAAGAATAATGGGGTTGGATCGCCTCTACCCCTCTCCCTGTGTCTTTACCATCCTCAGGGGAGAGGCTTCTTGCAGGTCACAGACAGAAAGCTAATGTGATTATGGTCTGGCTCTTACATTTCTCAAGTACCAATCATGCACAGACACGAGAAGAAAGATCTGTTATTGCTCAAGGCACTGGCTCATGCGGTTTGAATACCATTCAGTGCTTATTGATCACTTCATGAAGGCATTTGTGGGTCTCAGGTTTTCCTCCAGAGTCCTACCTTCGTTTTAGACAACTAACGCTCATCAAAGCTCTTGTCATTTTTGCTTTCATGCAAGACGAATACATAAAGATGTAACAGCATTTGGGCCCAATTCCAGTAGCTTGTTATGGGATTTGGAGCTTCTTTTGAGATATATATACATATATATATATATATATACATATACATATACATATATATACTAGATAATAAATATTATATA